>NC_080582.1:68125176-68476176 GCF_029962835.1 Magnolia sinica
ATCAATGCATATTCTTGTTACATCTCGTACTGCAACAAGGGGGTTCGAGATCGGGTTTAGGGTTGGATTTTTAAGTTTAGGTTTAGGTTAGGGAGTTGAGATTAGGATTAGGTGTAGGTTTAGGTTTAGGGATTTGAGAATACATTTAGGTTTTAGGTTTAGGTTTAGGTTATAAGTTATAAGTTTAGGCTTAGGTTAGGGAGTTGAGATTAGAATTAGGTGTAGGTTTAGGTTTAGGGATTTGAGAATACATTTAGGTTTTAGGTTTAGGTTTTGAGATTTGAGAATAGTTTTAGATTATAAGTATAGGTTTAGGTTGGGTTATAGGTTAAGGTTTAGGAATTAGAGTTTAGGTTATAGGTTTAGGTTATAGGTTATGGGTTATAGGGTTTAGGTTAGGGTTTAGGTTATAGGTTTAGGTTACAGGTTATAGGTTTAGGTTTAAGTTATAGGTTTAGGTTTAGGTTTAAGTTTTAGATTTAGGTATAGGCTTAGGTTATAGGTTATAGGTTATATGTTTAGGTTAAAGTTTAGGGATTCGGGTTTGGGTTTTGGTTTGGGTTTTGGTTTAGGTTATAGGTTTTGGTTTGGGTTATAGGTTATAGGTTTTGGTTAAGGTTTAGGTTTTGGTTATGGCTTTTGGGATTTGAGAATAGGTTTAGTTATAAGTATATGTTTAGGTTGGGTTATAGGTTAAGGTTTAGGTTTAGGTTATAGGTTTTGGGATTTGAGAATAGGTTTAGGTTATAAGTTTAGGTTTAGGTTTAGGTTATAGGTTTTGGTTTAGGTTATAGGTTATAGGTTTATGTTTAGGTTAAGGTTTGGGTTATAGGTTAAGGTTTAGGTTATAGGTTATAGGTTATAAGTATAGGTTTAGGTTAAGGTTAAGGTTTAGGTTTAGGTTATAAGTATAGGTTTTGGGATTTGAGTATAGATTTAGGTTAAGGTAATAAGTTTAGGTTAAGGTTATAAGTATATGTTATAGGTTAAGGTTAAGGTTTAGGTTTAGGTTATAAGTATAAGTTTTGGGATTTGAGAATAGGTTTAGGTTAAGGTTGTAAGTTTAGGTTAAGGTTATAAGTATAGGTTATAGGTTAGGGTTAAGGTCTAGGTTTAGGTTATAAGTATAAGTTTTGAGATTTGAGAATAGGTTTAGGTTAAGGTTGTAAGTTTAGGTTAAGGTTGTAAGTATAGGTTATAGGTTAAGGTTAAGGTTTAGGTTTCGGCTATAAGTATAGGTTTTGGGATTTGAGAATAGGTTTAGGTTAAAGTTATAAGTATAGGTTTAAGTTATAGGTTAAGGTTTAGGCTTAGGTTATATGTATAGGTTTTAGGATTTGAGAATAGGTTTAGGTTAAGGTTGTAAGTTTAGGTTAAGGTTGTAAGTATAGGTTATAGGTTAAGGTTAAGGTTTAGGTTTTGGCTATAAGTATAGGTTTTGGGATTTGAGAATAGGTTTAGGTTAAGGTTATGAGTTTAGGTTAAGTTATAAGTATAGGTTTAGGTTATAGGTTAAGGTTTAGGTTTAGGTTATAGGTATAGGTTTTAGGATTTGAGAATATGTTTAGGTTAAGGATATAAGTTTAGGCTAAGGTTATAAGTATAGGTTATAGGTTTAGGTTAAGGTTTAGGTTTAGGTTTATGTTATAGGTTATAAGTATAGGTTTATGTTTAGGTTAAGGTCTAGGTTTAAGTTATAGGTATAGGTTTTGGGATTTGAGAATAGGTTTAGGTTATAGGTTATAAGTATAGGTTTATGTTTAGGTTAAAGTCTAGGTTTAGGTTATAGGTATAGGTTTTGGGATTTGAGGATAGGTTTAGGTTAAGGTTATAAGTATAGGTTAAGGTATAAGTATAGGTTATAGGTTAAAGTTATAGTTTAGGTTAAGGTTATAAGTATAGGTTATAGGTTTAGGTTTAGGTTTATGTTTAGGTTTAGGTTTAGGTTATAGGTTTAGGTTTATGTTAAGGTTTAGATTATAGGTTATAGGTTATAGCTTTAGGGAATTGAGAATAGGTTTAGGTTATAGGTTTAGGGTGTGGTTTAGGTTAAGGGTATGGTCACTGCAAATACAGATATAAACACGGCTTATCCAAATGGCCATGCTCCTCCAATGCTGTCTATAGAAAATGGACAGCTTCATCATGGTCATAACTGCGGTTCCCACATTCCGGGGACCCTTGCTCATCCGGATAGCTCCGATGCACATCCGGGTCTGCTCCATCAATTTTGAGTAAATACAGATATAAACACGGCCTGTCCAAATGGCCAGGCCCCTCTAATGCTATCCATAGGAAATAGGCAGCTTCATCATGGTCATAACAGCGGTTCCCACCTTCCAAGGACACCCCCGCTTAACATCCGGATAGCTCCGACGTACATCCGGGTCTACTCATTTAAATAAAATGGATTATAGGGTTGAGAATTCAATGGAACTACAGTGCATGTACATCAAGAAAACATTTACTAAATAAAAAATTCCAATTTATCAGTAAGGTCCAATTTATTAGTCAGATATATCTAGCTAGACTAAATACTACTTCTTTTTTTTTTTTTTTCTAGATTGAAACAGGGTAGATAGTTGATGATCTTTTCATATATAATCAATGTGACATATGGAGAGATATGACTTATAATTATGCCATGTGCCTCGCTCAGACATCTCCTAACAAATTTTCTTTCTAATACAATAAAAAATCTCATCACTTGTCCATCCTCTGTTCATGAAACAAAATGAAGGTTCTTCTTGAAACAATGCTGGGTTTCAAAATCAATTTGAAAGCACTATATATAAGCGTGTTTTGCATAAATGATAAAAGCCATATCTATAAGATCTTGATGTCACCAAAGAATATATCAAAATCAATTTGAAGGCACTGTGGATAAGTGCATTTTGCAAATAAGTATGATAAAAGGGTGTGAAATACCTACAGAGACTGTCCACACATCACACGAACATATCATGACAGTTTTACATTCAAATAAACCATTCCATTCATCCATCAATTAGATGGATCTAGCAACTATAGCTAGCAATGAAGGCTTGCACATTCAGTTCCGAGTAATCATATACAACAAATATATAGGAGACCATAGGTACCTGCATATAACATAGTGGTAAGAGTACCAGCTAAGACCATAGTCTTCCCAGCAACCACCATTAAGCTTCTTTTGAGAACTATTTATCTGAAACTCCAAAAAAGAACTTCCCAAAAGAATTTTAGAAAACTCCCCCAAGAACTATTTATCTAGATCTATAAAAGAACCAAAAAAGAGAGATCATGACCATCTAGTTCCCTAGAAAGCATGAAACAACTCACAATGCCATTCCCTTAAAACCATGAAAGAACCAAAACTAATCAACAAAAATAAAAATAAAAATGATTGAAGAACCACTCTAGCACAGGCAACCCCCCTTCTTTGAAGAAACTAATGACAGATTCAGTTTCAAAGATGGTAGCTCATGCTTAATGAATGAATATCATATTCCTTATGCAGAAATATCTACAAAAATCTTATTAGAGTTGCTTGTTGTCACAAACCCTTGGCTGGGTAAAGTGTGCTATATAAAACCATCCTTGTAATAACCTTCTTCTTGGTTTTTGTACCCTTTTGTTGTTGGTATGAGTACCAGCTAATGTTAGCTAACCATACCAACAACTGTCAACTAATATTATTTCTAATCAAGGGATTCAAAGAGCCATGAAAAAGATTAAAGACAGTAAGAAAAAGATGTTTTCAACAACTTTTATCAAGCCAGAGTGCCTCAATAGGGCCTTTCCTTTACCTTTCAATACAATGGAGATGGTTGAAATGAAAAAGAAAGAAAATAAATAAATAAAATCAAAACTCCAAACAATGAGATTTGAAAGGAAAACAGATCTAGGTGAACAACACTTGTCAAAGATCCAGGCCATTCATCAAGAAGGGTACATTGTAAAATAAAATACAGCAGCATACACTATAGATTCCAAAAAGAATATGTCAATGAAAAGCCATTCGATCAACATATTGTAATGGAAGAAAACTCCAACATACCCAACTCATCAAAAAATTAAAAAGAAAAAGAAAAATAATGAAAAATAATGATGAACATGTGAAGCAAGTGTTTAAGAGTGGAGGTCAGTGAACCAACTCCTTTTCTACTCATTTGATTTTGCAATTTGGAGGACCCTAAAACTCTTTTGCATCAACTTGTCTTAGCCAAAAACCATAGCTATTATTCAAAATTGGCTTCTATAATGATAGAGGCCGGATGCTGTAGATGTAGAAGGAATATCACCAAAGGGTGCTTTGAATAATCTAGTGGGCTATGTTGTCTGATGGAATTTGCAGTCATAAGACGTGAAGACTTTGAAAAAGGCTGCCATAAGTGATAGATAATAGATGGAGTAGGATCTAAAGGAAACTGAAAGTTTTTATAAAGAATCTGGTTCTCATATATCATCTACCTCTCATATACCAATCTCCCATATAAGAATATACTCAGTTAATTAATACGCATGCACCAACATTGATCATGGACTAGTTGCAAATGAAAGGTTAGCAAATATGAGAAGCATATGAGAAATAGCTGCATGTCGAACACATTGAATATGTAAATTTTAGCATGATAAATTTATCATGGTCGATAACTTCAAATCACCCGCACAATTAAAAGCTTATCTTTAGACCATAGCAGCTAGTAAATTCCTTCAATCTCATGATGTCAATAAATTTTAGTTTTTTTAAATTGCTATTTAGATAAAATTACATGCTCCATTCCATTGTTATTCATTCATCATTTTGATTTAAAAAATTGAGACCCATATTTTGAACTATAATTGTATATAACAATTGGAAGTTGAAAGAGGCCCAAATATAACAATGATGATACTTTGAATTGAGTGGGCCCCCAAATAAATAGACTAGTCTCCACAAATTGCACAGATTGAATTATCCTATAGATCCAACTGGCGAACTTTTCCCATGCTGTAATCCATTTAGAAGTCATCAGATAGGATAGATAAGACAACCCAATTGGTGATATCATCTACAGATGCCCAACCATAGTAGAACCCATCCCACAAACGGTTCAGGTGCTAATGGTGTCCAATGTGAGTATAGTGCAGCAGTCATGGAAATTCATGCCATGCAATCTAACCAGATTTTGTCTAATTTAAAATACCATAGTTCAAGTGAACTCACAATCATTGATGCCGGCAAGGGCCATCAAACCAATAGCAACTTCTCGCTCCTTTGCATCCTAAAGGGCCCTCACATATGCCTCATCACTATCAAATGCTAACGGGTCCTCCACACCCAATTCATCCTCACTCGGGGCCCGTCCATGCACATCGAATGTGTCTTCACCATCATCAATGCTCCCAGCATCATTCCCATCATCATTCGGATCATCACCAGCTTCATCTTCATAAACATAACTACCACTATCAGAACTTCCATAATCGCTTCCATCACCGCCATTCATTTTAAGCATCATATATGCCCTTTCCTGGCCCATAAGCAACAAAACCCAATCAACAAAAAAGACAGAGAATGAAAGAAGGAGCTGATTCATGAAAACCCAAACCCTAAACAGAATAACGGATTAAACCTGTTCTTGAAGTGTATGGGCGAGGGCCAGATCGGCATCAACTTGGCTTAAGCTGGTGAAGGGCACGCGGGAAGGCTGTTGAGATGAGGGGTTGGATTCGGGTTCCGATTCTGACTCAGAGTTAGGGTTAGAGTTTTCTTCGTTGGGTTTGTCGCCATGGTTAGATTCTTTGGCGTTCTCCATGTAGATAAGAAAAGAGAGAAGAGAATGCTAAAGCTTGGATCAGAGAAAGAGATTGAAGGAGATGTGGGTTAGGGAACGAAGAGAGAGAGAGCAAGAGAGAGAGAGAGAGAGAGAGAGAGAGAGAGATATTTGGGATTTGGGGTTTTTTTGGGCGCAGCTTTGTTTTTGAGCGCGCACCCAAATTTAGGTCGGGGTCTGGTATGGCTCTGTGGGCCCCACCATGATGCGTGTCAAACATCTACCCCATCAGTCAGATGCATCATCACATGGTGGGCCCAGAGATTAAAAATCAAATCAATCTATTACTTGTGTGAGCCACACCACATACAAAAGTTGACAGGGGTTATCCTCAATTAAAACATTCATAATTATTTTTTGGGCCCACCGAGATGTGGTCCACAAATCCAGCCCATCCATTATGTGTGTGCCACTTGGATGAGGGGTCATACCAAGTTTCAGATGCATAAAAATTTCAGGTGGGGCCCACCAAGTGCTTTTATATTTTTAGGCATGTCTTCACATGATTTTAGATGGTATGGCCCACCGGAGTTCCGTATACGGCTGATTTTTAAGATATCCCATAATTTAAAGGGGACCCATCAAATTCACGGTGTTGATGTTTGACACATGTCATGGTGGGGCCCACACAGCTTGACCTCATGGGGACGACATGGATTAAACACAAAGGTCAAGCTGTGTGGGCCCCACCATGATATGTGTCAAACATCAACACCGTGCATTTGATGGGCCCCCTTTAAATTGTGGGATATCCCAAAAATCAGCCGTATATGGAACTTAGGTGGGCCATACCATCTAAAATCATGTGAAGAAATGCCTAAAACATATAAAAGCACTCGGTGGGGCCCACCTGAAATTTTTATGCATTTGAAACTTGGTCTGACTCCTCATCCAAGTGGGACACACATAATGGATGGGCTAGATTTGTGAACCACATCTCGGTGGGCCTAACAAATGATTTTGAATATTTTAATGAAGGGTAACCCCTCTCAACTTTTGTATGTGGTGTGGCCCAAAAAAGTCACGGATTGACTTGATTTTTAAGCCGTAGGCCCACCATGGAATGGTGCATCTGACTAAAATGATGACAAATAAAAATTACTATAGGCCATAGGAAGATTTCAAGGGTGGAAATCATTATTCCCACTGTTTCATGTGGTATGGTCCACTTGAGCTTTAGATATGCTTTAATTTTGGGCTCAACCACTAAAATGATATGGAAAAATGGATTGACAGTGTGGATAAAACACTTACATCACTGTGGGCTAAAAATGAAGCATATCCAAAGCTCAAATGGACCACACTACCGGAAAGAGTGTGAATTGAACATCTACCATTGAAAATTTCATGGGGGCCATAAAAGTTTTAGATCAATCTGATATTTGTGTTTTCATTTCATCCATGTCTTTGTGATATTACGAACAGGTTGGATGACAAATAAGCATCACCGTGGGCCATCGAAAGGTTTCAATGGTGGAAACATTATTCCCACGATTTCCTATGGAAAAAATGAGTTATATCTCAATCTCAAGTGGACCACATTACAGGAAATAATGTTTAATGAACGTTGACCATTAAAAACATTTTGGGGGCCATAAACGTTTTGGATCAAGCTGATATTTATTTTTTCCCTTCATCTGGGTATTTATGACCTAATCAACAGATTGGATGTCAAATAAATAGTACATTAGGCCTTACGAGGATTTTAATAGTGGATATCCAATCATTATTTTTTTTCCTGTGGTGTGGTCCACCTAAGATTTATATCCCTATATTTTTTTTTGTAAATTACTAAAATGATCTGTAAAAATGGATGAACGGAATGGATGAAACACATACATCATGGTGGGCCCCACGGAGCACCGACCACCAGCCACGAGGCTGGTGTCAGGGGGAGTAGCCAATCCGTCTCCTATTTTTGAAGTCTTGTGGGGCCCACCGTGATGTATGTTATTTATCCACTCCGTCCATTCATTTTAACGGATTATTTTAACAATTGATCCAAAAAAGGAGTCAGATCTGTGTGCCCCACCATGATGTATGTATTATATCAACACGGTCCGTTCATTTGGAGAGATCATTTTATGGGATGATGAGAAGAACGAGTTAGATCCAAATCTCAAGTGGCCCCACCACCGAAAACAGTGGGGACAGTGACACCCACCGTTGAGACTTTCCTAGGGCCACTTTGATGTTTATTTGAGATCTAACCTATTAATAAGTTAAAAAAAGACATGGATGAAGAGAAAAATCAAATATTAGCTTGATCCAAGACTTCTGTAGCCCTCTAAAAATTTTTATTAGTAAACGTTCAATCCCCACATTTTTTTTTGTGGTGGATTAACTTGAGATTTTGATTTGCCCCATTCTTTGACCCATGCCCTGAAATGATCTATGTAGATGAATTTTTGTGGTGGACATTATTGTGGAACTATATAGGCCCCACCTAAATGACTACAGCTGTGACCCCTGTTTCCTGTGGTGTGATCCACCAAAGTCTCCTATCTGCCTCCTTTTTGGTATCATAACCTAAAATGATCTGTCAAAATAGATGGACAGAGTGGAGGTGTAGGATTTGCAGCGGCTTGGCAAGTGACCCCAACACCAGCAGTCCACGAGTCAAAGCTCTATAGGCTATGATGATGTATGTGTTTTATCCACATCATCCATCCATTTTTCTATATAAAGTTAGGGCATAAGCTCAAAAATGAGTTAGATTAAAATCTCAAGTGGACCACACCACAGGAAAACAATGATGATCGAATGTCAACATTTAAAAACTTCCCATGGCCTACTGTAATGTTTATTTCTCATCCAACCTGTTGATAACATCATATGCATGGATGAAAGGAAAACACATATATCAGCATGATCCATAATGTTTGTGGCCCCAAAAGGTTTCCATAATTTTCCAGAGATTTGGATCTGCCCTATTTTTGGCCTCATTGGCTAAAATAAGTTGGCAAAATGGATGGATAGGGTAAATAAGACATACACATAATGGATGGGCTGGATTTGTGAACCACATCTCGGTGGGCCCAAAAAATAAACTTTTCGATTAGTTTGAAAGTTGTTTACAGCCTTTAGTGATGAAACTTTTCGTCGCTAAAAGTCTCATCCACGTTTTTTTAGCTACAGGCTAAACCTTTAGATTTTTTTAATCGTTTACAGCCTTTAGCGACGAAAATTTTCATCGCTAAAAGTCCCATCCACGTTTTTTAGCTACGAAACTTTCCGTAGCTAAAAGTAAACCTTTGGATTTTGTTAAAAAATGTTTACAGCCTTTAGCGACGAAAATTTTCGTCGCTAAAAAGTCTCATCCAGGTTTTTTAGCTACGGAAATTTTCGTAGCTAAAAGTAAACCTTTGGGTTGTTTAAAAAATTGTTTACAGCCATTAGCGACGAACTTTTCATCGCCAAAGGTCTCATTCTCGTTTTTTAGCTACGAAAATTTTCGTAGCTAAAAGTAAACCTTTGGATTTTATTTTCAAAAATGTTTATAGCCTTTAGCGACGAAAATTTTCGTCGCTAAAAGTCTCATCCAGGTTTTTTAACTATGAAAATTTTCATAGCTAAAAGTAAACCTTTAGATTTTTTCTTCAAAAATGTTTACAGCCTTTAGTAACGAAAATTTCCGTCGCTAAAAGTCGCATCCAGGTTTTTTAGCTACAAAAATTTTCATAGCTAAAAGTAAACCTTTGGATTTTTTTTCAAAAATGTTTACAGCCTTTAGCAACGAAAATTTTCGTCGCTAAAAGTCTCATCCAGGTTTTTTTGCTTCGAAAATTTTCGTAGCTAAAAGTAAACCTTTAGAATTTTTTCAAAAATGTTTATAGCCTTTAACAACAAAAATTTTCATCGTTAAAAGTCTTTGAAAAATTGTTTACAGCCTTAGCGACGAAAATTTTCGACGCTAAAAGTGACTTTTAGCTACGAATTTACAATTTCGTCGCTAAAAGTTAGCAACGAAAAAATGTTTTGTCGCTAAAAACCCTATTTCTTATAGTATTATGTGGGCCCTACCAAATGCTTTTATATGTTTTAGGGATGTCTTCACATAATTTTAGATGTTATGGCCCACCTGAGTTTCATATATGATTGATTTTTGAACTTAAAGGGGGATACATCAAATGCATGGTGTTGATGTTCTACACACATCATGATGGGGCCCACATAGATTAACCTCATGGAAATTAGTTCCCATGAGGTGACCTTATAGTACCATTTCACTATTTAGGTAACTCCTTCATGGGTGTTATATATTTTATGTATATCGACACCGTCTATATATTTTTCCATCATATTTTAGGATGTGATTTCAAATTATACGAACTCAATAATCTTAAGTGGGCCATACCAATCAAAACAATGATGAATAACCATTAAAAACCTTTTGAAGGCCACAAAAGTTTTGGATCAATTTGATCTTTGTAGTTTACCTTCATCTAGATCTTCTTTACATTATTAACGAGTTGGATTGCAAATAAACATTACAAAAACCTTACGATGGACTCTTTATAATTTTTAATGGCAAGGTACTATATTATCATTCTTTCCAGTGGTGTGGTCCACTTAAGATTTAAATCTACATAATTTTTTATACCCGGCCCAAAAATGGGTTGGAGAAACATATGGGCTGCAAGGATATACAACATATCATCAAAATCTCACTTTTGTTATCTAACTTTTTAATTTTTCTTGTCAAAATACAAAATCAAGTTTTCTTTTTTAAAATATATATATTTTTAAAATTTGTCAATTTTTTTCACAAATTTGTTTAATTTTTTTAATTTCTTTTTCAAAATATCTTTTTTAATCTCACTTTTGTTATATAACTTTTCAATTTTTCTTGTCAAAATACAAAATCAAGTTTTCTTTTTTAAAAAATATATACTTTTTATAATTTGTCAATTTTTTTCACAATTTTTTTTAATTTTTTAAATTTTCTTTTTCAAAATATCATTTTTTTTTATCGAAATCTTTTTTTTTTCAAAATTATCACTAGTTTTTTTTTTTTTCAAAATTTAAAATTTTCTTAAACATTGTTAATTATTTTTCTAAGCTTCTCAACTATTTTTTTTTCAAAATTCATAATTTTTTTGAGCTTTTAAAATTTTGACCTGAGCATTAGAGACGGTTCTTGACAGTCTCTAATAAAGACGATCTTTTACAGAGCTATAAGATGGCTAAGGACCATCTCTAATAGAGACGGTCTTTGACAGTCTCAGATTATAAGTAAAAGACGGCCAATGACCGTCTCTAATGCAGACGGCCAATGACCGTCTCAGATGACTGCATATAAGATGGTTGTCGACTGTCTCTAATGCGGACGGTCTTGGACCGTCTTAAATGATTTGTGGACGTTCAAATTTTTAAGACAATATTAGGGACGGTTAGGGGCCATCTAAAATTTTAGAGATGGTTTACGACCATCTCTAAAGCATCTTTAAACCAAGCAATTTTAGAGACGGTCCAGAACCGTCTCTGAATCCATCATTTTTTTCATTTTTCACGTAGTGATTCCTTTGTTGGATGTCATAAAACAAATTCCTTCATATGCTAAATTCCTTAAGGACCTTTGTATGATCAAGAGATAACATAATGTTCAAAAGAAGATATTATTTACAAAGAAAGTGAGTGCCATCATCAAATAGGATGTGCCTAAAAAATATAAAGATTCCGATAGACCAACCATGTCATGTGTGATTAGAATCACCGGATTGAGCACGCCTTACTTAATTTGAGGGCGAGTGTAAATCTGATTTCATATTCGGTCTATGAACAACTCGGTCTAGGTGAATTAAAACCCACCAAAACCATACTTTAACTAGCTGATTGTTTGATTCGTATACCAGGACGTGCTTGTTCAAGTTGATAAGTTCTACAACCTAATGGACTTTATTGTTTTGGATACGTAAAAAGTTGTCGATTCTAGCATTCAAATTCCAATCATTCTTGGCTACCCATTCCTAGCTACATCAAACGCCATAATCAATTATAAGAATGAGATCATGAATCTATCATTTGGGAATATGACAGTTAAGTTAAACGTGTTTAATATGTGCAAGCAACAAGATGATGGCGATGAGGTCCATAAAATTAATTTGATCGATTTAATCATGGAAGACAAGTCTCTTTTGACCTTGTACTCTGATACCTTAGAAGTGTGTTTATCCCACTCCACCGATCTTGATGATGATATGTTTAAGGAGATGGATGCCTTGCTTGATGTGATGTTGGTACTTGAAACTAATCGGTCGAGGCCTCAATTTGAATCGTCACACCTAACAGACTCAAAACCTCTACCATCTAGTGTTAATGCACTGAAGCTTTATTTAAAACCTTTGCTACTGAACCGAAATATACATATTTGGGTCAAGATAAGAGATATCGAGTGGTGATTTCTTCCCACTTGGATAAAGATCAAGAGATTAAGTTTATTTATACTCTTAAAGTGTATAAGAGAGCTCTTAAATGGACTATTGCGGACCTCAAGGGAATAGACATCCTGATTTGTACCCACCACATCCACCTTGAAGATAATACAAAAAATATCTAAACAACTACAACTTCGTCTAAATCCAAACATGAAAAACGTAGTTAAAGCTAAGGTGTTAAAGCTTTTGGATGTGGGTATTATCTACCTTTTATACAATAGAGTACTCAAGAAGTTTGGAATTACCATTGTAGCTAATGCGAACAATGAACTCATGAGAATGTGCATTAACTACCAAAAACTCAACATCGTCACGAGAAATGATCACTTTCCTTTGCCCTTTGTTGATCAAATCTTAAAAAGGTTAACAAGGTAACTCCTATTATTACTTCCTCGATGGGTACTCAGGTTACAATCAGATAGAGATAGCCCTTAAGGACCAAGAGAATACTACCTTTACATGTCCATTTTCCACATTTGCCTACTGAAGGGTGTCATTCGGATTGTGTAATTCTCCCACTACATTTCAACGATGTATATTGAGTTTTTTTTTCTAGCGTGGTGGGGCAATTTCTAGAGCTCTTCGTGAATGATTTTCTATCTTTGGTTATTCTTTTAATGAGTGCCTTTAACACTTAAAATTGGTGTTGAAAAGATGTGAAGAAAGAACCTTATGATAAATTGAGAAAAAATGCCACTTTATGGTTCAAAAGGAAATAGTCCTTGGACACGTCATATCATCCAATGAAATTGTGGTGGATAAAGCCAAAATTGACTTAATCGTTAACCTACCATCACTCAAGAATATACGGTTCATAAATGACTTTAGCCTCATCTCTTGTACTTTATATAACCTTGTCCAAAAGGAAACCCCTTTCGAGTAGAGTGAGGAATGCCAAAAACTTTTAACCAAGCTCAAAGGCATGTTGACTAGCGCCCCCATCAGGCAACCACCCGATTGGATTATCTCTTTAGAAATCATGTGTGATGCAAGCAATTATGTGATTGGGGTAATGCTAGGCTAGAAAAAAAAGAGAAGAAGCCCTACATCATTTACTATGCAAGTAGAACTCCAAACCCTACCCAAGTGAATTACTCCACTACTGAAAAGGAACTTTAAGCCATAGTGTTCACTTTCGATAAGTTTAAGTCATACTTGATTGGGTCCAAGATAATCATCTTCACTAACCATGAGGCACAAAATTATCTTCCTTCTAAGAATGATGTTAAGCCTCGTTTGCTAAGATGGATCCTTCTACTCAAAGAGTTTGATTTCGAAATTTGAAATAAGAAAGGAGTAGAAAACGTAGTGGTTGACCATCTACCACGGCTTGTTCTATCTAATTCCATAGAAATGACACCCATCAATGACATGTTCCCTGATAAAAACTCTTTAAAGTTTTCTAATTACCTTGGTACACTAACATTGATAACTATCTTGCTATAAGTATAATTCCTACTCATTGGACTGCGCAAATAGGAAGAACTTTTTCACCAAGGTATGCAAGTTCTTCTAGGATGACCCTTATCTTTTTAAATATTACTAACATTATATTATAAGGAGATGTATTTCCAATCATGAGGAGTGTCATCTCCTTTTGTCATTCCCATGTGTGTGTTAGCCACTTTTTGGCTAAAAAGACCACCACAAAAATTCTGTAGTACAACTTTTATTAACTCACAATGTTCAAGGATACAAGTGAATTTTGTAAAGCATGTGAGCAATGTTAGAAACTGAAAGAAATATCTCATCGGAATATGATGCCACTGAATCCTATTTTAATCATCAAAGTATTTGATTGTTGAGGGCATCGATTTCATAGACCATTTACCCCATCAGTTGGAAATCTCTATAATCTCCTTGTCATCAATTATGTTTCCAAGTGGGTTGAGGCAATTCTGTGTTGAAATAATAATACCTGAATAGTCATTAAATTTTTCATAGAAAATATCTTATTTAGGTTAGGAACGCCTCGAGCCATCTTTAGTGATGGAGGATCTCACTTTTATAATAGGCCATTTGAAACGTTAATAAAGAAATATGGTATTACATATAAAGTGAGAATCACCTATCACCCATAGACAAGCAGCCAAGTTGAAATATCAAATAGGGATATTAAACCATTTTAGAAAAAAAAAAATGGTGAACCTAGATCGCAAGGATTGGTTACTTCAACTAACCGACGTGCATTGGGCTTACCATACGGCCTACAAAACCCTTATTGGTATGTCACCCTACAGACTTGTCTATGAGAAGACTTGTCATTTGCATATGGAGTTGGAACATAAGGTGTATTTAGCTATAAAGAGTTTCGATTCTAATCTCAACAAAGCTGGCTTGCTGCGCAAATTATACTTAAATGAACGTAATATATATATATATATATATATATATATGGAACAAGGCTTAAGAGAATTCTCGGATATACAAGGATGGGATGAACATGTTACATGACAAGAACATCCTTTGAAAAAAAATTGAACCACACCAGAAAGTCCTTATGTATAATTCGAGACTTTATCTTTTTTTTCTAGAAAATTGAGATCTCGTTGGACCAACCCCTTTGTAGTGAAAATGGTTTATCCTCATGAGGCTGTCGAGATATATAATAAGGTGAATGACAACATCTCCAAAGTAAACGATCAACGTCTTAAGGCATCTTCAGAGAATTTTGATTTAGAGGATACGTCCATTCCTCTAAAAGATCTTCTTTACCAGGACTGACCTTCTAGTCGATGGAGGTACCCCTCTCAATCTACTACTTTCTTAAGTTAGGTTGGAGTAGTATAGGTTTACTTTTGTTAGTTTTTATTTGTTTAGCGACGTAGAAAACCCCCTTAGGGCATGTTTGGTTTGATGTAATTATATGTATTCTCATGTAATTTCTCTTAAATTAGCATTAAATTCATACATCAAATAACATCACATACGTTTGAAAGTGAAGTGTTTCCCTAGATCAGATTTCATGATAATTTAAAGCCAAAGTTTGGTGGGCTTCGCAATAATATATGTGTTATATCCATTCCATCCATCCATTAGTACAAATCATTTTAGGGCATGGGCCCAAAAATGAGATAGATTCAAAGATCAAGTGGACCACACTACATTAATACTGGAGATTGAATGCTAACCATTTAAATGTTCTTCCCTTAGTGTGGTCCACTTGAGTTTTGGATTTGTTTCATTTTTTGAGGCGTACCCTAGAATAATCTGGCCAAACTGATGGATGGCATGGATAAATTATGTACATCATGGTGGGACCCACAAAGTCCATCGCGTTTTTTGTACTTAAAAGTTGTTGTTGTCAATGTCATACAACATCCCTTCCACCACAAATTCTTGTAATACATAACTAATGCTTAAAAAGAGTAAAATATTATGTAATTCCCCTAAAAATACATTCAACCAAATAGGCCCTTAGTTGATGGAGAATTCATGGATTCACTTTGATCCTTCTCAGGTACTCTCTCTTACTCACTTCTCTTTTATTTTCTTTGCCTCATATTGTGATGCATTGCATATCTCTTTACATTGAGGACAATGTAGATTTTAGGTTGGGGGTGCGATTCCTGTGAAATTATATGGTCTTTAAGCAAATTCTTACAAAATTTTTTAAAAAAATCTCAATTTTCAAAATTTAAAACTCTTTTTGAAAATTGATTTTCTGTGTACTTGAGTGTGTTTACATATGAGAAGATGAGATATAATGTAATTTGATTTTTGAAAGCCTGGAGTCTAGTTAATTAATAGATTTTTGAATGAGCTCCTTTAATGAATTGGTTGATAGAAAGTTTTAAACATCAATTAAGTCTAGTTCACAATTCACATATGACTCATAGTCTTTAAGGCTAAACTTGAACCCGTAGTGTTTAGCTTGATTATTACTCAGAAGTGTTAGCAACTAAGCCTGGAGATCCATGTCTACCCTGATATAAAAAGAAGAGAAAGGCGAGCTAAAACAAAAATAGTAAAATCGAAAAGGGCTACCTATTGTATGTGCCTAAATGAAAAAAAGAAGAAAGAAGAAGAAAGGTAATAGTGTGAAAGTCATCAATGAAAAATATAAATAAATAAACTAGAAAATGAGTGGGGATTGAAATCAGTGAGTTATGTTGATATGATCACTTTTTGGTAGTTGTCATAGTTAATCCTATGGTGGAAGGCTGAATTTTATTGATGATGGGGTCGAATTCATTGAGCACTCTAGGAACTTAATGTTTGAATGCATTAGATTAGTTGACTGATGAAAAAACTCGGTTCAATCATTGGATGGTCATATTAAGATTTAGGTTGACAATATCTTATCCTTGTGTCTTTGAACTCTATCATACACATGCCTTGTATTACACAAAACATTGTTCTTTTAAAAGATGTTTGGAGTTTGGGATCTGAAATTAGTTTTGCATGTTTTGTTTGGGACTAGCAAAATGCTGGTTGGGGATGTGTTGAATATGAAATATTACATATCACCCATAATTGTGTATTGATGTTATATGCATAGATGTACTAAATTAATATAATTATATACATTTTTCTATATGAAGTGTTTTGGAGAGCTAAGATGAAAAGGTGATTAAAGTAATGATTTAAAAATAAAAAATGATCAAGTGGAGTAATGGATGCTTAGAGGATAGTATTGAAGAATTCAAGTGTCAAAGATTTAAAAACACCAAGTGCTAAAGATAAAGAAATGTCTAAAAAATCACACAACAAATAATAGAAATAACAGATTGTTTGGTCCCACTTGAGGTATGTTCTGTCCGACTGAAAGTGTTAAAGATGGTTTAACAACAAATAATGGATTTTCAAAGTAAACTCAACTTGACCGAAGGACTCTTAAGTGCAACCAAAAGGTAGTTCGGACCGACCGAAATGAGACAGATAGTTCAATGTAGTTTATGGAGAAATTTGTTTCCAGTCGAAGGAACCTTCAAATTGATTCAATGCAACTTCGGTGCGACTGAAGGGACTCGTTGGTGCGACCAAAGCATAATAAAAGTGCACAAATTTAAAGTTAGTGCAAAGTCGATATGGGATTTTCCTACTTAAAGAGGTGATTTAAGCCATTCAAAATATGAATTAGGGTTTGAGAGATAGAGCAAGAGGTGGTGGAGCTTCTACGGAGCCATTTTTCTTCCTTAATCTTTCAATTCCAGTTTATTTTTCATGTGTTTGTTTGAGTTTAGTTCAACTATAACAATGGTTGGCTAAATATCTTAGTTATGGCGAAGAGGTGAAGCTTGTAGTTGTTTTTAATGTTTTATTTTACTTTGATTCAAGTTTTATGGTCTGAATGTTGAATAATTCATTGATTTTAGTTTGAATAAAGTTGTAATTTTAGTTTACTTTGATCGATTATCGACTCTAGGCACTTTGGATGCTTAGGAAGTCTAAGATTGTTTTCTTATATATATTTTTATAAGGGATTGATTTGTAAAATTCATGGATTTATCATAGATTACGAGCATGATAGACACTAGATTTCTACGATCAATAACTTGGTGCTTTAGGTGGGAACTAAATCAATTGAAGTTCATATTTTCTTTCGTTTGTGAATTTTGAATTAATTACTCTATTATCCGACTGGATCGGATAGAACTTCAATTCTATTTATGTTATATAATTGAATAAAATAAATTAGACATCAAGAATGGCTAGAAGTGGATACTTGGCACCCTAGTGTTTTATTTTATTGATTTTCTCTTTACAATACTTAAATTTTCATTATTACTTTAATTTAAAATTTATTGTTAGTTTTAGTTTAGTTCTAATTTTAAATTATTTTAAAAATGTGCCAATATAAGCCCCTGAGGATTCAATCTCGTTCCCACCGATTTAAAATTGCATCACAAGCCTGCACTTGGGGTTGTTATCCTTTTGGATTGATCACTCATTTATTCGGTGGTTATTGTCGTGAATTCCTTGTCGATTCCTTAGATTTTCTGAAATCCTAATTTTAAGACTCCGTATTTTTTGGCTATCTAGGGATGCTGATGAATCGCATGGCCACCCCGCGTAGGGTCGTGGTGGCATTTGATCATCTGCATGGGATTTACATCGCTATAGTTAATTAATTTAAGTAATCTAATAGAAGGATTGTCGTAGTGGTTTTAATTTGGATTAATTCTGGTTTTATCTATAAGCTATGTTGCTAGGATTAGGTTTTCCTCAATTTCCCCTGGGCCAACAACTGTATAACCCGTCATCGTCATGAGTAGCCCGCACCGAACCGTTTACAGCTTAGAGACCCTAACAACAATCAGGTGAAAATCTACCCTTCAAGATTTTCTAGCATTGTAATTTGGTATTTGCTTAGTATTTGTAAGTATAGTAGTCCCTTCTTATGATGTATGTTGTGTTGACTAAATACATAAAATCATATATAGATTGCTTGGATGCTAAAATGGTTGTCTTATGCTGTGTTAAGTGGATTTATCCATCATCTATAAGGGCTTTGCATATAATTTAGCCACTGCATTAGAAATTACTTTTGTGGGTGAGAAGTTTTCTATCACAACTTGTGGTAACCATGCCCCAGACTCTTGACCCAATCTTATGGAAGTAAAATGAACCTTTGGACAAGTTTAGTTTCATGATTAGGCCCTTCTATGGCTCTCCTAAAGGAAATCCTTTTTTTATTGTTTGTTTGTGATTGGACTTTTAAATAAGGAAATCGATTAATAAGGGAATACACGATGCGGTAACAATTGGACAAGGCCACTAGTCTGGGGGGACAAATGTGACTTAGGTTGTTGTGGGTGTGATTACTGGATATCCACAAAGATTATGAACAATTGTGTATAGACTTACTTGATTTGAACTGTTAATATATAGTAAATACAAGTAGCATCGATTGGAAATACCTAACCGGAGGGCATATGTCCTGATGGACCACACTCTCTAGGGGACCCCTCACATACACACATCATGGTGGACCCCACTGGAAAGTGGGCCATGTGAATGGAACACATACATCACTGCAAAACACTATCTAGTCGGCTATGAGCTTGGGACAAAGCTGATACTTATGCTTTCTCTTCATCTAGGTCTATGAGACCCTAAGAGCAGGTTGGACAATAAATGTACAAAAGACGTGGCCCCCACTAAGTTTTTAACAAAGCACATTCGATTTCCACCACCTATTGAGTGTGACTTGGCTAATATTCGGATTTGCTTCACTTTAAAATGATGTGGAGAAAGATGGACGAGCTAGATATGGAATATATATTCATCAAGGTGGGTTCGATGGTGGGCTCCACGAACTACTTGGATGACAATTAAACCTCACAATGAGCCCAGTAAGTTTCAGTGACAGGCTTTTAATTACCACGGTTTTCCATGGCATGGTCCACCTAAAACCAGAGACCCATACCCTAAAATTATTTGTCAAATGGATGGGTTATGTGGATACAATAAAGCCATCAAGGTGGGAGCCTAAAATGGGCCCCACATTGTAGTACAACATATTGGACAGTAAGGAGTCCATGGTGGGGCCCATAAACCCGGGAAAGCTCTGGAGTTAACGTGCATGCTCAGCCCAATAACGCAATGTGAATAGTATTTCCTGCCAAGGATGTTGGGTTGTCTGAACATGGTTGGCCCACCAAGGCCCGTTGGCCTCTCCAGTGGCTAAAATGGTGGGCCACTTGAACTGAGGTGCGTAAATCATGGTGAGACTCCTTAGTGGGCCCAATGAGCCCTGGTTATGTGCCAAAGTAAACATTACAGTAGGCCCACCTAATCACATACCCACCTGCCTTTTCTTCAAATTTGGTCTTTCATGATGAGGCCAAGGAGCGATTGTACTGGCTCTAATTCTGGCTTCCACCTGCTCCCCCACGCAAATGAGCTTTGCAAAGTTGGCATATGAGTATGAGATCAAATATATTGATATATTTGGATTTACAGAATAAAAAATCATGAAAATTTGCTCTTCATCATTGATGGGTATTTTCATTCTAACAATTATAGCCCACCATCATCCAATATAAGCCAACGGGGGGTTTTTAGTTCCTTTATCTAAGGGTAGCAAGGTCTACCCTTTTGTGTGATATTCAAATTGTGCAAAAAGTAGTCCATAATGTGTCATCACTTGAAATTCGAAACCTAAGTATGATGACTTTAATCCCATGTTACAAGGTGTGAACTAAGTTTTATACATTCTTACACATACATTAACATTCCAATCATCATTCATTCAAACCAACAAAAATTTAAAACATCCAAATGAATGGTCAAGCCCTTACCGTCCTCAAATGAATGGTAGGGTCAAAGTTGCAAACAAAACTATCATCCGCATACTGGAGAAAATGGTCAAGACATATCGCAACTGGTCGGAAATGCTGCCATACACACTCTGGGCTTATTGGACGTCTGTACGATCTGTTACAGACGCAACTCCATATGAACTTGCATACGGAATGAAAGTAGTATTATCGGTCGAAATCGAAATCTCATCACTCTGAGTATTGCTAGAAAGCGATGTTAAGCAAGGCGAGTGGCAATAAGCAAGATACGACCAACTGCATCTGGCAGACGAAAAGTGCATGCGTGCGCTAAGCCACTCGCAATGCTACTAAAGAAGGATTGCACGGGCTTACAACAAGAGTGTCCAAAAGAGGAGCTTCAAAGTCGGCGACATGGTCATGAAAAGTATCTTACCACTGCATCTGCCAAATCCCAGAGGAATGTTCAAACCATTGTGGGATGGACTGCTAATCATTCGGGAGGTACTTCCGAGAGGTGCCCTCCGGCTCACCAATCTGAGAGGAGAAGATCTTCTCGAGCCCATCAACGCTGACAATATGAAAATCTATCATGGGTAACCACACCTAACTTTGTCAATGATTACAATCGATAAGCTGAGACAAATAATTTTTAAAAAAAGGGCATTCACCCATCATTTCTCCAACAAAAAGAAAACAAAAAAAGAAGGAAAAACTCCCTAAAAAAGAATACAAAAGAGAGAGAGAGAGAGAGAAGGAAAAAGAAAAAAGAAAAAAGAAGAAAGAAGAAAGAAAAAAGAAGAAAAAGACAAACATCAAAAAGAAGACAAAGAGGGAGAAGAAAATCTTATATCTCCTAAATAATCCGACCAACATAAAAACAGCTTGCAATTGTAATCAAAGACAAAGACAGGAGGGTAACCGGTTAGCCGGCTATGAAGGAAGTCTCTTCGTCTCTCTCGGCACTTAAAAAAAATATGCCTAAGCAAAAAAGGGCGAGTTGAAAACCCGAAAGGGTGGCTCAAGTAAATACAGCGGGCCTGTAGCGGACTTGGTGAAAACCCGAAAGGGTGCCAAGGGTAAAAAAGCACAAGCTACTAAGGGGCAGGCAAGAATAAAAAACTAGGACGTAGTGAAAATTCAAAAGGACGCTACGAACAAAAATAACGGGAGAGCCAGTTGTAGTGAAAACCTGAAAAGGTGCTACAGGCAAGAACGGTAAGAAATAATAAAATAAAATAAAATAAAAATATATAAAAGTGTAGGTACAGAAGAAGCCGAGGCAACAAGTAAAGTAAAGAAGCATAAGAAAAACATAAGTCCTGGATCAAAATTCTATCAGACTCAACCCAAGTTCAAGGGGCATGATCCTACTATGCGCTCCTCTCAGGGAATCGAGATCCGAGTAAACAACTCAGAATACTGGATTCGACGTGAGCTAAGTTCAATATTCTAATTCCACCATCCAGGCAAAGTTCAGATACAAGCACACACACACAAACATATATGGCATAAAAAAAAATTCATTTCATTTTCATATATAATCTCATCCCTTCAAAAAAAATTACAAAAAAATGCATCCCCAATGAATCCAATCTCGATCGCAACCATTAGAGTGTGAAACGATGGATCAGGTCCTTTTCAAAAAATCACAAAAATATATCTTTGCTACAGTTCCAATAAAAACTAGATCAGTCAAAAGTCCCATGAAACCATCAGTGGAGGTAACAGAACTATCTAGACTTATTCTTTTAAAAAAATGGCCACAATAAAAACTAAATGATGATGCCCTCCCGCGAGATCATAAGGATATTTCAAAAATCCCAAAAATATTTCAAATAAAAACCTTTAGCCCCGCCAGCTCATCAGTGGAGGCAACGTGACTGTTTACTTGTGCAAAGAAAAACCAAATGATGATACCCACCCGCGATATCAAATGGATATTTTCTCAAAAAATCTAAATTTTTTTTTAAAAAAAATCCCCAAGGAGTCTAGTCCCAAGGAGGATAGTCATTAAAACAAAAAAATTTCAAAAAACACACGTGACACACAGTACACTGAGGAATCTTCTATAGTATGCGATCAGTGCAAACAACGAAATAAGATTCGATCCCTTCTGGTTCCTACAGAGGATGATCGAATCCGTACATGATATAAGTATGGTTGGCTCGATCTCTATATATGGACAGTCGTATGAATGCGAGTAAAAATGATTGGATCTATCTCTGGGAAGAATAATCATACTCAAAGTGACGACAATCCATTATAACCAAAGTATCAGATTCAGCAGACTACATGGCAAAAGATTACCTGCCATACCTAGTCCAGGATGTTCAAAAAATTTGATCGAGTCCAAGTCGGCGTAGTGAGTTCCCCATAAGGCCGCATCCACGTGCAGGGTAGCTAACCACTTTGACGATCAAATGGAACAAATACTCCTAGGGTAATTACATAGCAAAGAAAACGACAAATCAAACAGTACGTGAATCCTCGTAAGGCCGCATCACGCGCAGAGGCCCTACTTTTCAGACTTACCCTCCAATGCTATTAACAATCTGACGTGAAAGGGCTGTGATTGGTGACCCGTAATGCCGCATCAATGCGCAGGGATAATCACAACATTTTCCTCAAACCCTCATGACATGTGCAAGTAATCTCTTTTCCAGACAGTCGACTGACAATCATATAATGGTAGGCAACATGTTGCGCCCCAAATCCGGGGACGGACAACTTCTGTGGTGCCCCGAATCTGGCACTCGACTTCCATACACCAAGTCCGGAGTTCGGCACTCCACAAGGAAGATTTTATTTACTGAAATTATATATATATATATATATATATATAATACTTGAGCATGAAGATCCATGATCAAAATTTCAAGCAACACTCCATTATAAATCCTGATGGTTACAAGTATAATGCTTTCTAAAAGGTACACAACATCAACATTGCTAAATTGAAAATTAGATACAATGCATCAAGAAAGCTAAGTCTTCCAAGTTGATCCTGCCCTAAAAAAAAAAAAGAAATAAGAAGCTTAGGCAAAAAGCCTAATGAGTACACATGTGTGTGCAGTGTGTCCTACATGCAAATAAGATAAATATGCCACGAAGAAATCATATATGGTAAAAGGCGTATAGTACGTAAGGTATGATGCTAATGCCAATGTAATACATATGCATCATAGAAATACTCTGAGTCAATGCTACCAGCATCACTAAGTCATATTTTTATTTCTCCTATACCACAGCCATAAATGTATTACACGCATCCGTAATCACATCATCATCATCATATTGTCATGTCATATCATAACTATATATCTTGAAAAATACCATGGTCGACACTCATACATTAGACACTAGCAATCGACCTTGCATACCCGTCCTACGGTAGACTTCCACCCAGCATACCAGTAGCGGACCACATTCATACTTCTCCTCGTCGGTGAGTCAAACTAGTCCCTGTTTGCACCACAGCCCATAGGCAGGTTGAACCTACCTCTTCTCAACCCGACCTCGTTAGTAGGAGTCAAATCCATGACCCATGTATCCCCTCGGCCTAACGGTGAGGTATCCCTAGCTAGCATTGGGGTTTAGGGACTTTCAACCCAAGGGGCACATCATCCCCTATTATTTTCACACTTCCGGTGTCACGTCCCTTTTTAGGGATAACCCAAGTCATCATCATAGATGCACATTTCATCATCAAGATCTAACTCATGTTATACGACACGACTGTGGTATTTCGATCATCATGTATATCAAGATTATTCATGAATTCATGCAATTATGATAAAGCATACATTCAAGTGCATGTGGTATGCATATAATGTCATAAGTTTAGGGTTTGCTTAACATTTAAGCCAAAAATGACATATAATCATCATGTGCCACCATCAACTATATCAATCATGGTCATGTGACTAAACTGAAGAGGACATATCTTACACATGAGCAAATGTATTGAAGTACCATCATTCCATGGTGCATAAGTATGATCAATATCAACATGGTTAAGTAGATGAATTTAGTATGCTAGGAAGTGAAACAATATTAATCAAGATGTTAAATCATATACTTCTATTAACCATAATCACTAACATCACTAATATCATCCATAGCTATCATAATCATGAGCACTAATTGTATTCAGAATTACACCACATCCTTCGCAAGATAGATATTCTATTAGCGACTTTAGCCCGACATGATTTTCTTCTATTGGGACCACATGGTTATACCCTAACTAGGCCTTATGGTTAATGAGTGGTGCTGACGCAAAGTCCATGCACCAAATGGATATGAGATGAAAGACATAATTATAACATATAGTAAATGAGCCACAGAATGGATGGTGCTGGTGAAACTCATATAATGTAGTGGACTTTACCTTCAAGTAGGTTGTCAGTAAATTAGATTTGTAAATAATTATCATAGTAGTTATACAATGGTTTGGAAGGCATAGGTAAACCTCTTAAGATACAGTGAGCCCTAAGTTGAACGACTTGGGTATATAATATACACACAAGAGTTAGTCATGTTTGGATGACATGGGTTTGTCTCATACAACGTAGTGGGTCCTACTTCCAAGTGGGACTGCAAAAAGATGGGACCATACACAAACATTACGGTGGGTCCCAACAAGTAGATAGTATGAGTAACTTACATACATTAAGGTAGTATAAGGAAGAACAGTTCAGATGTACAAGGCACACATTAGCGGGTTCCATGATTGAACTGTTTGGTTGGCAAAACAATTGAATAGTGCGGATAAAATACGTACATTGAGTGGGTTCACAAGTGTTCGAAAGTTATACATTCAATTAACACTATTTCTTATCATCTAACTTATTTAGGAATTGGATCTAGGTCATTTTGGAATCATGTTCTATAATTAGTTAGCCTAAATGATGAAATATGCAATACTTACATTAAGGTAAGGTCCATAATCAATCTGACACACATCTTATGTTCACATAATGAAAAGGTTACACCCTCAGCATAGTCCACGAGTCTGAGTAATCACACAATTCTCATATGCCCACATAGTTTTATGGTCACTCCGTTATCAAAAGTCTATATGGTTGAGTGGCCACACAAATGTCACTCTACTTGCCATAATAAGGGCGTGTTTAGATTCGTTGTTAGGGGTGTATTACATTGTATTAATGGGACTAATGCAGGGCATGTATCCTAGTCCATACTATTCTGTTAATTCCTGCGATCAATCCTATCGAATTCTGGCAACCTGCGACCTATAATGAACATTTGTGCACGACCCTAAGTCGTATCTCGTAGATTTGAGTCGGCTTAATACGAGACTTGTACCATTACGACTGCACAGTCGACGCGATTCCAACGCCGCATCTTGCATACCGATCCGATACCCTGCCTAGGAGATGTGGGCCCACGTTCAGTTCGAGGAAAACGACGTGCGTTGCAAAACCCAAGAGAATCTCTACGATATGTCATCTCAATCAATCAATCAATCCCATCAAGGGTCAAGTACACCATCACCTCACACTCATCCCCAAGCAACCCCATAAGTCAAAAAGTTCTTAAACACCCCATACCTTTCTTACACAACCTAGCCCTAAAGTTAACAATCTCTTACACACCCATCACTCAGCACATCCATCACTCCATCACCCATCCCTCTCTCTCTCCTTACAACCCTCTCTCTCTCTCATTTCTCAAGCTCCATTCCAAGCAACCCAAAACACCACATGTCCATGCTTCCCAAGCTCTCATGGAGGAGCTTTAATCTGGCCCACTTCCCACCCTCTCATCTCCCATCTCAACCATTCAAACTCCATTTCTTCCGTTAGGATCAAAGCTAAGGAGAAAAGGAGACCAAGGGAGCAAGAAGGAGTGGACGGTGGGTGATCTTGGACCCACATTCTTACTTTTTATGATTTAAGGGTCCACTTGTTGTAGGACCCACTTGATGTATGTATGGTTCAAGGGAGGGCCCAATAGTGGCGGGGTCCTCCCCTACACATTCCTTTCTCTCTTTCTCTTCCTATGATCAATGGCCCACTTATGATGTGTGTATTTTATTCATGCCATCTACCGGTGGACCCCATCCTTGTGGGACACACCATGATCTTTATATATCATCCCAACCGTCCATCTAAGACGTGGCCCGCCCCACATGTATGGGTGGGGCCCTCCTTGATGTGATGACCCACCCAAATCCATAGCTCAAGAGATAGACTGGGTGATAGATACCTCGTTCAATGCTGAGGTCTTGGCCGTCTGACCAGATCCATAGCTCCAGTGGTAAGCTGAGTGAAAGATACCTCCTTTCAACGTTGAGGTCTGGGCACTGATTCCCTACTGGGAGTGGCTAATAGTGAAGAGTGTGCTGACGGTGGGGTCCATGGGACCATCCACGCCGTCCATCCATTGGGGTGGGCCACACCATCATGTATGTGTAGCGTCCACCATCCCTGGATGGTGGGACCCACCCCCACGTGTGGGGCCATCCTTGATGTATGTGTATGTCCAGGCTGTGGACGGCTTAGACGTTGCCTTATATTGAATATAATATTAATATAATGTATCATATTATATTAGTTATCTTATAATATAATATTATATATATATATTTTATATAAATATGAGGGTGGGCCCTACGTGGGAACCACCTCTGCACCCTTTTAAAGCATAAAGCTACACCAGCAGCAGCTGTATATATATTATATTATATATCTTACATATATAAGGGTGGGCCCTACATGGGACCCACCTCTACTCTCCTTTAAAGCAGCAGTAGCTACGTGTACGGCACCTATATAGCTGCCTATTGACGTCTGTAACGTGTGGGTCCCACTAAGTATGTGCTATATCTAACTGTCCATTCATCCTGACAGTGGGACCACCTGGATGATGTGTTGCATCCACCGTCCAGCCCATGGACGGTGGATCCTAGCCATGATGTATGTGTTTTACACATGTCGTCCATCTGTTTTTGATGGTGGAACCCACTGCCATCTGAAGACAGCAAGTTCTGTGGGTCCCACTGCCAAGGACGTCAGCAGGGGGTATGGATCCCCACCGTAATGAATGCTTTATATCACACCATCCATATGGACGGTGGGCCCATGCTTGATGTATATATGTGTTACATCCAAACCGTCCATCCAAAGGGCTAGCTCAGTTAAGGCTTGAGACCAAAATAAGATAGATCTATATCAAGAGGACCACACTACATAAAACAGTGTTGAGTGAACGTCCACTATTGAAACCCTTCTCGGGGTGACAATGGTTCTGGATCAATTTGAAATTTATTTTTCATCTTAATTCAGGTCTGTGTGACCTTATGAACAGATTGTATGGGAAATAAATGTTATGGTGGGCCTTGAGAATTCTAATGGTGGGAATCATTATCACCACTGTTATTTGGAGTGCAGTCTATGTGATTTAAATATTTCTTGTTAATACTTTAAAATGATCCCTAAGAATAGATGAATGGGGTAAATGATGCGACCCCCTCCCTTGATGAAGGTTGGGCCCATGCCATGCGGCCCTTGTGAGGTGTATTGGGCCCATTAGTGTTGCCCATATAATGCAGCCCATGTAAATGCGACCCACTTGATATTCAAGGCCCATGGGCGAGGCCTAATGTGATGTATTCAAGGCCCATGGGCGTGGCCCATTGTGATACACTTGAGGCCCTCGTATGAAGCCCAATGCAATGTATGTGAGGCCCAATGTGATGCATGTGTAGCCACTGCGTTGCGTATAAATCCCTTACGTGGGCCACTCCTTGGGAGCAATGTCAGTTAGATGTCCACATTGAGGAGCAATGATGGTTAGACGTCCTCATTGTGACCTTCCCTTAGGCCTTGTTAGGCCCAATCTCTTCGTGGGTTAACTGACATAAGTGGACCCCATTCGCTGTAGACAGATGACTCTGTGCTATCGGATTTGATATAACCAGGGCTGAGTGCCGATCTTTATATTATAGTTAATCGGCTGATCATCTATGGACCCTGCTTTGTTTATCTACTGATTATCGGTGCCGATTATCACGGCCGACGCTGATTATCGATCGATTTCGATTGTCGTGGCCAATTACCGATTAGCAATCGAGGCCATTTATCATGACCAATTGCTGATTTCGATTCACGTGACTAATTTTTCAATTCTGATTATTAATTGATTCCAATTGTCGTGGCTGATTGCCGATTTCTGATTAATGTGATCGATTTACCAATTCTGATTATCAATTGATTCCGATTGTCATGACTGATTTGCTGATTTTGATTGTCGTGGCCGATTGTCGATTCCAATTGACTTGACCGATTACCAAATAGCGATCGGGGCCATTTATCATGACCGATTGTTGATTCTGATTGATGTGAGCGATTTGCCGATTTTGATTATTGACCGATTCCGATTGTCGTGGCCGATTGCCGATTAGCGATTGAAGCCGATTATTGTGACCGATTGCTGATTTTCGATTGACATGACCGATTTATCGATTCTGATTATTGATCGATTCTAATTGTCGTGACCGATTTACCGATTTTGATTGTCGAGGTCGAGTATCGAGGCTGATTCCGAGTGTCGTTCCAATTATTGAGGCCGATTCCGATTGTCGAGGCCCATTATGATGTATTCGAGGCCCATGGGATGTGGCCCATTGTGATATATTTCTGGCCCATATGGTGAGGCCCGACTTGATGTATATTAGGCCCGTGGGAGCAGCCGATTGCGATGTATATTAGACCCATGAGATGCGACCCACTTGATGTATATGTGGCCCATGAGTGAGGCCCACCGCGATGTGTATTAAGCTCTTGAGTGAGGCCCATGGTATTGTATATTTGGCCCTTGCATGAGGCCATGAGTCCACTGTATGTTAGGCTCTATATGGGTCATTCCTTGGGGGTAATGTTGGTTAAATGTCCACATTGTCGAGGTTGATTGTCGATACCGTTTATTGATACCGATTATGAGTATGTGACCATATAGCATCATGATATATGCCCATACGCATCATCTGTATGTTTGTTATGAGATGTGGTTGACCATTGCATATGTCATTGGGCAGGTAGTTATGAGACTCCCCGATAGGCGGAGGTTATCTCAGATGAGTGCACGGTATGCGCAGGATTGATGCATGACTGGATTATATGACTCATGCATGTTGCATTATGTGTTGTGATTACTGTATGCCCTAGCGACATCAGGGCCATAGCCTTCACAGGCATAGCATGGATAGCTAGATGGGACACCAAAAATTTTTGGTTCGAGCATCCCCAACGTCGAGACCGAGTAGATATACATGAGCGCCCGAGTGCCGAATACCAGGAGGCCGCATCTCCTATTATGTCGTGGTCGGTTGGGAGGGGGTGTGGCCTTACCCACCCGAGGGAGTAGGCATGGCTAGGCTGAGTTTGACCAACTCAAGGAATAGGTCCACTATCGACAAGCCGGGTAGATATTGGTAGACTACTAGCCAGGCAGATAGTGAGGTCTCTTCCACTTACCCAGTTGTGCGCTTGATGGGGCGGCAGGTGGCGTAGAGTGTACTAGACCCCAGTGATGATCCCAAAAATGAACCGTACTGATATATGGACTTATTGAGTAGGAATTGCATACTCATACATTCATTTCATTCACTATCCACTCGGGTTGGTGGTGTGCAACTAATTGTTGTGTACCTTCACATGACCAGGATTTTGGTTGGGCGCATGACTAACCTGAGATCAGGAGTTCACCACATTGAGTCTGACTATCCAAATTTAGGTATGGGACTGGTTTGGATAGAAGTCCCTTATGATGGACCCCATAGCCTGCGATACTACGTACTATCATCCCGACTTCACTCCAGCTTGGTCATTTCATTCGCACTGCATATTACATTGCATCTAAAGTACTTAACATTTTGGGTTGCCATGTTTCTACATTGATATGGCCATTAGTACTCATGATTTGCATCGCATAGCCTTGGTACGGCTGATGACACTCATAGACTCATCAGTATATTTTCACTTATTTTAATATTGTATGATTTATGGCATTGTATCCTCGGCATCTAATATTTGGCTCGCTTTGACTCATCATTTGTATAACTGATTTGTATTGTGTACCCTGATATTGTATAACTCATGGACTTGTCAGTACTTCCGCTTACTCTGATATTGGTTACTTAGCACTTACCTTGTGCATACACTTTCACCACTCACTCAGCTTTCTATAAGCTTATGCACGATAGATGGGTGCAGTTGGCGTCAGGTTGCAACAACATTGAGCTTGGAGCGTGCAGCGGACTTATAAAGCTTTGATTTTGACATATTTATTTCCCTTTCAGCACTGTATTCAACTGTTTATATTAGTGGATATGTGATGATGATGTTGTCTTTGTGACTTGGGTAAACTTGTGGTTATGCTTATTATGAGTTAAATGTACATTGGAAAATCCTCCTTGTAGGATCCCAGGATCGGAATCTGGTGTATGGATGCTGGAAGCCAAGAATGGGGTATTACGAAGGCTGTCGGCACTGGATTCGGCGATCAAGAATTCTGTGAGCCCAGTTTCTGAGTTTGGGGCGTGACAAAAGTTGGTATCAGAGCATAACTTGGGAATACCTGAGGATAACATCACATATCTGCTGATAGCTACACTACACTATGTGATTGTTGAGAACTTAGAATGGTTAGACCCCTAAGTTTGAATAATTTAAAAACTTCCTAATATAGCTCCCTATCATGTGTGCATTCGTGAGTGCCCAAGGATGAAAGGCCCTTGTTCCTTCCTGCAGGACATGATACCCAAGAGAGTGAGCCGAGCGACTTCCGTTTCCTCGCCTGAGATCCCTGTTCCCCCACCTGAGACTTTTACACCCCCATCTGAGTCTAGCGCAGCACCGACTGTGTCCGTAAGTGCAGACCTGTTACAGCAGATGTTACAAGCAATGACCGCCATTCTTCAAAGAGGAGACCGAAAGAGGAAGGCCCCCTCCGGTAGCTCCCAGCTGCGGCGATGTCGACGGCCACAGAGGCATAGGAACCGTCCGTCCTTTCGAACATTTGCACCACCTAAACGTCAGTCCTCAAGTGTATGCTTCAGACGTGATGAGGCGGGGCACCGCTTCTAGAATTAACCCCACCCTCGGCAGCCCCTGCCACCCAGACCGTTCTCTGGTACTTGTTTTGGGTGCGGTGGGATAGAGCATTGTAGGAGTGAGTGTCCCCATCCTCAGCAGCAGCAGCAGCGACGACAATATCTGCCACCGGGACCCCATTAGCGGCAGCAACAACAGAAGGATCCTCAGACATCAGAAGGAGTCGTTGATGATTCGTGTGACTTGGCCCCTACACCGTCTTCCTAGATTGTTCATGAATGAGGAGTCTTGGGAGTTAGAGCTTGAGATTTATGGGCGTTATCCCCATCTCTTAGACGTTTGATTATGTTGGTATGTTGTGTTCTGATTATATATATAGTGGTGTGGTTTCCCTCACTTGGTAAGCTCTGTATTGGTTACGTTGTGGTTTACATTTCGAGGATGAAATTTTTATTAGGTGGGGAGAGCTGTAAGGCCCATATCCGAGTCCGTACTGTTCCGTAAATTCCCGCGATCACTCCGTCGAATTTCGGCAACCTGCGACGTATAATCAACATTTGCGCTCGACCATAAGTCATATCCTTTAGATTTGAGTCGGCTTAATCCGAGACTTATACCATTGCGACCGCACCGTCATCGCGGTTCCAACGCCGCGTCTTGCATATCGAACCGATACCCTGGGCAGGAGATGTGGGCCCACGTTCAGTTCGAGGAAAATGATGCGCATTGTAAAACCCAAGAGAATCTCTACGATATGTCACCTCAATCAATCAATCAATCAATCCCATCAAGGGTCAAGTACACCATCACCTCACACTCATCCCCAAGCAACCCCATAAGTCAAAAAGTTCTTACACACCCCATACCTTTCTTACACAACCTGCCACTAAAGTCCAGAATCTCTAACACACCCATCACTGACCATATCCATCACTCCATCACCCATCCTTCTCTCTCTCCTTACAACCCTATCTCTTTCATTTCTCAAGCTCCATTCCAAGTAACCCAAAACACCACACGTCCATGCTTCCTAAGCTCTCATGGAGGAGCTTTAATCTGGCCCACTTCCCACCCTCTCATCTCCCATCTCAACCATCCAATCTCCATCTCTTCCGTTAGGATTGAAGCTCAGGAGCAAAGGAAGCTAAGGGAGCAAGAAGGAGTGGACGGTGGGTGATGTTGGACCCACATTCTTACTTTTTGTGATTTAAGGGTCCACTTGTTGTAGGACCCACTTGATGTATTATGGTTCAAGGGATGGCCCAATAGTGGCAGGGTCCTCTCCTACACGTTCCTTTCTCTCTTTCTCTCTCTTTCTCTTCCTATGATCAATGGCCCACCTATGATGTGTGTATTTTATTCATGCCATCTATCAGTGGACCCCATCCATGTGGGACACACCATGATGTTTGTATATCATCCCAACCGTCCATCTAGGACGTGGCCCGCCCCACACGTATGGGTGGGGCCCTCCTTGATTTGATGACCCACCTAGATCCATAGCTCAAGAGATAGACTGGGTGATAGATACCTCGTTTCAATGCTGAGGTCTTAGTTGTCAGACCAGATCCATAGCTCCAGTGGTAGGCTGAGTGAAAGATACCTCCTTTCAACGTTGAGGTCTGGGCACTGATTCCCTACTGGGAGTGGCTAATAGTGAAGAGTGTGCTGACGGTGGGGTCCATGGGACCATCCACGCCATCCATCCATTGGGGTGGGCCACACCATCATGTATGTGTAGCATCCACCATCCCTGGATGGTGGGACCCACCCCCACGTGTGGGGCCATCCTTAATGTATGTGTATGTCCAGGCCGTGGACGGCCTAGACGTTCCCTTATATTAAATATAATAGTAATATAATATATCATATTATATTAGTTATCTTATAATATAATATTATATATATATATATATATATATATATTTATATACATATGAGGGTGGGCGCTACGTGGGACCCACCTCTGCACCCTTTTAAAGCATAAAGCTGCACCAACAGCAGCTGTATATATATTATATTATATATCTTACATATATAAGGGTTTGCCCTATGTGGGACCCACCTCAGCTCTCCTTTAAAGCAGCAGTAGCTGCGTGTACGACACCTATATCTCGAAAAATACCACGGTCGACACTCATACACCAGACACTAGCAATCGACTTCGCATACCCGTCCTGCGGTAGACTTCCACCCGGCATACTAATAGCGGATCTCATTCATGCTTCTCCTCGTCGGTGAGTCAAACCGGTCCATGTTTGCTCCTCAGCCCTTAAGCAGGTTGAACCCACCTCTTGTCAACCCAACCACATCAGTGGGAGTCAAATCCATAACCCACATATCCCCTCGCCCTGACAGTAAGGTATCCCTAGCTAGCATCTGGGTTTAGGGACTTTCAACCCAAGGGGCACATCATCCCCTATTATTTTCACACTTCCGGTGTCACGTCCCTTTTTAGGGATAACCCAAGTCATCATCATAGATGCACATTTCATCATTAAGATCCAACTCATGTCATATGGCACGACTGTGGTATTTCGATCATCATGTTTATCAAGATTATGCATGAATTCAAGCAATTATGATAAAGCATACATTCAAGTGCATGTGGTAGGCATATAATTTCATAACTTTAGGGTTTGCTTAACCTCTAAGCCAAAAATGACATATAATCATCATGTGCCACCATCAACTATATTAATCATGGTCATGTGACTAAACTGAAGAGGACATCTTACACATGAGCAAATGTATTGAAGTACCATCATTCCATGGTGCATGAGTATGATCAATATCAACATGGTTAAGAATATGAATTTAGTATGCTAGGAAGTGAAACAACATTAATCAAGATATTAAATCACATACTTCTATTAACCATAATCACTAACACCACTAATATCATCCATAGCTATCATAATCACGAGCATTAATTGTATTCAGAATTACACTATATCCTTCGCAAGATAGATATTCCATTAGCGGCTTTGGCCCGACATGATTTTCTTCTATTGGGACCACATGGTTATACCCTAACTAGGCCTTATGGTTAATGAGTGGTGATGATGCAAAGTACATGCACCAAATGGTTATGAGATGAAAGACATAATTATAACATATAGTAAATAAGCCACAGGATGGATGGTGCTAATGAAACTCATATAATGTAGTGGACTTTACCTTCAAGTGGGTTGTCAGTAAATTGGATTTGTAAATAATTATCATAGTAGTTATACAATGGTTTGGAAGGCATAGGTAAACCTCTTAAGGTACAGTGAGCCCTAAGTTGAACGACTTGGGTATATAATATACACATAAGAGTTAGTCATGTTTGGATGACATGGGTTTGTCTCATACAACGTAGTGGGTCCTACTTCCAAGTGGTACTGCAAAAAGATGGGACCACACACAAACATTACGGTAGGTCCCAACAAGTAGATAGAATGGGTAACTCACATACATTAAGGTAGTACAAGGAAGAATAGTTCAGATGTACAAGGCACACATTAGCGGGTTCCATGATTGAACTATTTGGTTGGTAAAACAATTGAATAGTGTAGATAAAATACATACATTGAGTGGGTTCACAAGTGTTCGAAAGTTATACATTCAATTAACACTATTTCATATCATCTAACTTATTTTTGAATTGGATCTAGGTCATTTTGGAATCATGTTTAATAATTAGTTAGCCTAAATGGTGAAATATGCAATACTTTCATTAAGGTAGGGTCCATAATCAATTTGACACATGTCCTAACTTCACATACCGAAGAGGTTACACCATCAGTATAGTCCACGAGTCTGAGTAATCACACAATTCTTATATGCCCACATGGTTTTATGGTCACTCCGTTATCAGAAGTCTATAAGGTTGAGTGGCCACACAAATGTCACTCTACTTGCCATAACAAGGGCCTGTTTAGATTCGCTGTTAGGGGTGTATTACATTGTATTAATGGGACTGATGTAAGGCCTGTATCCTAGTCCGTACTGTTTCGTCAATTCCTACGATCATTCACGTCGAATTTTGGCAACCTGCGACCTATAATCAATATTTGTGCACAACCCTAAGTCGTATCCCGTAGATTTGAGTTAGCTTAATCCGAGACTTGTACCATTGCGACCGCACCGTTGCTGTGATTCCAACGTCGTGTCTTGCATACCAATCCGATACCCTGGGCAGGAGATGTGGGCCCGCGTTCAGTTCAAGGAAAATGATGCGCGTTGCAAAACCCAAGAGAATCTCCACGATATGTCACCTCAATCAATCAATCCCATCAAGGGTTAAGTACACCATCACCTCACACCCATCCCCAAGCAACCTCATAAGTCAAAAAGTTCTTACATACCCCATACCTTTCTTAAACCACCTACCCCTAAAGTTAACAATCTCTTACATACCCATCACTCAGCACATCCATCACTCCATCACCCATCCCTCTCTCTCTCTCCTTACAACCCTCTCTCTCTCTCATTTCTCAAGCTCCATTCCATGCAACCCAAAACATCACATGTCCACGCTTCCTAAGCTCTCATGGAGGAGCTTTAATGTGGCCCACTTCCCACCCTCTCATCTCCCTTCTCAACCATCCAAACTCCATCTCTTCCGTTTGGATCGAAGCTAAGGAGAAAACGAAGCCAAGGGAGTAAGAAGGAGTGGACGATGGGTGATCTTGGACCCAAATTCTTACTTTTTGTGATTTAAGGGTCCACTTGTTGTAGGACCCACTTGATGTATGTATGGTTCAAGGGAGGGCCCAATAGTGGCGAGGTCCTCCTCTACACGTTCCTTTCTCTCTTTCTCTCTCTTTCTCTTCCTATGATCAATGGCCCACCTATGATGTGTGTATTTTATTCATGCCATCTACTGGTGGACCCCATCCATGTGGGGCACACCATGATGTTTGTATATCATCCCAACCGTCCATCTAGGACGTGGCCCGCCCCACACATATGGGTGGGGCCCTCCTTGATGTGATGACCCACCCAAATCCATAGCTTAAGAGATAGACTGGGTGATAGATACCTCATTTCAACGCTGTGGTCTTGGCTGTCAGACCAGATCCATAGCTCCAGCGGTAGGCTGAGTGAAAGATACCTCCTTTCAACATTGAGGTCTGGGCACTGATTCCTTACTGGGAGTGGCTAATAGTGAAGAGTGTGCTGACGGTGGGGTCCATGGGACCATCCACGCCGTCCATCCATTAGGGTGGGCCACACCATCATGTATGTGTAGCGTCCACCATCCCTGGACGGTGGGACCCACCCCCACATGTGGGGCCATCCTTGATGTATGTGTATGTCCAGGCCGTGACGTTGCCTTATATTAAATATAATATTAATATAATATATCATATTATATTAATTATCTTATAATATAATATTTTATATATATATATATATATATTATATACATATGAGGGTGGGCCCTACGTGGGAACCACCTCTACACCCTTTTAAAGCATAAAGCTACACCAGCAGCAGCTGTATATATATATTATATTATATATCTTACATATAGAAGGGTGGGCCCTACGTGGGACCCACCTCAGCTCTCCTTTAAAGTAGCAGTAGCTGCGTGTACGGCACCTATATAGCTGCCTATTGATGTCTGTAACGTGTGGGTCCCACCAAGTATGTGTTATATCTAATTGTCCATTTATCCTGACAGTGGGACCACCTAGATGATGCGCTGCATCCACTGTCCAGCCATGGACGGTGGATCCCAGCCATGATGTATGTGTTTTACACAAGCCGTCCATTTGTTTTTAATGGTGGGACCCACTGCCATCTGAAGACAACAAGTTCTGTGGGTCCCACTGCAAAGGACGTCAGCAGGGGGTATGGAATCCCACCGTAATGAATGCTTTATATCACACCGTCCATATGGACGGTGGGCCCATGCTTGATGTATGTGTTACATCCAAACCGTCCATCCAAAGGGCTAGCTCAGTTAAGGCTTGAGACCAAAATAAGACAAATCTATATCAAGAGGACCACACTACATAAAACAATGTTGAGTGAATGTCCACCATTGAAACCCTTCTCGAGGTCACAACGGTTCTAGATCAATTTGAAATTTGTTTTTTATCTTAATTCAAGTCTGTGTGACCTTATGAACAAATTGTATGGGAAATAAATGCTATGGTGGGCCTTGAGAATTCTAATGGTGGGAATCATTATCACCACTGTTATTTGGAGTGCAGTCCATGTGATTAAATATTTCTTGTTAATACTCTAAAATGATCCCTAAGAGTAGATGAATGGGGTAGATGGTGCTACCCCCTCCCTTAATGAAGGTTGGGCCCATGTCATGCGGCCCTTGTGATGTGCATTGGGCCCATTAGTGCTGCCCATATAATGCGGCCCATGTAAATGCGACCCACTTGATATTCAAGGCCTATGGGCGAGGCCCAATGTGATATATTCAAGGGCCATGGGCATGGCCCATTGTGATGTATTTAAGGCCCTTGTATGAAGCCCAATATGTTATATGTGAGGCCCAATGCGATGCATGTGTAGCAGCTGCACTGCGTATAAATCCCTTATGTGGGCCACTCCTTGAGAGCAATGTTGGTTAGATGTCCACATTGAGGGGCAATGATGGTTAGACGTCCTCATTGTGACCTTCCCATAGGCCTTGTTAGGCCCATTCTCTTCATGGGTTAACCGAAATAAGTTGGCCCCATTCATCGTAGACGGATGACTCTGTACTATCGGATTTGATATAACAACGGCTGAGTGCCGATCTTTATACTATGGTTGATCGGTTGATCATCTATGGACCCCGCTTTGTTTATCTACTGATTATCGGTGCCGATTATCGAGGCCGACGCCGATTATCAATGCTGATTATCGATTAATTCCGATTGTCGTAGCCGATTATCGATTAGCGATTGAGGCCATTTATCATGACCGATTGTTGATTCCAATTGACTTGACCGATTGCTGATTAGTGATCGAGGCCATTTATCATGACCGATTGCTGATTCCGATTGACATGTCTAATTTATCGATTTCGATTATTGACCAATTCCAATTGCCGTGGCCGATTGCCGATTTTTTATTAATGTGACCGATTTGCCAATTTTGATTATTCATCGATTCCAATTATCGTGACCGATTTGTCGATTTTGATTGTCGTTGCCGATTGTCGATTCCAATTGACTTGACCAATTGCCGAATATCGATCGATTTCAATTGTCGTGACCGATTTGCCGATTTCGATTGTCAAGGCCGAGTATCGAGGCCGATTCCGAGTGTTGATTTCGAGTGTTGAGGCCGATCCCGATAGTCGAGGCCCATTGTGATGTATTCGAGGACGTGGCCCATTGTGATATATTTCTAGCCCATATGATGAGGCCCTACTTGATGTATATTAGGCCCGTGGGAGCGGCCCATTACGATGTATATTAGACCCGTGAGATGCGACCCACTTGATGTATATGTGGCCCATGAGTGAGGCCCACCGCGATGTATATTAAGCTCTTGAGTGAGGCCCATGGTGTTGTATATTTGGCCCTTGTCTGAGGCTATGAGTCCACTGTATGTTAGGCTCTATATAGGTCATTCCTTGGGGGCAATGTTGGTTAAATGTCCACATTGTCAAGGTTGATTATCGATGCCGGTTATTGATACCAATTATGAGTATGTGACCACATAACATCATGATACATGCCCATACACATCATCTGCATGTTTGTTATGAGATGTGGTTAACCATTGCATATGTCATTGGGCAGGTTGTTATGAGACTCCCTGATTGGCGAAAGTTATCTCACATGAGCGCATGGTATGCGCAGGATTGATGCATGACTGGATTGTATGACTCATGCATCTTGCATTATGTGTTGTGATTACTGTACGCCCTAGCGACATCAGGGCCGTAGCCTGCACAGGTATATCGTGGATGGCCAGATGGGACACCGAAAATGTTTGGTTCGAGCATCGGGTTGCCATAGATGGCCCTGGATGAAAATCTCTAAAACCCTCTTAGTATCAAAGGACGCCCTAACGTCGAGACCGAGTGGATATACATTTGCGCCCGAGTGCCGAATACCAGGAGCCCGCGTCTCCTATTATGTCGTGGTCGGTTGGGAGGGGGTGTGGCCTTACTCGTCCGAGGGAGTAGGCATGGCTAGGCTGAGTTTGACTAGTTCGAGGAATGGGTCTGCTATCAACGAGCCGAGTAGGTATTGGTAGACTACTGGTCAGGTAGATAGTGAGGTCTCTTCCACTTACCCAGTTGTACGCTTGATGGGGCGGCAGGTGGCGTGGAGTATACTAGACCCCGGTGATGATCCCAAAAAGGAACCGTACTAATTTGTGGACTTATTAAGTAGGAGTTACATGCTCATACATTCGTTTCATTCACTATCCACTCGGGTTGGTGGTGCGCAACTAATTGTGGTGTACCTTCGCATGGCTAGGATTTCGATTGGGCGCACGACTAACTTGAGATCAGGAGTTCACCACATTGAGTCTGACTATCTAAATTTAGGTATGGGACTGGTTTGGATAAAAGTCCCTTGTGATGGACCCCATAGCCTACGATACTACGTACTATCATCCCGACTTCACTCTAGCTTGGTCATTTCATTCACACTACATATTACATTGCATCTACAGTACCTAGCATTTTGGGTTGCCATGTTTCTGCATTGATATGGCCATTAGTACTCATGTTTTGCATCGCATAGCCTTGGTAAGGCTGATGACACTCATAGACTTATCAGTATACTTTCACTTATTTTGATATTGAATGATTTATGACATTGTATCCTCCGCATTTAATATTTAGCTCGCTTTGACTCATCATTTACATAAATGATTTACATTGTGTACCCTGATATTCTATGACTTATGGACTTGTCAGTACTTCCGCTTACTCTGATATTGCTTACTTGGCACTTACCTTGTGCACACACTTTCACCACTCACTAAGCTTTCTATAAGCTTATGCACGATAGATGCGTGCAGGTTGCGTCAGGTTGCAACAACATTGAGCTTGGAGCGTGCAACGACTTATGAAGCTTTGATTTTGACATATGTATTTCCCTTTCAGCACTGTATTCAACTATTTATATTAGTGGATATGTGATGATGATGTTGCCTTTGTGACTTGGGTAAACTTGTGGTTATGCTTATTATGAGTTAAATGTACATTGAAAAATCCTTCTTATAGGATCCCAGGATCGGAATCTAGTGTATAGACACTAGGAGCCGAGAATGGGGTACTACGGAGGCTGTCGGCACCGGATTCGGCGATCGAAAATTTTGTGAGCCCAGTTTCCAAGTTTGGGCATGACAACTGATGTGACATAAGCAATGTTTGGTTAAGAGTAGCCGACCTTCGTATACGAAGCACGCGAATACATTGTGGAGCTAAAATCTTTGACTGGCTGTATTGTACTGTCAGTGCATGCCGCTGCCATTTGTACGACGTCTTCACTGCGTTGTAAACGTGGACGACTTTCAAACAGGCCCTTTTGTTTTTAGTATCCTATGGAGAACGGGTGATCTTCTCCACCACCTCCTCCATAGATCGTCTGAGAGCCTGCATGTTGGCATTTTGTTCCAAATCGGCCCTTCCGAAGATCCCTTTGCACATACAGTCATCGTTATAGCTCTCTGCAAGCTTGCTCATTGCAAATCAAGCCATTATGCAAAGCAATTCTTGTTGCCCGAAAGCAAATCCATCAGGTATGGTCATCTCCCTCCTGCAAATTGGGTTGGCTATATTCAACCACCTGTAACCACGATTGGAAAGGGTTGTATCTTGCATGAGCCTCTTTGATGCAAGACACCCCTCTTATTGGCATGTATACCTTCTATATTACACACCTGGGACTGTCTACACCCTATTCCAGCCGATGGGAGGGAAATCTGTAAATAATCCAAATACATATTGGGATTTCACAATCCTTTGCTAGTAAGCGTCGATGGATTGAATTGACGGGTGCATGCTCTGCTGTATTGGACAGATGAGATGACTTTATATTTTAACATTTCGCAATTTCGATACTTGTTTCTTCTATAAAACCCTCTTCTTCGTAACATACCAACCCTTGAACAAGCTCTTCAAAATCATCTGTCAGATAGGGAAGTTTTGTGTCCTCTGTACGCTCTGCATCATCCGATCGGATTTCAAAAAAAGGTGTTACTCGTTCATATTTATTACATGCAAGACGCATTATTTCTTTCATTTCAAATTGATTTCCTTGGGGCTTTGAAAGATGAATATCTGTTCATATTATCCTCTCCATATTCAGCATCAATTTCCCTGTTATATGAATGGGTTGTTCACCGTATGATGTCTCCTCATTACATTGACTAGTAATGCATTTGTTATAAGATGGCCGCAAGGTGTTAGATAACGTTCAGTTTTTTTATTCAATGCCACCTTCAAGCCTTGCAGATTGTAACATATATTGGTCAGCATTGGTAGATTCAGTGCTGGTAAGTTCATCCATTTACATGCTTCTGTCTTAACAGAGACAAATCGGCATGCCACCATCGAACTTTATTGCTTCTAAATTACCTTACTTTTTGTAATGTCTGATGTCTGAACTCAGAAGTTGTAAATACAACTACCAACAATCACTTGTTAACAGCTTTGTTGTATGATTGCGTTTATTAGTAAGTTAATAAATTATCTACTAAAATTATCTAATGTCCATACTCAACTTTTATGTATTCATCTCAACTTTCCGTAAATCATCAACTTCAGAAAGACTATCAATCCCAATACAATCTCCACTATAATGAAAGTGTTTGTTGTACAGTCATTTCATGTTAGAGGAGGTATACATATTCAATTTATTGTAATTCTCATTCAGATCTCTTTTAAGTTCTATTGAGCAGTAATGGCTTCCGAAAGTGCGGATATTCCGATGAAAGGTCCTCTGGCAGTGAATGGAATGATAGTGAAATTGCAGCTACAATTACAGACATTGCAACTTCAGTATGTGTAATCGGAGCAGCTAAATACTATCGCCAGTTCTGTATGAAAGCAAACCCCGCTGGTGGTCACATTGAAAGGGATAGATTCATCAGTTGAATCATACGTAAGAGCGATAGTGACTGTCTTGAGCAGCTGAGGATGGGCAGGGGATAATTTTTTGAATTATGTTCACTGTTGAGAGATCGAAATCTACTATTCGATAGCAGCAGATGCATGTTGGAGGAGCAGGTTGTAATGTTTCTTCATACTATCGGACATAATGTACGTAATTGAGTCATTGGTCATCGTTTCACAAGATCTGGTGAGACTGTAAGCCAACACTTTACTAGAGTGTTGGATGTTATAATTGGTCTATATTCAGAGTATGTGAAGTTTCCTAGATTACACACACCTAAGGAAATATCCGACAACCCTTTGTGGAGCCCATATTTTTAGGTAATGTGAGTACGTGTTGGAGCAGTTACTAAATAGTACCATGAAAGAATGAACTGATCATGTGGCAAACTTTTGATTGTAGGATTGCATCGGGGCCCTAGATGGTACCCATATCCTGACTCATTTGTAAAAAGAATCAAGTTTAACATTCAAAAATAGGAAAGGATTTCTATCACAAAATGTTTTGACCGAATGTACGTTTGATATGAAATTTGTATACATACTGGCTGGTTGGGATGGATTCGCATCTAATGCTCGTGTGTTACAAAATGCACTAACCCGTCAGCCTGATTGTTTCCTTATTCCACATGGTAATTGGCTAAAGGGGGTGATTGTTTGCATTATAACTGTTTATGTATGTAATTCAACTAAAACATATCTTACAATGTGTAAGAAAATATTATGTTATTGATGCCAGATATGCACATACGCCTGGATTTATGGCACTATATTGAGGTGTGCGATATCACCTGAACGACTTTCATACGGGAAGGAGGCCTGCCAATAAAAAGGAACTGTTCAATTATCATCATGCACAACTGCGTAATGTCATAGAGTGTGCGTTTGGGCTTCTAAAAGGTCATTTTCCTATTCTACGTACTCCTCAATTTCAGTTTATAACGCAAGTGAAAATTGTTATAGCTTACTGTGTCCTTCATAATTTCATTAGTGTTGTTGGTGATGATGGACTAGCGGAGGAAGTTAAAGACAGTGGAGACCGTACAATGGATGTTTCGCCTTCCACTGTAGATGTAACTACGGTGGAAGAAGGACAAGTGTTAGCTCGGGTGACGGATCGTGCACATGATGATTGGACACGTAAGAGAGACGAGATAGCTGAGAGAATGTGGAATTATAGTCTTCCACGCACATGACAATGTGCTTAGACTTGCCTGGTTTATGTAACTATCTGTTTGTTGAAAGCAGGAATAATTTAACATATATTTTCACCATCTTCTTGATACTTATCATATTTATTTGTGATGAATGTCATTCATGTCTATATATGACTGATATAGTCATGCATCAATTGGCTTTAGCTGTCATGTTTCTATTAACATTTTCTACTTGTAGGTTCAATGAATTTTTTACAGAGCATATTCAAGGACACGAAGAAGAAAGAAGTGGAGTCATCACTTAGTAAAAAGGTTCTTGTGTCCAACCATTACCCAAGCTCGCCTGTTGAAAAAAGTAGCACTCTAGAAAAGAAGCAAACTCCCGCAAAGACCTGGCCATCACCAAGAAATGTCCCTAAACCAAAGCATACTTTAGGTGGTTCAAGTAGAGTAAGTAGAATTCAATGGACAGATAGTATGGACAATGCACTAGTTGATGCGTTGGTGGAACAGGTGAATCTAGGTCTTAAAAGTGACATCAGGTTTAAACCCGAAGCTTATAAAGCCACCATTAAAGAGATATATGATGCTTGTGGGATATTGTTAGAGAACCAACATATTTCGAACCAGCTTGGGACCTTGAAAAGGCTATATTGGGCAATAAAGGACATGCTCAATGCCTCAGGATTCAGATGGGACGACTCCCAGAAGATGGTGATAGCTACCAAGGATGTATGGGAAGGATACATTGCGGTATGAATTGGTTTTATAATTACTTAATATATTTTAAAGAACTGATTTGTAATAAATGATTATAACATTTTGTCATTGTGTGAACAGACCCACCCTTATGCCGAACGAGTTCGAGGCAAACATGTGGACAGATGGGACGATCTCGCCTTCATGTTTGGCAATGATTTTGCCCACGGCGAGTTTACAAGTACGACATATTCTTTTCCCATATCCGGGAAATGGCGCGGCCATGACTAAATGAACTCCGATAATGAATCAGAGGAGGAGCCCTGCTAGACTGTGCGTCTCTCATCCTCAGATGAGGATGATCGGAGGGCAACTCCCCGATTTCACGATTATGAGGGTTCAGTAAATCGAGCAAAGCGAACAAACAAAAGCCCAATGGAAGCCACCTCATGTTCTCGTCATAGTCGCAATGATGGGAGTGATTTTAGTCGTAGGAAGAGTAGACCGAGTGAACAGATTGGGGACAGGATAGGGGAGGTCGCAGAAGCTGTGAACAGCCGGACCATTACAATGGCGTAAGGGAAAAGTATGACGTGTGTGCAATGTCTGTTGGGTATCCTTGAGGATGTGGATGGTCTTTCCAGTGAAGATCAAATTCGGACTGCTAGGGTGTTGCAGGGTGATTTAATCAGTGTAAGTTTTTTTTTTTAAGCTGGGGCATGAACGATAAAAGGAATGGAGAGAGAAAGTTATCCTTCCTCGTTGTGGTCCAGACTGAAAATGACCCTTTTATTTTTTATGTTGACTGTTATATGGTTATAACTGGTTGTTTTTTATTTCCTCTTGCTTTTGGGGTGGATACTGTTTCCAGTGAGACTATGAATGGGTGCGTTCAGGTTTACTTCCTGGCAATGCTGTGGATTATATGATTGCTACTGGAGTAGTAATCAGATCTATAATGTCTTGGACTGCTATATATTAAATCTGCAATGCTACTTTTTGTTGCAGGTTATGACTTTAACTGTTATGCGATATTCTGTTTGAGATTATATCTGGTGGCAGTTTCCATTAATCAGTAGTAGTTTCTGCTGACTGATTATGTTGGAGGAATTTTGCCCTTCTGTGATTCATAACACTCTTCATCTCATAGTTGTCATGTTTCAGTTGTTATATCTGGTGGGTAAAGATGTTGGAGGATTTCTGACTGTAACTGGTTGAGAATGGTACTTGTATCACAGGTGTCCTTACTCAACAGTAACTTCTGCTGGAGTAAAATGTTGGAGGCTTTCTGAGTGTAACTGGTTGAGAATTGCTTTTTGGATACAGTTTTACAGATATCGCGTGAATTTAAATGTTTGTGATTTCGGTTTGTGATTCATATTCTGGTGATGGTCTACTTTTGTTTTTTCAGTTGTCAACTACCTACCATATTTTTATTACATCCACATTTGTTAGTATTTTTGGTTGCACATGTAGCCTCTAAAATCGGTTAGTTGATGCTACTCCGGCTTCTTGTGAAGCATTCAAAGTAACACTGCTAATAATTCTAAGAATGTGAAGTTTTTTATGTTAAATGGCAATATGAGTAATGCATTATGGACTGATACACTCTTCACTTGCATTATAGTTGGCAGATTATTTTGTAATTCAGGGCGCTGTAAATCAAGCCTAGAGTGATGACGGGTTGCTTACAATTTGAATGATTTGTTAATGGTGGCAAAAGGAAGATGATTGTTTATTTTTTACTTTTTTTTAGTTATCCTACTGATTAAGGCATTAATTAATGCTTGCAGCAGAATGAAGCAAAAGTATTATGTGGTGTTTGTGGGAAGGAATCCTGGGATCTATGCAACATGGGATGACTGTAATGCTCAAGTTTACGGTTTAAGTGGATGCAAACACAAGTCTTTCCCGACTTTCGAAGATGCTACGAATGCCTGGAATCAGTATCAGGTTAGTAGGATATTAGTTATTTCATATGTAGATTTATTTTGTTAGTTGAAGCAGTGAAGAATACATCATATCCATTTCTTGATTGGCAGAAAATTTTTTCTGTTTACTATATCATTTAGGCTTCTTTTCCCGATCGGACGGCGCGACGAGCAACTGGAAGTGTCGCTGTTCGTGCATCTCATCGTCCCTCAACAATGGACAGTGGCAACTGTGTAGCTGCTCTCACAGATCGAACCCAAATCGCCACTAGGAATGCGCAGGAAGCTGCCAACACCGAGAGGGTGACCGTTGCTGATGTTGGAGACGATCAATGCATGACTCTGCTGTTTCGTTTGTTGCTTGGATTGTTGATTTTTTATGCCGGTATAAGGTTTTTCTTTCGGATTTAGTTACAGTGAATGGCTGAGGTGAATTCTACAGCTATAGTTTTTAGTTGTCTTTTTGTAAACATCATGATTGGGTCCTCTGACTGTATTATGGACTGTATTCTAGATAAGTTCAACTCGGGTTGGATAAACCGATCAGAAATTAACAGATGAAGTTTTTGAACTATTTTGGTATTTTTTTTCTTTTTTTGAACTGGGTCCTCTAGAAGAAGCTGTCATTTGTTTTGTTTTAAAGTCACAGGTAACTTTGTCATATTATTTTGTCTCATCATCTCCCTCTGGGATATAGTACGACGCAATGGTGGGCCACATCATGGTCGGTCAGCTATTTCAAAACCAATGGACGGTCTGGATGAGCTCCGACCTCATCGTGGGGTCTACGGTTGGGCAATCAGACCAACCTTTTCCTATAGTTAACTGTTTTCTCCCTTTTCGGACAGACATTTCTCCCAGCATGTTCCTGCGCTTGTCACTCAGGCTGGCATGTGATTATTTTTTGACTGTTGATCAAATGTCATGGTCGATGTTGTTGATAATGCCCCGATAGATGCCCTCTATACCATGGTTAACGTCATTTCTTTGAATGGATGGATAGAATTCTTCAATGGACGGATCAGATGAATCACATCAACTGACGATGGCCACCACCGTCATATGAAGTGGACGAGAATTGGAAAGGAAAGAAAGAAAAAATGAAACTGTACCACCGCCACCTATGAAATAAACGAGAAGTAAAAGGTGACGGTGGACGGATCAGATCATGTTGGACAGATCACCTCATGTTGGACGGATCAGCTCACGTTGGACGAATCAGATGAAGCATATCAATTGATGGTGGGCACCACCACCTATGAAAGAAACAAGAATTAAAAAGTATATATCAACAATCCACACAAAGCAGCTATTGAATGTTGACCGTTTGTACAATACGCACGCCTAGTACTTCGTATCCAAACATTGAATAATAGCATGGTGATAAGGATGTATTCTGAGGCCTGTCCAATGTATACATGAATAGTACCCAAATACAATACAATACAATACAATACTATACACGAATCCAAACAGGCCCCAAAGGATTTAAGGTTAGATGGTTATGTACTTTCACTACCTCATAGCCCATATAATAGGGCAACTGCTTTACTAAACTTTCACATAGTCAGGTGGCCAGTACCACAATTTCACATAGTTTAGCAGTCACCTAAGCACCACATGATCATATGGTCGGGCCACACATTCCCCACATACCCATATGATAGGGCAACCGCTTTACTAAACTTTCACATAGTTAGGCGGCCAGTACCACAATTTCACATAGTTTAGCAGTCACCTAATCACCACATGATCATATGGTCGGGCCACACATTCCCCACATACCCATATGATTCACGGCTATCCACGTCCGTATGATCACAAGATTTATAAGCTACATATTCAACACCATTTTCCAAATCTAGCTGCCATTCATCTCGTCAGTGATCATATGGTTAAGGCCCACAACAATCATAAATCCACTTAGACAAGTAGTCACACAATTGCCCCAATTTCATACAGTTAAGTGGGCTATAAAAATCATGCACTCGCATGGTGTGGTGGCCCACACAACTTCCACCAATTCACACAACTAGTTGGGCCACCCAAAATCCCAAATTCCTATGGTGTAGTGATCCACATGATTTCTACCAACTGACGGTCTAAATGAGGAATAACCATTACAATGGGTACCATGAAAATGACTTAGCTTGCAATAAATATATAGGCAGCCCCACACTCTGAAATGATCTAACAAAATAGATGAATGGATGGTAAAATATGTATATTAGGTAGCCCATGATCGGTTAAAATGGATGGATAGATTTCTCACAAACATCACTACAACTCTAGGAAATATTTATCAATGGACAAGTGATCAATAATGCTCCCATGGTATGAGATTTGGATCTAACTAGTCTATGGAACCATACCCTAAAATGATACGGATGAACTGATGAATGGCATGGATCTACATCATACTACAAGGTGGAGTCTATGGTCAAGGAAGCGTCCCAGCATATAGGGGGTACACTAGAGCCTAAGAATTTTCAATGGTTGTTACCACTGTTTCTACTTACAGCGTAGCCCACCTAAAATTGAGTTCTACTTCATCTTATGTCCACGGGCAGGAGGTGGGCCCCCTTCCCAAGTGACTGGAAAATATAGACGGTGTGGGTATACAACACATGCACCTAGGTGGGCTCCCCGTGCATCACGTTATGTTCATGGAAGTTTTCATTGGTAAGCATGCAATTCTCTTTCCTTATTATTATTATATTTTGTATAATTATGGGTCCCATTGACATGGTGGGGTCCACCCCATGAACAGTTTGTACAACAAACAACATCATAGTTGATACCACCCACTAGATGAATGACATGGCTATAAGGTACATACGTTGGGTGGGGCCCACAACACATGGATGGTTTAAATGATGGACAACTTGGATATAAAATACATGTAACGAGTTGTTTCCGTTGTCCAATGATCGACCCAAATTTGGTGGCAGTTACACATCACGGTAGAACTCAAGGGATTTAATAGTAGGGATTTTTATTCCCACTGTTTCTTATAGTGTGGTCTACCTAAGGTGTGGATTTGCCTCATTCTTTTACTCATGTCTTAAAATGTTTTGAAGTAGTGGATGAATGGCCTAGATATACTTTTCATCACCAAGGTGGGGCCCAGAAAAATTTGAGCGTTTTGAGTACAATTTCCACTGTCCAACTGGCATGGCCTACATGAGCTTCTAATCGGTCTGATTTTTGATACCGTGCAATGGATGGGGCTGGTAAGATGGATGAACAGTGTGGATTTAACACATACATCATGGTGGGGCTTGGGGCTTAAAATCAAGTCAATTTGTGGCTCTTGTGGGCCACACCCACACACAAAGGTTGAGAGGGTTATCCTCCCTTAAAACATTCATAATCATTTGTTGGGCCACCAGGACGTGGTTCACGAATCCAGCTCATCCATTATGTGTGTCCCACTTGGTTAAGGGTTCAGTTCAAGTTTCAAACGCATCCAAATTTCAGGTGGGCCCCAGCAAGTACTTTTATATGTTTTAGCATGTCTTCACATGATTTTTGATGGTGTGGGCCACCTGAGTTCCGTGTACGGCTGATATTTGGGAGTGACCCATTTTTAAAGGGGACCCATCAAATGCGTGGTGCTTATGCTCCACATACACATCATGGTGGGGCCTATGGTTGGGACCCACAGTCCCTGCCTACATTCCAAGCAGCAGGACGCTGCTTGCTGCAGCGTCCTCTGGACGCTGGTAGCAACACATCAGCTGTTATTTTATTATTATTTTTTCAGTAGTTTTTCATAGGCGGGGCCCACATCAGGACAATCAACTCCGTCTATAAGGCTCTCGGGCTCGTGACAGCTTCAATAAGGCTAATATTCGATGTATTTTGACGTATAGAGACATTATAGTGGGCCCTAACAGATTATCACTATTAAAACAATATTTTTAATGGTGTGGCCTACTAGAGATTTGGAATGGCTTCATTTTTCGGCTCAAGGCCTAAAATGAGCTAGGGAATTGGATGGACAGCGTGGATTAAATGTATACATCATGGGTGGGGCCCGTAGTGGACCCACAGCCACAACCCTGTTGTGAAGCAGCTGGGATGTTGCTTGCTGCAGCGTCCTCTGGACGCTAGCAGCAGCGTCCACATATATATATTTTATTTTTATTTTTTTAATTATATATTATTATTTTTTATTTGTTTTTTTAACAAACAGCAAGGTGGGTTCCCATGGTTCCAACGTTGGTGCCAATGTCCCTACTATTTTTAAAAGTGTGGCTCAACTGAGCCTTTGATTGGCTTGGTTTTCAGTGTGTCCCACCTAAAATGATCAAGGAAAATGGATAGAAGGCTTGGATTGTGCCTAGACATCATAGTAGACCTTGGTCCTGAATAAGCTGGTATTTATGTTTTCTCTTCATCCAGGTCATTGTGACTATATACTCATTTATAATTGTTAGTAAGCATCACGGTGGGCCCACAGCTAGTGGGTCCCACACAAGCTTTAGATCAAGCTAATATTTGTTTCATCCCATCATCTATATGTGTGTAATGGGCCCTACCATCAACGGGTCCTACATCATCATTATCATTATTCTCACATCATCACCACAATTACTCATCTGAATAATTAAGAAAGAAAACAAACCATAAGAGTGAAGGGGGTGCACTCACCTTGACGGATTAGATGGATGGAAGGGATGAGATTAATGGAGTTGATGGCCCACCAAGATCTCTCTCTCTCTCTCTCTCTCTCTCTCTCTCTCTCTCTCTCTCTCCCCTTGTGTAGAAAATTGGTGAAATGCTAAGGGATGAAGGACTATTTGTAGAGAAATTGTTATAATGTGGTTAGATATAATTAATGTGATATTGGTTAGCTTAAACTAGGATTATGGCAATTAATTCATGATTTGTAATTTATGGTGGATTAAGGGGACATGGGATGGCATTGTGTGATGATGTAATGCATAGGGTATAGTATGAAGAAGAGTTGACCTTGCATGCATATAAGAGAGGGGAGGTATGGGTGTGTGACATCAAACAAATGGCAGAGATTTTCTCACCCATATGTGGCATGTGCATGTGTGCATGACTTGTGTTGTGCACATGTGTGGAATGAAGTATATGGTGCCTTGCGCACATGATACACTAACGATACTTCGCGGTGTATCTCACTAATGGATTGTAGTACAAATGCACGGGTGGTACTTATACGATCACGGCGACGGGGTGGTCGATATGAAATAAGTTTCGAGGTCTTAGGGTTCTGATCAGTTAGGTGTGCACTATGAACGGCCAATCCAGATCTGGCTAAGGACATCGATCATCGTGCACATGGGCATAAAAAATGGTACGGAATAGACAGGGTCTTACACAAAAGATTCGAACCACTACCTTTTCTGACCAGAAGGGTGGGGTATCCACTCGCTTTAAGGGCCAAAGAGGGGCATCTGTAGACACCCCCACCCAAGCTAATATCTTGAGAAAGCTAAGACATTCCGGGAACATTGATCATATCCTAAACCAAACCCTAATCCTAGCTTAAATCTTAATCCAAACCGTAAACCAAAAAACCAGCTTAACCCTAACCCAAACCTCAACCTAAACCCTAAACCCAACTTAACTCCAGCTTAAACCCTAATCCTAACCTGAGCCATCACGAGCCATCGTTCAAGTCAAAGCATACCCAAACCTTCACCCACAATTAATCCATTTTTCGAGCCACTTCAAGTCATGATCGAGCCAATTTTGAGCCATTTTCAAGCCAAATATCCAAAACGGACCTTTGTTCCGCTCTTAGGACCCCAAAAAGGGCTCACTAGCCAAAATTCGAGGGAAACTATACCCGAGCAGTAGTCGGACTACCGCTGGCGGTAATCCAACTGCCATTGCAGAAGCAGACAGTTGTCTTCTCCAAGCAATAGTTGTCTCTCGTCCCTAAAGTCAACTTTACTCTAGATTTACCCCTCCAGCTTATCTTATTTACCATTTTACCAACCTCAAAGAGCTAATGAGAGCACGCCACGTGGCATTCCTCTCTCCTCAACTAATCCCAAGCTGTCATGTCAGCTTTTACCCCTCTCAAACTCAGCAATTACAGTAATGTCATTGGAGAAGGTTATAAATAGCCCTCTCCTCTTCACATTTAACACACAACTAAGAGAAATCCAAAAGCCAAGTGAGAGAGAGAGAGAGAGAGTGAGTGAGTGACAAGGAGCTCTCAAGCTTCAAAGCCTAGAATTTTCAACTACCCCTTAGCCTCCTCCCAACCATCTCAACCCTTAAGTCTAGGCCAGATTGATCATGGTGCAACCCATGTCTTAGCCTATTCAAGATCAAACCAAAGATCTTTTTACTTTATACAAGCATTCATCATGATATCTATTCCTTTCTCAATCCCCCTGCTTCTCTAGATCTCTAGTGAATATATGCTCTATGACTTGCTGTATATCGGATCCTGTCACATCAGCAATTTTTAGTAATCTAGTTCACTTTTCTTTACCTTTTTGCATAAGCATCATCACATCCGCTTTCTAAACACATTATTGGACGTATGTTTTATGGCTTGTTGAAATTTCGGATCTTGCTGCATCGGAAATCTACGTGCGCTTAGTCCTATTTTGACCACATCATTCATCCCTTGAGATTTTCTTATCACACCAAGTAGAGATCGTACATTCGTACGGGTAGAGAATGTGTCTAACACCTTCCCTCTTTGTAACCAATATCCCTTACTCATAATCTCTAAAATCGCAGATCCGGAGTCAACTTAAAATGAGAGAGTCTTTGAATTCTCTAACTTTACATATTCTACATGTTCTAGCCAACTGCGGAATTTTGAATTAAGTAGCTAGTGGCGACTCTAAGTCTACATTACACCACCAATTCAAATCAGTCAAAACACCCCACCATAAAACATAAATATACGTGGTCGCCGATTTCTAGCAGTCACAGATGTATGATTCGCTTACAACTTAATGAAAACAGACGACGAGTTTGTATAACCACTTGATCGATATCACAAAAGGAGTATTACTTTAAGTAGACAATCTCTGAGATAAGCAAGATACTAACGGGTGACGAAGACACATGTGCCAAAAGTTGGAGCTTGTAGGCTGATTAGCAAGCAAGGTTGATGGGGCAATGATAAGAGGTGGAAGGTAACGATAGTACTATCTGTCTCGTACTTCACCTACGATGATAATTAGTCCTAAAAAACATGGAAGGTTAAAAAATGATAGTGTGGTTTAAACTTTTGATGAATTAACTAACCTAAAAGAGATTAAAATGAAATTTATAAACACAAAAAACACCATGTAGAATCAAATTTGGAGAAAAAGATACTAAGAGGACATGAGTGATTAAGGTGATATCTTTAGTTGATAATGTGATGAATTTAACATTAAAAAAATATGTAAAATGTGTCACAAAAAGTTGGATGTCATGTGAACATAGGCTGCATTATCGATGATATAAATGGTGAGAGGGGAAAAGAAAATTGAGTTACTTAGGGAAAAAAAAATGAAAAAACCAACGTAACAGTAGACGAAGTAGATAAGGAAAGAAGGCACCAAAAAAAAAAAAAAACAAAAACAAAAACGACGTGATTTAAACCTCAAAATCAACACAGAGCATATGCTGAGGAGACGGCATGTGTTTAAAGTAGCACAACAGAAGAAAGAGGTCCCGAAATCCGGTGGGTAAGAGGAAATTCGGCAACAGTAACTACTGGTGGCAGGGAACGTGTGAGTGTCCAATGTTGAAAAAAGATGCAACCCAAGAGCACAAAGTACATTCAAGTATCCAAAGAGCTCCTGATATATGAGAAAGCAGAACATCAGATCACACCAGATCCTATTACACGGTGTGGCGGATGGGGTCAACCAGATAGTTGGTTATCGAAGATCTAGAGAGTATCACCCGCTATTTGAGTGCGGCTCACGACTGCGATTGCAGGCGGCCAGACTTGTACGAGGCGGAGTGAAGATCAAATGGTCCATGATGGCGAAGGGTGAATTGAACCGGCATTGTTTGAGACAATGGGCTTACAGACGTACAAATAAATGATATATTAAAATCATGTATTTCCTAATAAATAATGTGCCATATGTACACACTTGTGCCTGTGACACATGCATAGGGTATTAGATAGGATTAGGTGAGATAGTATTACATTTGGTCCCTTTCAAATTCTATCCCACGTTTGGGTGGGATGGAATTGCATTTGATCTCATGGGAGATTTTTCATGTCTTTTGAAACCCACTACACATGTGGGCTCCGCAGTGATGTATGCATTTCTCCGTATCATCCATCCATGTATACCGTTTACATGTAACATTTTAATTATATGTGTACAATTCAACGACACCTGTTGTGAATATGGTCCGTTGATTACAATTTCAGGGTTCGCCAGGCAGGATTTTGCTAAATCAAGTGTTTTTCTGTAGCAAGAATTTTATTCTAAACATGTGATTGGATGATTAAAATACCATCGTATTTTCAAACATGCAATCATTGAGCAATAACCATGTTAATCCCATCTAATAAAATTCAATACCATTTTTCTCTTATTCATGTACCAAATATGCCTTAAGTGCTTCCCATGTGTCACCTGTCCAATATTTTTAGAGCCATCTTGGAAAGCCTTGTATGTGTAAATGTGCCAAATATTCCATCATTCATCTTCAACGGCGCACATGTGCCACTGTTTACATTCAAGCGCCCGTATGCTAATGTAAGCTTGTAACAACTTCACGTGCCATAATCTGTCTGTAACGCCACACATGTGGTAACTTAAAGCGTGCCTCAATTGTCACGGTTGAATTGAACCAAAGGCGCGCCTTACGAGGCATGGGAAATCTGCCCAGTCACATGTTCTCTGCCGCTCGGCTGTCAGCTTTTTCAGTTACTTTCTCCTCCTCGTCGGGAACGGATTTGGTGCGACCCGTTGCGACGGGGTTTGGCTGGTAACGCCGCTGGAAAACGGATCGGCTACCCACCCTGCCAGTAGCCAATGGCTAGTGGTCGGTTCTCTGTGGGCCCTACCATGATGTATGTGTTTCATCCATGCCGTCCACCCATTTTTTCAGATTATTTTATGATATGAGGTTAAAAATGAGGTTGATCTAAATCTTAAGTGGACTGCACTGTGTTGATTGAACGCCCACCATTAAAAACTTCTTGGGGGCACAAAAGTTTTGGATCAAGCTGATATATATTGTTTTCCCTTCGTCCAAGTATTTATGACCTAATCAAGAGGTTATATTTCAAATAACCATTACAGTGGCCCTATGAGGTTTTTACGATCACTATTTTTTCTTATGGTGTGGTCCACTTGAGATTTAGATCTACCTCATTTTTTATATCAAGCCCTAAAATCATATTTGAAAATGGATGGACGGCATGGATAAAACATATATATCATGAAAGGGTTCACATAGCACTGACGCTAGCCACCTGGCCGGTGGCAGCGTAACTAACCAAACCGCGTCCGGCTAGGAGGGAAACGGATTGGCTACTCCCCCTGCTACCAGCCCAGTGGCTGATGGTCGGTGCTCTGTGGGCCTCATCATGATGTATGTGTTTCATCAATTCGGTTCATCCATTTTTACATATCATTTTAGGGCTTGATCCCAAAAATGAGAGGGATATAAATCTCAGGTTGACCACACCAAACGAAAACTATAGCGATTGGATATCCACCATTAAAATCTTCCTTAGGCCCTCTGTACTATTTGTTTGACATCCATCTATTGATTAGGTCACACAGACCCAGATGAAGGGAAAAAACAAAGATCAGCTAGATCCAAAGCTTTTATGGCCCTCAAAAAGTGTTTAATGGTCAACATTCAATCAACATTGTTTCCCGTAATGTGGTCCACTTGAGATTAGGATATACCTCATTTTTGGTCTCATACCATGAAATGATCTAGAAAAATAGATGGACAACATGGGTGAAACACATACATCATGGTGCGGCACACGGAGCACCAACCACCAGCCAATGGCCGGTGGCAGGGGAGTAGCCACGCGGGTGCCCTATGGGCCCCACCACATCATTTTAGAGGTTCATTCGAATCTCAAGTGCACCACACTGAAAACAATAGTAATTGAAAAACCTCCCGCGATCTAGTGTAACGTTTACTTAGGATTAGGTCATGCAAACTTTCATTGAGAGAAAAAGAAAAAAACAAATATCAGCTGGCCCATTCTTGAAATTTTTTGGATGGTGGGCATTCGATCAACATTATATCTCATGAGATACTTTATTTTGGATTTGGATCTATCTCAATTTTGGGCTAATAACATAAAATGAGATGAAAAAAAATAATTTAATGAATAATCGACATAAATGAAACACATATATCATGATGCGCACACATATCACTAACCAATAGCCACTCGGTACTAGCAACGTGGGTCACAACCTCACCCAACATGGGGCCTACTTTATGTATGAATAGTATATCCACTTTGTCCATCTGTATCAGGCTCATTTAAGGACATGATCCTAAAAAATTAAGTATATCCAATTCTCAAGTGGACCATAACACATTGAATGCCTACCCTTAAAACTTAATGGTGATGATTGAAAGCCGACCAAAGGCCCAACTCACAGTAATGTTTATTTGCCATCCCAACACTTATAAAGTTAAGCAAATTTAAATGTAGCTAAATAAAAAATAAAAAATACCCTATTAATTAAAAACTTTTGTGGCTCGCAAGAAGCTTTTAACGTTCAATAACTAATATTTAATATTGGGTGGTCTACCTGAGGTTTGGATCTCTTTCATTTTTTATCTCATACCTTTAAAAAATTTGAAACTGAAAAATCAGATGAATAGTGAATTTACAATACATACATAAAGGTGGGCCTAACGGATCATGGCCACTGTATTGTAGAGTTGTACACGAGTCGAGTTAGCTCAGTTAGCTCGCTCGATTCAACTCGAAAAAGCACAACTCGCCTCGGCTCGAAGTTGGATTCAGACTGAGACAAGCTGATTTTTGGAGCTCGAAAAAATTTCTAGTAGAGTTCGAGCTTGCCCGAGCTCAACTCGACTCGGATCGAACCTCAACTCGAACCAACTCAGATCGAATCAGATCGGTAACTTATTTTGTTATGTATGTTGCTCCTCACCAAGTGTTTGATGAAATGACTCAACGAAGTGTTGGTGAGAAAAGAATGGATATGTTGGGTGTTTGGTTTTGATGCTGCTTGTTAGGTGTTTTATGTTGATGCTACTTGTTGGGTGTTGGATTTTGATACTGCATGTCCGGTATTTGATTTTAATATTACACGCCAGGTGTTTGATAAAATACTTATAAAGTGTTGTTACTGTTTTGCATTCTATGAGAAATTTAAGATGCATTTCAGGTGTTTGATAAAATGCTGCACAAGCTCGAACTATGCTCGAATTGGCACGAGCTACTGACTAATCCTAGTCGAGCTAGCTAGACAGGCTCGAGGACCAAGCCAAGCCTAGTTCGAGCTAAGGTTAGGTACTCGCCGAGTCGAGCCAAGCCAAGCTGTGCCAACTCGACTCGGATCGACTACAGCTCTACTATGTTGGCTGACGATGGGGCCTCACCTAATCCGTTCCAAAGGAGGATAAAGAAAACTCACAAAAGCAGTTTGGCTTGCTCTGTGGGTCTCACCATGATTCATGTATTTTATCCACACTGTCCATCCATTTATTTACCTTATTGTAGGGCAAAAAATTAAAAATGAGATATATCGAAATCTTAACTGGACCATATCAAAAGAAATAGTGGGTATTGAATTCTTAATGTTACAAACTTTTTGAAAGCTTCATAAGTTTTAGACCAAGCCAATATCTAATTTGTCCTTTAATCCATATTTTTTGTAACCTTATCATCGGGTTGGATGACAAATAAACATTACAGTGGGCTCTAGAAAGTTTTAAACTGTGGACGCTCAATCAAAACTATTTTCCTATGGCGTGGTCCAACTGAGATTGGAGTTTCCCTTATTTTTAATCTCATGTACTTAAATGAACCTTAAGGACGAAGGCGGATTAGCTACTGGCTGGTTCAGTAGCAATCCCCCTACTGAAGGGACGTCACCAGGTTATTTAGGCCCCACCATGATGTATGTGTTGTATCCACACCGTCCATCCATTTTGAGAGACCATTTTAGAGCATAAACCAAAGATTGAGGCAGATCCAATGATCAAGTGGACCCACGACAGAAAACAGTGGAGATTTAAGGCCTACCATTAAAAACTTCCTGGGGGCCACAAAAGTTTTTGATCAAGCTGATATTTGTCTTTTCCCTTCATCCATGCCCTAAACCCTAAATCCTAAACTCATAAACAGGTTTAAGATCAATTAAACATCATGGTGGGCATAGGTATGAATCAACGGTGGGCGTCACTATCTCTACTGTTTTCTATGGTGGGGTTCACTTGATATATGGATCGAGAACGGATTGGCTACTTCCCCCTGCCACCGGCCTGGGGCGGTTGGTGCTCTGGGGGCCCACCATGATGTATGTATTTCATCCATTTTTACATATCATTTAGGGCTTGATACCAAAAATGAGAGGCATATAAGTCTCAGATTGACCACACCACAGGAAAAAATAGTGATTTGATATCCACCATTAAAATCCTCTTAAGGCCCACTGTACTGTTTATTTGACATCCGATCTGTTGATTAGGTCATACAGACCCATATGAAGGAAAAAAAAAAAAAAAAAAACCAGGATCAGCTTGATCCAAAACTTTTATAGCCCCAAAAAGTTTTCAATGGTCGACATTCATTCAACACTGTTTCGGTAATGTGGTCCACTTGAGATTTGGATATACCTAATTTTTAATAGATGGACGGCATTGATGAAAAATATATATCTTGGTGGGGCCCACATTGTACCGACCACCGGGTTGGAGGCCGGGGAAGTAGCTAATCCGTTTCGATATGGATCTGCTTCAGTTTTTAGCTTATGCTCTAAAATGATCTCTCTAAGTGGATAGACAGTGTTGATACAACACATACACCATGGTGAGGTCTACAAAAACTGGTGACGTCATTTCATATTTGTTGAGCTTTTTCTCACCGTATGCCTCATTTTTAAGCCACCTACCTTATTACGCCTGTCTAAACTTATCTTACCAAACTAATCCCCTACTACACGATGCACTTTTAGCTAACCAAAATACCCCTACCATTCCCTGGTGTGTGAAGATGAGGGCTGATGCTCCTCGAGCTCCGAGTTGTACAAATGGGCCCCACATTTATGTACTTATTATATCCACATCGTTCATCTATATTTCGAGATCATTTTAAAGCATTATCCAAATATATATATATATATATATATCCAAAGATCAAGTGGACCGCACCACAAATAGTGGTAGGGATATTGATTTTCACCGTTAAAATTTTCATAGGGCCCATCATAACATTTATTTTCCATCCAATCTATTCATAAGGTCACAAAGACCGGGATGAAGAGGAAAAACAAATTTCATATTGATCCAAAACTTCTGTGACCCCTAAAAGGGTTTCAATGGTAGATGTTCAATCCCCCACTACTTTTTATAGTGTGGTCCACTTGATAGTTAGATCTGTATTATTTTTCATCTCAAGCCTTAACATGAGCTCGCCAAATGTATGGATGGTTTGGATATAACACATACCACATGATAAGACCCACAGAACTTGCTGACGTCAATACACCAGCCATATAGTAGGTGTGTGGTACGCCAGCTAATCCGCTTCCATTCCTTTTCATGGCGGCACTACCGCCAGCCCCACGATAGTGCCGCTCGGATTATCCAGCGGGTGGCAATAGTACCGCCGGTCCAATGGTAGTCCCACGCCCCCTTATACTTTTGCATTCCAATATAATTAGGATTGCACAATAAAAATAGTTCTTTAAGACCATATCCGACCCCAACGGGGTCCAACAAATAAATGGATTTGATTGTCGATAGGGTCCAATAAATAAATAGTTCTTTAGGACCATATCCGACCCCATATCCATATTGATCATTGGAGCTTTGATTCAACCCATCATTTTTATGAGAGATCTGATGGAAATCTTATTATAATAGGTGTGATTTTTTCATGTTGGCCCATGAAAAATGGACCGTACTTAGGGATAGTCCAACTCAATGATTTGACCATCCACGCATCTAGAAGGGCCCGCTGCATTAATGGTTCCAATGTAGCCAAGTGGTAGTTGCTAATTTGTGACCAAAATATTTCTAAAATGCTTACATTTGAAATTACCTAAATAACCTTTGCTTAAACATTGGTTACAACCTTAATAACAGAGTTTCGTGTAATGTCCCAAAAGCATTCACTTTAAATATAATTGGAAATCCTTTTGTGATCTTTTTGGATGCCATTACTGTCCATTAGGTGGAGCCCATCTTATCTTCTAATGTGTTATATGAAATCCACCACCACATCTCTCTCCTAATTGTTTCCTTTGGTGTAGCCCACCTGAATCAGAGATCAGCATGATTTTTTTTCCATGGGCGTAAGGTGGAATTACACGATCTCATGTATACATCAAGGTGGGCCCATAAAAAACCAAGGGTTGGTGATCCCTAAAATGGTGTCCGAGGGATGCCACCTTTGACTCTCTCTTTTTTGGGCCTACCTTGGTGTCACTCCCCAAACCCGGCAATCGGATTTAGAGGAATTCTGATCGCCGAATCCAGTGCCGACAGCCTCCGTAATACCCCATTTTCGGTTCCTAGCGTCTATATGTTAGATTCCGATTCTAGGATCTTACAAAGAAGATTTTTTTTTTGTACATTTAACTCATAATAAGCATAACCACAAGTATACATAAATCATAAATGCAACATCATCATCACATACCCACTAATATAAACATTTGAATATAATGTTGAAAGGGAAATACATATGTTAAAATCAAAGCTCCAGAAGACTACTGTACGCTCCATGGGCCTCACTCAAGAGCTTAATACACATTACGATGAGTCTCTCACATGGGCCTCATATATATCACAATGGACTTCATCACTTGACCCTCAAATGCATTGCAATGGGCTCATCACATAGACCTCATATACATCACATTGAGCCTTAGACACGGGCTGAATACACATCACGTCGGGCCTCAAATACAGGCCACATATACATCACATTGGGCCCCGACAATCAAAATCGACTATCGGTCACAACAATCAGAATCGGTAATTGGCCTCGAGCGATAATCGGCAATCGGCCACGACAAATCATAATTGGTAATTAGCCTCGATTGATAATCGGCAATCGATCACAACAAGTCAGAATTGATAATCGACCTCAATCGATAATCGGTAAACGGCCATGACAAATCAGAATCGACAATCGACCTTAATCGATGATCTACAATCAGCCACGACAAATTAGAATTGATAATCGCCTCGATCAATAATCGACAAACGACCACGACAAATCAGAATCGATAATCGACCTCGATCGATAATTGGCAATCGACCACGACAAATCATAATCGCTAATCGGCCTCGATCGATAATCGGCAAATGGCCATGACAAATCAGAATCGATAATCGACCTCGATCAATAATCGGCAATCGGCCACGACAAATCATAATCGGTAATCGGTCACGATAATCGGCCTCGATCACTAATCGGCAATTAGCCACGACAATCAGAATCGATCGATAATCAGAATCACTAAATAGGCCACATCAATCGGAATCGACAATCGGTCACGATAATCGGCCGAGCAAGGCCTAAGGAAAGGTCATAATGTGGACATTTAACCATCATTGCCCATCAACATGGACATTCAACCAACATTGCTCCCAAGGAGTGGTCCACATAGAGCCATACATTTAGTGGGCCCATGGCCCCACACAAGGGCTTAACATACATCGCCATTGGCCTCACTCATGAGCCACATGTGCATCACATTGGGCCACGCCCATGGGCCAATGCACATAACATCGGGTTGTATCAATGGGTCGAATCAAATGGGCCAGTACAAAGGGGCCAAATCAATTGGGCCAATCAAATGGGCTGATACATATGGGTCGAGTCAATGGGGCGACTCAATGGGGCATGTCAATTAGGCCGATACAAATGAGTCGAGTCAATGGGCTGACTCAAATGGGCCAAGTCAATTGGGTCGATACAAATGAGCCAAGTCAATGGGCTGACTCAAATGGGCCAAGTCAATTGGGTCGATATAAATGAGCCAAGTCAACGGGCCGACTCAAATTCATCGAATCGGGCCTCATCAAGTGGGCCCCAAATACATCAAATGGGTCGATTCAAAATCATCCATCCATTGTTAGAAATCATTAAAGAACTTATATGAAAAAAAATAAAAAAAATATGAATCATATCCAAAGGATCAACTGGACCATACCACAAATGGCGGTGGTGACTATGATTGACACTATTAAAATTTAGAGGGCCCACATGGAATTTATTTCGCATCTAGATTGTTCATAAGGTCACGATGACCTGAACAGTGAGGAGAAACAAATCTCATATTGGTTCAAAACTTTTGTAACTCAAAAGGAGTTTCAATGGTAGACTTTTAATCCCCACGGTTTACTGTAGTGTGGTCCACCTGATACCAAGGTCTGCCTCATTTTTTTTTGTCTCAAGCCTTAAGGCGAGTTGTCAAAAGGATGGATGGTTAGATATAACACATACCTTAGTGGGGCCCACAGGACTTGCTGCCATCAATCCAGCAACTCTCGAGCTGGTGGATGGACGGTTTGGACATTACACATATAACAAAGGGCCCCACACAGGGAAGCAGATGGACGACGTGGAGAATACATCCATCAAAGCAGGTCCCACCGTCCAGAAACGTTGGACTGTGCAAATTTACAACACATACATCCCGTGTGGCCCATCCAACACCGTCTAGAAGTGGACGGTGTGGATACAACACATGCGTCAGCGGTGGATCTCGCACAGGTGGGCCACCGCATTTCCCTCTCTCTTAATATAAATATATTATTTTATATTATACTATTTATTATATTTTAAATATTCTATTATTATTATTATTATTATTATTATTATTATTATTACTATTATTATTATTATTTGAAACAATCCATTGTCCAGCCATCTGGACAGTTGGGATGTTACACATACATCAAAGTGGGGCCATGAACTCGTTAGATGGATGGACAGTTTGGATGGAACACTTCCATCATGGTGGGGCGCTGAACATGGCGGATGAAACACATATACTATGGTGGGTTCCACCAGATAGACGGACGGCTGGGAGGGGGCTTTCACGTGCAGCAGGTTGTTGCAGTTGCAGCTGGCCCATCATCAAGGCAAATGGACGGCTGATAAAACGCATATCTCATGGTAGAACCCACTGATGGATGGTTGGCGTGGATGAAACCATACATTTGGGGGGTCCATGGAAATTGCTGACGTCAACTTTACAGCAACCTTAGCTGCGTGAAGCACGCCATCCAGTCCGTTCATCAGGTGGGTCCCACGTATGTGGCCCACCTGCATGATATATGTCATCCAATCCGTTAATAAGGTCACATGGACCTGAATCAAGGGGAGAAACAAATTTCATAATGATCTAAAACTTATGTGACCTAGAAAGGATTCCAGTGGTAGACGTTCAATCAACATTATTTCCTGTGGTGTGGGCCACCCGAACTCCACATACGGCTGATTTTTGGGAGGTCCACTGTCCAAAAGGGGACCCAACAAATGCATGGTGTTGATGATCAACACACATCATGATGGGGCCCATGGCTAGGACCCTACCCACGGCCTAACGCAGCTGGCGTCGTCTAACGGTCAGTAGCGGCCGCTGCCTTTTTTTTTTTATTTTGCATTTTTCTGAGGTTTTTCCTAGGTGGGGCTCGCATCAGGTGAATCCAACCCAGCCATTGCACTCTACGGCTCAAAACAGTCCAAATGAGCCCAATATTCGATGTGTTTTGGTGCATAGAAACATCAGAGTGGGTCCTAACAGCCTTTAACGGTCAATATCACTGTTTTCTATGGTATGGCCTACTTGATTATCAAATTAACATCATTTTTTGGCTCAACGCCTAAAATGAGCTGGGGAATGGAATGGACGGCGTGGATTAAACTTATACATCAAGGTGTGGGCCTACATAAGTGACCCACCCAAAAGAAAAAAAAAATCAAACTGCCGTGAGTACACCTCACTGTCCGTTCCCACTTCACAAAACACGTCCAGCGTCCCTTGACGCTGGACGGTTTGAATGTTCTTCAAGGTGGGTCCCACATGGACGTGGCCCACCTGAATTGAATCAATCTGATACTTGTGTTTTCCACCACCATGAGGTAGGGTCCACATGACTTCAACGGTTAGATAAAACATACATCAAGGTGGGGTCCATCCGAGTGGGCCGCACATCACACAAAAATGTGAGAGAGAGAGAGAGAAGCATCCACCTTTGATCTTCTTTAGCTCCAAAGAATGCATTTCAATGGTTAAGATTGATTTTTGAGGGTGGGATTGGGTGGTAGGAAGGTGGGCCACACCTATCTTCTCTCCCATGGAGAGCTTGGATGTCCACTCCCATGGGAGTTGCTTGGGATGGAGTGAAAAAAATGAGAGAAAGAGGAGTGGTGATGGATGGGGTGATGGGATGAGAGAGCATTGTGCTTGTTGACTTTTGGGTGAAAAAGGAATGGGTACCATGCCTTGTTGGTGAAAAAGGGATGGCTAGGTAAGGTTGTGTACTTAGACTTTGATTGATATATTGATGTGACGTTTAGGGTAGAGATTCTCTTGAAAATTGCAACGCACGGTGTTTTTCTCGAACTGAATGCGGGTCCACATCTCCTGGCCAGGGTATCGCATCAGTGCGCAAGACGCAGTATCAGAACTGCGACGACGGTGCGGTCACACTGGTACAAGTCTCGGGTTGAGCCGACTCAGATATACAGGATACATCTTAGGGTCGTGCGCAAATACCGATAACCGATCGCGGGTCACCGAAATTCAACCGGGATGACCGCGGAAGCCTAGGGAACAGTACGAGCTAGGATATGGGTCTTACACATGGTGTGTATGTAAAATCCACTCTAACCATTAGATGTGTGATCCCACATTAATCATAGGCCAAAAAATTTGACTGAGGTGAGCCACACCAAAAGAAATATTTGGGAGAGACATCCACTCTTTTTTTTTTCAACACCAACGGTGATGATTATATGAAAATCACTCCAACAATTAGATACCACATCAAAATTACGTTGGAAGCCCAAACATCAGGCCCATTCATGATTCAGGTGGGGCACACAAAGGGTGAATTTCATTAACTTCATTCACGGTGATGATTTCATTCACTTTATAGGTCAATTTCATTCACTTCATTCACTTCGCAGTCAATTTCATTCACTTTACAGTCAATTTCAATCAATTCGCGGTGAATTTCATTCACTTCACGGTCAATTTCAATCAGCTCGAGGTCAATTCCATTCACTTCACTGTGAATTTCACTCACTTCATTCACTTCACGGTGAATTTCACTCACTTCGCGGTGAATTTCATTTGATTCGCGGTGACAAGGGAAGCAAAGAGAGGACAATAGAAGGCCATTAGGCAAATCGACCTAGCTACTAGTACGCTTCTCAAAGAAGTGAACAAGTATGCGAACATTGGCAAGCCAATCTTCAGAAGCATGCTCGGGGTCGAAATTGGTGATGAGTTCCACTACAGGGTGGTGCTTTCCAGCATTGGCCTTCATCGACCTTATCAGGGTGGGATAGATTACACAAAGGTAAGGGGAAGAATTCTGGCTACGAAATATTAACATTCCTCCTAGTCAATTATATAACCCATTAAGGTCCATCACATGAATTGGAAAAATTCTCACCGCGAACTTCACCACAAACAAAGTTAAATTGATCGTGAAGTGAATGAAATTCACCACGAAGTGAATGAACTTGACCACGGAGTGAATAAAATTCACCATGAAGTGAGTGAACTTAACCGCGAAGTGAGTGAACTTGACCGTGAAGTGAATGAAATTCACCACGAAGTAAGTGAACTTCACCATGAACAAAGTTAAATTGACCGCAGCCTAAGTGAAATTGACCGAGGACTGCTTGAAATTGACATCTTGATAGTGAACCGTGTGAAATTGATCGAGAACTGAGTCAAATTAACCGATAACTACTTCAAATTGACATCATGTTGACCGAGAACTTGCGGAAATTGGTTAACAACTTCATGAGCGAGTTCTCGATCAATTTCAGTCACTTACCGGTCTATTTCACTCAGTTCGCGGTCAATTTAACTCAGTTCACAGTCTCAGTCAATCCTCGGTCAATTTCACTAACTTAAGCGAGTTCTCGGTCAACTTCACTCCGTTATCGTCAGCTTCACGATGTTCACCGTCAATTTCACTAAGTTCGCGGTCAATTTCACGATGTTTACAGTCAATTTATCTTAGTTTGCGGTTAATTTAACTTAGTTGAAGACGTTAATTGCAAGTAGTTATCGGTCAATTTCACTTCGTCGCCGGTCAATTTCACGATGTTCGCGGTCAATTTCAATCACTTCGCGGTGAATTTCAATCAATTCGCAGCGAATTTCATTCACTTCACAGTCAATTTAAATCACTTCACAATGAATTTCATTCACTTCGTGGTTAATTTCAATCACTTCACGATGAATTTCATTCACTTTGTAGTGAACTTCAATTTTTTTGCGGTAAATTTCATTCACTTCGTGGTCAATTTTAGTCACTTCGCAGTCAATTTCAATCACTTCGCGATCATTTCAGAGCATTATATATATATATATATATATATATATATATATATATATAAGAATCATATTCAAAGATCAACTGGACCACACCACATAGCAACGGGGAAATTGATTTTCACTGTTTAAAATTTCATAGGGCCCACCATAACGTTTATTTTCCATCCAATCTATTCATAAGGTTACAAATACTGGATGAAAAGGAAAAACAAATTTCATATTAATCCAAAACTTTTGTGACCCCTAAAAGAGTTTCAATGGTAGACGTTCAATCCCCCACGGCTTTTTACAGTGTGGTCCACTTGATACTTAGATCTGTCTTATTTTTCGTTTTAAGCCTTAATACGATCGAGCTCACCAAATGGATGGAGGGTTTAGATATAACACATACCTCATGATAAGACCCATGGAACTTGCACCAGCCAATCGACTTCCTGTTATATGCGGCAGTAGTGTCGCGGTAGTCTGTCCATATATTTTTATTTTTTTTTTAAAGGAGAAATTTTTTCCCCTTACATTTTTCTCTAATACATATTTATGTAAATATGTATATATAAGCATATGAAAATATTTTTCTCTCTTTTTATTCATTTCTTTCTTTATTCATATAACAAGCATATCTCCCAAACCAAAATGAGTTATGTGACGTACCATATATGATTTTGGGGTAGGATAAGCTACTTTAGTCAATTTCATTTACTTCACGGTCAATCTTATTCACTTTGTGGTCAATTTCAATGGCTACGGTTATAATCCGTAGCCATAGGGAATAAAGCAGGGGCATTTTGATCTAATAAATGTGTATCCGTACAGCAAGGGAGTAGTATATGAAGGTAAATTTTGAAGGGCTTAATAAGGTACGTGGCTTCAAAGTGAGGTATATAGTAGTAAAAAACTCAGATTCGCTACTGAACGGGAACAGATCGGCTATTCCCCCTGCCACCAGCTAATGGCTAGTGTTCAGTGCTCTTTGGGCCCCACCATGATGTATGTGCTTCATCCATGCCATCCATCTATTTTTATAGATCATTTTATGGTATGAGAACAAAAATTAGGTATATCCCAATCTTAAATGGACCACATTACATGAAACAGTGTTGAATACGTCGACCATTAAAGACTTTTTGGGGGCCATAAAAGTTTTTGATCAAGCTGATCTTTGTTTTTTACCTTCATTTGAGTCTGAATGACCTAATTAACAGATTGGATGTCAAATAAACAGTACAATGGGCCTTAGGAGGATTTTAATAGTGGATATCCAATCACTATTTTTTTTTTTTTTCCTATAGTATGGTCTACTTGAGATTTATATCCCTCTCATTTTTGGGATCCCATCCGGTGGTTGGTGGTCGGTGCGCTGTGGGCCCCGCCATTATGTATGTGTTTGATCCATGCCATTTATCTATTTTTCTAGATCATTTTATGGTATGAGACTCAAAATGAGGTATATTCCAATCTTAAGTGGACCACATTATAGGAAACGGTGTTGAATGAATGTTGACCATTAAAAACTTTTTGGAGGCCATAGAAGTTTTGGATCGAGCTGATCTTTACCTTTTCCCTTCAACTGGGTCTATGTGACCTAATCAACAGATTGGATATCAAATAAACAGTACAGTGGGCCTTAGGAGGATTTTAATGGTGGATATCCAATCACTATTGTTTTCCTGCGGTGTGGTCCACCTGAGATTTATATCCCTCTAATTTTTGAAACAAAGCCCTAAAATGATCCTTAAAAATAGATGGATATCCACCATGATGTATATGTTCCATCCATGCCATCCATCTATTTTTAGAGATCATTTTACGGTGGCATGGATGGAACATATACATCATGGTGGGGCCCACATAGCACCGAGATCTATATCCCTCTCACTTTCGGGATCAAGCAATGATCTCTAAAAATGGATGAAACAAACACATCATGGTGTAATGCCCACGGAGCACCGACCACCGGCCACGGGGCTGGTGGCAGGCGGAGTAGCGAATCCGTTTCCATCGTATTAGGCCCACAGCTTTGAGACCAGGTAGCTGGCTGGTGCTGGAGTCACTAGCCAAACCGCCTCCGTGACTGACATAGCTGAGGGTGGAGTGGCAGAAAACATGTGGCTGGTAAGTCCCGCCTGGTAATGCGTGCCATCAATTGAACGCCGCGTGCATGCACAGCGACAGTTGAAAATCAGCCATTTAAAAAATAAAAAAAATAAAAATAAAAATTCAGTGAGGCGAGCGCGTGTAGCGTACAGGTGTAAGGCTCATGTATCGTCTGTCCTGTAAAGATGCACGTGGCCCACCAAGCGTGGCCGAGCCTTACCGGGCAAGGAAACACGGTTGTGGTAACACTCGGGAGTCGCGCGTGCCAACTCATCCACAACAACGAGAGTCCTTTATCACAACCGAAGAGGCGGCCATGACAAGCAATGGCACGCTAGAACACGTCGACTACTTACCTGCCTCTCACGGCGCGGATTAGGTACTACCCCCCTCTGTTACATGCTCGGGACGGACGGAGGCTCTTGGGGCCCACTGAGGGGCCACTATTATTTATGGCTTTTATCCACACCGTCCATCTATTTTTTTAATATTATTTTAAGTTGTTAATTCAAACATAAGGCTGATCCAAGGCTCAAGTGGACCACATCACAGGAGGCAGTGGTGCTAAGGACGTCCCACCATTGAAACCATCTTAGGGCCCACCGTGTTGTTTATTTGCCATCCAACATGTGTATATGGTCATATACACCTGGATGAAGTGAAAAAACAAATATCATCTCAATCCAAAACTTCAGTGGTCCTCAACAAATTTTCAACGGTTGTAATTTAATTCCCACTGTGGTCCACTTGAGCCTTGTATCTTTCTTATTTTAAGGATCATAATCTAAAATTATATGGAAAATGAATGGACGGTGTGGATGAAATAAATAAATCACGGCGGCACATCGAATCCCTGCCTGTCTCGAGCTCAGAACAAGCGTGGGTTGTACCTAATCAGTGCTCTCCGAGTTTAGCTGTCCACGTCACCATCTTCGCCGCACGTGACGCGGTCTCTTCTGGCACGTGGGTTCCTCACCCACGTGCCACATAAGCGTCTCATGAAGCTTCATTTATTCGGTCAAATCGCGTCGGTATGTTGATAGTTCATCGTCACTCTTTTTACATGGTTGTGATTGCCCCACCGTGCATGTGGCATACAAAACCCGATCCAGACCATGCAAATGGCAGGAAGTATGGTGGATGGAGCATGGCCCGAAAATCGTACTGAATAAGTAATCCTAACCATCTGATTAATTGTAGTAAAATGGACAATTGAGATCGTCTAATGAGTGCAATTTTCTGGATGCAATCTATTCACAAAGTGCCCAGATTTTGGATGGTTGGATCTTCATTCACGGACACCAGATATGGGTGAATGTGGTACACATTTCGAAAATGACGGTGAAAATGACTCTTGAATTCTTACAAATCAGGGAGGATGTTGATTGCGGTTGTTTTATAAGTCATCTTGTCCGTTCTTCAAATACAGGGACTGCTGTTGCCGACATTGGCTTCTGCAAGGCTATATAAATGGGCCTTCTGCCCTGTAATCGTACTTCACGACGGAGAGAGAGAGAGGAAGAGAGAGACGCTTTAGATGCACGCTCCGTGGCACGATCGATCAACGGCTGAGATACGTAGATCGTGCCACGCTGTGTGTGTCCAATGCACCCTCTCAATGCAAGGAGCCTGTCCACACATCTACGTGTCCCTTCTTTGGTGAGTATTTATGGTTAGATCTTTACTAAGCTAACGGACGTGTACAAGGTTGCTGATGCTCATGCCTCATGTGTGCTAGCCAGAGCCGTTGGTTGGAGATCTAATCAATTCGGGGAACTTCGCAGGAACTTCCGGCCAGAGGAAGCTAGCTGGGGCCCACTGCGATGTTTGCGAGAAATCCAACCGTCCATCTATTTTACTCTATTATTTTAGGATATGGGCCGAAAAAATGAAGCGGATATGAATGCCAACTGGGCCGCACGAAGGAAAAAATTAGGATTGAACGTCCACCATTGAAATATTCGTGGGCTACGAAAGTTTTAGATCATGATATAATTTTTGTGCTTTCAGTTCATCCCAGTGGGAATGACCTTACGAACGGTATGGATGGCATATGAACGGTGGGCATTTCTCTACCCACGTTTTCCTTTCACGCGGCCCAATTAATTTTTGGATCTGCTTAATTGTTTTGCCTATGTCCTAAAAAAAATCGGACAAAACAGATGAACGGCTAGGATTTCTCAAATATTAAGGTCGTGTTTGGGCGACGGGATTAGGTGAGATGAGATTCAAAAAAGTTATCAGGGGATAAGATTAATTCCATGCTTTGTTGGTAAGGCGGTGGTATATTGAATGGATATACCCACCATCATTTGAAATTATTGAGAATAACACACATGTGCTATATCTAAACCGTTCATTTGTTTTGTAACCTCATTTTATGACATTAGCCTAAAAATAAGATAGATCCAAAACTTATGTGGCTCCAAAGAAGTTTTCAACGGTAACTAATCAATCCCCATGGCTTTCTCTGATGGGGTCCACTTGAGCTTTAGATTTATCTGATTTTTTAGCCCATGCTCTAAAATAATCTCAAAAAATGGGTCGATAGTGTGGATCTAGCCCACACATCATGGTGGGACTTACACAACTTGTTAACATTAGGTGAAATTGACATGGGACCAATGCTATTCCATCTAATCTAATGCCAAGCTTTTTCATTCTTCCCAAACACGGTGAAATCGGCATAGGACCAGATGAATCCCATCCCACACACACTTAACACACGCACACACCCCACACTAGTGGAATTTCACCACCTATGGGTACTCGAACCCTTACCGAAAGTTGAAACTACTGAGAGTCAACCTTCCGAGCAAGAGTAAGGACCAATCCCATCCCACCTAATCCCTTCTAATCCCACTGCCAAACAGGCCCTGAACAAACCACCAGGTGGCCCTACCTTGTTTCCTTAAATGCAGGAAGTTACTGCCAAATGCCTGCCCAGCCAACCGGCGTCCAATCAATTCATCGGGCGGTCTACCGCGGTTTAGGTGATGCGCCTTCCGGAGAATGAACGCGGATATCCGGCAAAAGCCTCGAAACCTAGGTGGGGCCACTGTGATGTTTGTGAGAATCCACTCCGTTTATTCGTTTTTTGTGCTCACTTTAGAATTTGAAACCAAATTTTAACAGGATCTAAGACTCAAGTGGGCCGCAATGAAAAAAAAAAAGGTGAGTAGGGAAATTCCTACCGTTGAAACCTCTCTAGATGTTTACATGTCATTCAGACCGTTGATAACGTCATTTCTACGGGATTAAATTAAAACATAAATATTTGCCGATTCAAAACTTCCATGGCCCTGCCAATATTTCAACTGTGGAGGTTTCATGCTCACGTTTACGGCTAGCTTTAGTATCGGATCCGGTTCATTTTTATTCTCCAAACCTAAAATGAGCTCAAAAAATGAATGGACAGAGTAGATTTCTCACAAACATCACCTGGGCCCCACCTAGATCCCAGCTCACAGCACCTTCCTTCCAAATGCTTTGACAGGAAATTCGCATCACCCAAGAATCAGGTCAGTTAGTTGTCAGATGTTTATAAAATAAATTTACGACATTGTGGCCGGCATTCCCAATGGACGAGATTTCATCTCTGGGAGAGAAAATCTGCATGGTTAGAACCCTCATCAATGGCTTGAATATTGCACCTGTCAGCCATGGTAGCAAATGTTCTGGCGTGTGCATTAATAGCCTTGTTCAAGCGTGTGAGCTTAATAAAGCTCTTCGTATGTACACGTGTGTGCACGTGTATTCTCGACAGGGAAAACTTCAACGCCTGGTTTTAGGTTTTGGGCCATGGTTGGTTTATGCAAGCAATTTGATCTGGTGGCCCCATCTTGGATGGACCATGCCCCAAAATCACCCAGATTGGAATATCTCAGCCATCGAATCTTGTACGTGTATTTCATCTTAGCCATGTAGTTAGGGTTGACAAACTGAGGAGATTTTTTTGGGTATGATACGTACATCCATAATGGGACCATCTAAACCAACCATGGTCCATCACACGTCACACGTGCAGGGCAGCATCTAATATGTGCAGATGGTCATGACCACCATGACATCATCTCACCTGATCCATTCATTAGGTAGGCCAAAGCTGCCTATTGGGTCAAAATCTCAATCTGTTCGTTGATTTCTAGTGCTTCTATCGGGCTGATCGATTTCTATGTCAGGTGATCTTTACGATGATGAAAGCGGATTTCCGGCGAAGCGATCCTTACTGTGGGGCCCACCTTGATGCATGTATTTTATAGTGATGAGCCCTAAAAATGAAGCATTTCCAAATCTCAAATGGACCATATAACATCAGAAATAGTGGTGATGGACCATTAATGGGCCACAAAAGCTTTAGATTAAGGTGATATTTTATTTTTACCTTCATTTATATTTACGTGTCCTTATAAACAGGTTGGATGGCTAATAAGTGTTACATACACGTTACGGTGGGTCTAAGGAAATTTTTAATGGTCGGATATCTAATCACCCTTGTTTCCTATAATATGGTCCACCTGAGAATTGAATCTGCTTCCTTCTTGGGCTCATGCCTTAATGATCTTACAGAACGGATGGATGGCTGATATAAAACACATACATCGAGGTGGGGCGCACAGGCGACAATAAGGGCCGCACCGTCTTGGTGAGACATCCGCTCCCTACGATGATGCCGACAACGTGCATGGTTTCATACGTAAGTGAACATTAATGAGGCTGTACCAGATCCTCTCTCATTATCTGGAGGATTTCTGGCCCCAAGTTTCCGTGTGGTGACAGATACCAACCGCCTGTGGGACATCTGAACCGAATATAAGACAGGTCATATCATGTAGATGACACGTTGCAAACACAAGCTTGCTACCCTTGACATGAATATGACTGCCATTGTATGTCTAATTAGTCATTTCAATAACCTTATCCACGTTGCATAAGCGGATTGAATAATGCGTCCAGGCTAGGGGTGTACAGGAACCGAGCTCTCTTGGTTAGCTTCCTCTGACTCCGAACTCGAAAAAGCTTGAATCGGTTCGGTTCAAATCTGAGTTCCAGCCAAGTTGAGCTGATTTTTTGAGCTCGAAAATGAGTTCAAGCAGCTCAGCTTGACTCAACTTGGATTGAACCAATTCGGTGACTTGGTTACTTTGTCATTGATATTGCTTACCAAATGTTTGATAAAATGACTCAACGAAGTGCGGTTGGTGGCAAGGAAGGTATGTACACGAAAAAATATACTCTTTTTTTCATGGTTTTTGTTGGCTTTTATGTTGCTTAGAAGCTGTTCGATAAAATACTTAAAACCATTGGATCTGTTTCACATACAGAGGGATTTTGAAGGTGAAGTTCAGGTGTCTGTGGACATGCTGCAATGGCAAACTCGGCTCGATCTCGGCTTGAACTGGCCTGAGCTGCTGACCGAACTGAGCCGAGCTAGCCAGTCGGGCTCGAGGACCAAGCCAAGTCAAGTTCGAGCTAAGGTTAGCTAATAGCCGAGCCGAGTCGAGTTGAGGCCAGCTCAACTCGGTTTGACTCGATGTACACCCCAATCTAGGCATGGGCTCTATGAGACTCACCATGATGTATGGTTTTTATCCTGATTGTCCATCCATTTTTTTTTTTCCAGATCATTTTAAGATACGAGGATAAAAATTAAGAGGCCCAGCACTCAATGTACTGTACTATATAAAGCATGGCAATAATAAAACTCACCATTGAAATTTTCCATCTAACTTATCCATAAGGTAATATGGTCGTGAATGAAGGAAAAACATAAATATCAGATTAATCCAGAACTTACACCTCATAAGAAGTTTTTACTAGTGGAAGTTCAATCCTCACTTCGTTGTACATTTAAGTTCTGTATTTATCTCATTTTTGGGTTCATACTCTAAAACAGTCAATAATGGACGAACGGTATAAATGAAACACATATATCATATATCATAGTAGGCCCCACAGAGGCCCGGATTGCATCCTACCCCAACTAGATGAAATCAATCCAGGCAAGGGCTCTATTATGTGTTTTATCCATGCCACCTATTCATATTTTCATATCATTTTAGTATTGAGTCTAAAAACTGAGGTAGAACCAAGGCTCAAGTGGATCACACTGCAGGAAGCAGCGGTGATAATGGTAGCTACTGTTGAAACCTTCCGATGGACACTCCAAAAGACAGTAGGGATTGAACACCTACCAAATCTTTAGTGGCCCACTAAAGTTGTGGCTCAGGTGGTTATTCGTATTTCCCCTTAATCCGGATGGAATCATAATAAGGTTTGGATCTCTTTCATTTTTTGACTCATGTTTTAAACTGAGCTTGCAAAATGGCTGGGGCCAGTAGATATAACACAAACATCATGGTGGGACCCACAGATCTGGAGATTCTTTTCATGGGATCACCCAATCCCAACACCATCGAGCCAGGCGATGTTTGGGTCACCATGTAATTTGAGTCACATCCGGTTGATTGAAATGAAAAGGACCGAAAACTATTGTTTTTTTTTTTTTTTTTAACAAAACTTTAAAAATGGTGGAGACTTTTCTGTCGTCCGTGTAGTATGGTTATTGACAATCTAGGCCGTTCAAATTATTGGGCCCATCGTTGATGTAGCATTATAAAATATTTACGCTGAGATATTGATATTGAAATAAGGTCCTTTTGGTACGTGAGCTTAGGTGGGATTAGGTGGGATGAAATTGCATCTCGTTCTTTAAAATTTTCATTGGGCGTTTGATGAGGAATGGAAGGATTGGGATTACAGTGGATGAAATTGCATTTGGTCCATGAAAGAAATCCGCTGGATTTTGAAATCCACTATACATGTGAGCCCCACGTTGTTACATGTTATATCATGCCATCCATTTGTATATGCCACTTACAAGTGACATTTTAGTTATATACTTATACAAGTGACTGGCATACATTGTGAATTTGGTTCGTTCACTACAATTTCATGGTCCGCCAAATGAGATTTTGCTAATCCAATATTTTTTTCATAACAAGAATTTTATTCTAAACATGGGGATTAGATGACCAAAATACAATATTATTTCCAAACATACAATCATTATGCAATAATAGTGTTAATCTCGTCTAATGCAATTCTCTCGTTATTATTATTTTATATTTCTAAAATTATCTTGTTGTTCCCAATTACCTTTCCACAACTACCAAAGCATGCTGAAACGCATCCAATGAGGATGCAATTTCCTCCTAAATAGGGTATCTTTCTGGGCACACCGGATACCTTTCTGGGCACAACTTGGCTGCGACCCAAAACCAGTGACTCGGGTGAGACCCTGACCATAGGGTCCACCTCAATATATGAGTTGTATATTTAGGCCACCCATATATTTTGTCCATTTATTTTAGGGCATGGTTCCAAAATTAAAATGGATAAAAATTTTAGGTGGAGCACACTATAACTATTAAAAACCATCGGTGGGCCACGAAAGTTTTGAATCAAGCAGATTTTTTTAATTTTATTATTATTATTTTTTTCTTTCATGCAAATCTGCGTGACCATCTTTACAAGTTGGATGGTCAGTAAACATTATGGTGAATCCTAGAATGTTTTTAATGGTTGTGGTTTAACGACCACTGTTTCCTTAGTGTTGTACCCTTGAAATTTTTATCTTTTTCATAATTTAGACCGTGCCTTAAACTAATTTGGTAAAAAGCAGATGAATGGCGTGGATATACAATGCATACATGGAGGTAGGCCCTACAGTTAGGGTCCCACCCACATAGCTGGTCCGAGGTCGTAGCAGCGTCGCTCCATGCTCCTCCGATATTGACGCGGATTTCCTGCCAGAAATCCTCACATTTCATTCGTTTTGTGAGTTAATTTCAGGACATGATGTGAAAAATGAACCGTATCCAAAACTCAAGTGGGCCGTACTAAAGGAAAATGTGGTTAGGGAAATTCCTACCGTTGAAACCTAATTGGCTTCAATAGTGATGTTTACATGACAACCATACCGTTAATAACTTCATTCCTATTGGGATGAACTGAAGTCACAGATATTAGCATGATTCAAAACAGCTGTGGCCCATGAATATTTTAACTGTGGACGTTCACTGATCACGTTTTCAGCTCACTTCAGTTTTGGAAATGGTTTATTTTTGGCATAATGTCCTAAAATAAACTTACAAAATGGATAAACGGAGAGGATTTCTCACAAACATCACAGTAAGCCCCAACTGAGTTCCTATCACAGGAACTTCCTACGAAAGCCTTTCCGACTTTGCAGGAAATCTGCGTCCCCTCCCATACATACTTATTTCCCACACCCATTGGTTGTCTAGACTAGGAATCGACGGAAGCGGGACGCAGTTTCCGGATGCGAATTGCGTCCTACACCCGCCCGCACGGTAATCCGTCTGGGGAGCGCTTTGTGGGGCCCACCGTGATGTAAGTGTTTTATCCACGACGTTCATCCCTTTTACAATATCGTTTTAAGGTATAAATCTAAAAATGAAGCAGATCCACGGCTCCAGTGTACCACACCAAAGGAAGCTGCATTGATAATGACACCCACCGTTGAAACCTTTCTAAGGGCCACCTTTATGCGTTTTTACCATAAAACCTATTCATAAGGTCATGTAGACTCTGATGAAGTAAAAACACAAATATCAGCTTGATCCGAAACTTCTCCTGCTCCCAAGAAGTTTTTAATGGTGAACGTTCAATCCCTACTTTGTGGTCCACTTAAGCCCTAGACATACCAAATTTTTTGGCTCATACCTTAAAATTATCTGAAACAAACGATGAACGGCGTGGATAAAACACTTATATCACAGTGGGCCTCATAGAGCCCTGCCCGGACGGATTACCGTCTGGGCGGGGGTAGGATGCAATCCTTGTCCCGCGGATTCCCTGCCAAAGGCAGCTCCTGTGCTGGGAACAAAGGTGGGCCCCATCATAATGTTTGTGAGAAATTCACCCGTCCTTCCATTTTGAGAGATTATTCTAAGGACGTGTGACTGAAAATGATACAGATCTACGAATCAAGTTCACCACACGAGAGGGAAAGCTGGGGAAAAAATGTCTACAGTTGAAACTTTTTAAGCTCCACCTTGGTTGATGTTTATATTACATGCCAAGCGTTTATAAGGTTGTTTCCACTAGGACTATCTGAAAACATAAAAAACTTAGCCTGATACGAAATTTTTATGACCATATGAATGTTTCAACAGTGGTTACTCAATCTGCACTGTTTCCTCTTGTGTGACCCACTTGAGTCTTCGATCTAACTCATTTTTGGTCTCATGTCATAAAAAGAGCTCGAAAAGTGGATGAATGAATGGGTGGATTTCTCACAAACATTATGGTGGACCCCACCTAAGTTTCTGGCATTAGAACTTGGTAAGAAATCCTCGTCCGAGGGGAGCGGATTAGGTGTCACCCGAGTAACACCTTAGTGGGTGTTACCCTTACTGTGGGGCCACCTTCATGATGTGTTGTATATCCACGCCGTCCACCCATTTCTCCAGCCCATTTACTGATGTGGACCCAAAAAATTAAGCAGATTGAAATCTCAGGTGGACCATACAATAGGAAATGGTGTTGATTGAGTAGCTCACCATTAAAAAAATCTAAAGGGCCCATCTTACGGCTTTTGTAATGTTTATTTTGTTGAAATATTTAGTTGAATCAAATAGACTATTTAAAATCAAAAACTAAAAAGAAAATAAAAATTGAGATAGAAGACTTATAAAGTTAAGTCGAGGCGTGACGTGAGTCATTCGGCTTGAAATCGAATTTACTCTCATTGGACAGCATCCCAAGTGTAACAAGTTTCCAAAGCAATTGACTTCCAGGATACAATGACAATAACCCAGTCCCAGTGGTGCACCCACCGTACGCGGGCTCGAACCATTTGTAGTTTTAACTCGAACGTGCTGAGTTAATTTAGTGACAAACTCAGTAACTAAAACTCGTAAACTAGATAATAGAGAGTTTTCACAAGAGTGGAATGATTTTTTCGTGGTTCTAAAAACAAATGGAAGTCCTTATATAGACTTTGAAGTGGTGCGTTAAGCACCCTTTTGAAAGGGTTTGGTCCATTGGATTTAAACCCAATAAGTGCGACCAATCGACCAATCACATCTCTCTGGTTCAAAACAAAAAGGCTCAGGTACGAGCACGCACACACACACACACACACACACACCTATGTGAATATAGCTGCACCAGCACCCGCGGCCCAGCCGAGCCTAGCCCATCTTATCATGCACACACATGCGCACACAGACTTAGACTCGGCTCGGCTCAGAACAGCATGACTCAGCTCGGCTCGGCACATGTGCATGTGTAGTCAATGACATATATTAGAGTTATTGATCATTTTAGTATAAATCACAAGTACATGCCACTCATACAACTTTTCCTCTATAAGTGATTCTGCAGTTCGGTGCTTTTCGGTCATACACCATTACCTGGATTTCACAAGTACTCTAAATAATTCACCTAGATTTTCATAGGAAGTGGCATCCACCTCCACATTCATATAGGTGAATTCCATCAAGTATATGCAACAAATATATACACCACCAAATATATGGCTATAAATCTATTAAGAATTTAAAAAAGAAAAAACTCATACTTTTGCGTTGCTTCTCGCACTGCTACATCATAGAAGGGGTTCATTTATATTAGTGCAATCATCTATCTTATGTCTTATTGTTTATCCATTGAACTTATTTCATAATATCTCCACTTGGTTAGATTGGGTTGCTGACACTAACAGCTCATACATTAGGATTGGTTCATTTCCTTTAATGTCTCATTGACTAATCTTTTATATAGTCATTTGGTCAGATGATCTATCAGATTCTTTTCTAATCTTACAAAATTAATAAATATGACTCCATTACGTAACATGTGTTTAACTACATTGTGTCTGAGTCTAATATGCCTGATCTTTCCATTATATATTTACTATTTACTTTTGTAATAACTGCTTGACAATCACAATGAATAGACACGGCCGATACAGGTTTGACCACAATGGTACATCAACCAAGAGATTTCTAAGTCATTCGTCTCCTGATCCGGTCTTTTCTAAGGCAATAAACTCGGATTCCATAGTTAACCGAGTGATACACGTCTCTTTGGTAGACTTTCAAGAGACTACTCCTCCACTCAAACTGAAGACATATCCGTTAGTTAATTTTATTTTATCTGAATCAGTGATTCAGTTAACATCACTGTATCATTCTAATACAACAGTATAACTATTATAATGTAAACCATAAGCCATACTGTCTTTTAAGTATCTCAAAATCGTAGATAAGGCATTCTAATGATCTTTTCCAGGGTTATGTATATATCTACTTAGCCTTCCTACTGCCAAAGGTATGCCTGATTTAGTGCAGTTTATTAGAAACATAAGGCTACCGATCATCCTAGAATATTTCAATTGAGACATACTAATACCTATATTTTTCATGAGAGTCACATTGTAAACATAAGGTGTACTAACAGGTAAACAATCAAAATGGTCAAACTTTTTCAATAGCTTCTCAATGTAATGAGATTGTGATAATACAAGACCACCATTTTTCTTTATTACTTTAATACTTAATATTATACTAGCCTCTCCTAAGTTTTCATGTCAAATTTAGATGACAAGAATTTCTTTAAAAAATAAGCATATTGTCAACGTAAAGATAAAATAATACAATCATTTCTAAAAAATTTACTATATACACATCTATTTGCATCATTTATATGATAACCATTTAATTTCAAAACACTATCAAATTTTTATGTCATTGTTTAAAAGTCTGTTTTAGACCATATAGAGACTTAATTAGTTTCCACACTTTATTTTCTTTACCTGATATCTTATAAACCTTAGGTTACTATATATATATATATATATATATATATATATATATTTCTTCTTCCAAGTCTCCATTTATAACAACCATCTTAACGTCTGTTTGGTGTACCACCAGTTTATATATGAAAGTTATTGCTATTAAGATCTTGATAGTTGTAATCCTATTTCCATGGGAATAAGTATTAAAATAATATATTTATTCCTTTTGTTTAAAGCCTTTTGCTACCAATCTAACCTTAAACTTATCAATAGTCTTATTTAGTTTTAGTTTCTTTTTAAACACCTATTTACAGCCTATTGGTTTGTTTCTAGGTGATAGTTTTATAAGTTCTCAAGTGTTATTGGATATAATAGATTTTAACTCATCATTTATTGCTTCCTTCTAAAAGGTTGTATCTGGAGAGTTAATCGCTTCTGTATTGGTTGTAAGATCACATTCTACAAAGAAAGTAAAAAAATATCTTCTAGGTTAGTTTCTCTTCTAACTCTAGTACTTTTTCTTAGTTTTATCTTTTCTATTACCCGCTCGTAACCACCTTTACAAGTAGAAGTGATATCTGATCTACTAACTTCTTACATTGCTATAGTCTTGGATTTCATAGGGAATACATTTTCAAAGAACTCTGCATCCTTAACTTCTATAATTATATTATAATCTAGAATACTATTTTTAGTCTTTAGAACTAGAAATTTATAAGCTGCAGTGTTTTATGCGTACCCTATAAATACACAACAGTCATTTTAGGACTTAGTTTTCTTTTTTAGTTTCAGGCAATCATACTTTAGCAAGATATCCCCATATTTTAAGATATTTATAACTAGGAACATAGTTCTTCCAAAGTTCGTATGGTGTTTGTTTAGAAGACTTGAAATCATATATAAGATATATAATAAGCATATAGAATTATTTCTCCCCACATATTTGAGGGTAGGCCTGAACTGTTTAACATAACATTCATTATCTCCTTAAGAGTTCTATTCGTACGATATGTTATTCCATTTTGTTATGGTGTGTAAGGAGCTATAGTTTCGTAAACTATCCCACTCTTTTCATATAATTCTTTAAATTAAGAATATTTATATTCTCATCCTCTAAGTCTTATAATTTTTATATTTAAATGATTTTCAACATCAGTTTTATATTTAGAGAAAGCTTCTAAAGTTTCATATTTATTCCTTAATAGATAGACTCTAGTGTACATAGAGTAGTCATGTACAAAAGTTATGTAATATCTTTTTCCACATTTAGACATGTAATTTTTAAAATCACCTAAGTCACTATGAATCAAATCTAATAGAACAGAGGATCGTTCTATTCATTTAAAGTGTTTTCTAATGAATTTTGATTCTACGCATGTTTTACATTCATTGAATTCTTTATTTAATATATTAGGTAATAAATCTAATCTTTTCATTTTCTTCAAAGATGTTACGGTCACATAACTTAATCTACTATGCTATAGATAAAAAGGTTTAATGATATAAATAGAATTGTATGTCTTTTTATTATTATCATTAGATACATGTACAATGAATAGACCATCACTACAGTATCTCTTACCAACGAAAGTTTCATTCTTAGTCATTACAAGCTTGTCAAAATCAAATACTAACTTGACACCAACCTTATTGAGGAGTGAGTCAAAGATTAAATTTCTTCTAATGTTAGGCATATGTAGGACATCATTTAACATCAGAGTCTTTCTAAAAGTGAGTTTTAGAAGTACTTTCCATTTTCCTTATAACTGGAGAAGTTCCAACATTACCTATGAATACTTATTTGTTATCTCCTGATACTTGGTAAGAGGTAAACATGCTACGATCCTTACACATGTGCCGAGTTGCACCAGTGTCTAGCACCTACTCCAAGTTGTTTAGAAGAAAAACTTTTGACACCACAACTACTACTAGACTTTTGTCACCACAACTATTACTATGTCAGACTCATTATTTGTTTATGTAAGATTAGCTTATGACTTATCTTTATTTTTCTTAAGCCCACAAGTTTTAATGTGATGCCAAGGCTTTCCATAGTTATATCAATTTTTTTTTTAAATTTTTGAATTGATTGTTTACATTATTCTTTTTGAGCCTGTATTCATTAGCATAAAGTCCAGGCTTACTACAGTTATTGCATTTATTATTTATTATTTTTTATTTTTTGACTTGATTTCACAAGATTTGCCTTTATATTTACCTCATTTGCATTTTCTTTTTTGTCAATGTTTCTATTGGCCTCCTTTATTCATATTTGTATAATTGCAGTTTTTAATGAGATATCGTTCCTTTTATGTTTCATTTTATTCTTATATTCTTTCCAAGAGGGCGATAGCTTTTCTATTAACATTTCTGATAGAAACACTTCATCCAACTTAATTCCTTCTGATGACAGTTTATGAACTAGATTTTGAAAATCAAAAATCTGATTTATGACATGTTTATCATTTGTCATTTCATATTGAAGGAAATTAGTGATTGCATATTTCTTAGTATCTGCATTTTCCAGATTGTACTTCTTTTCTAAAGTATTCCATATTTCCTTAGTAGACTCATAAGAAGCATACACATCATATAACTCGTTGACAAAGAGTTTAGAATATAATTTTTACATTTATTTTCATTTGCTACTTAGGTCTGATTTGCTAGATCTATAGTAAATAATTTAAAAAATATGTATGAAACTTTAAGGGTGGTCAGTGCGAACATAAGTTTCTGTTTCCACCGTTTGAAGTTTCGTCTAGCGAACGGTTTGATTTTGGCTAACTCGGTAGAAGCATTAATTGTTATGGTAGCCATATTTTATTTAATTCAACAAAATTGATTTCAAGATTTTTGGAATATTTGATTGAATTAAATAAACTATTTAAAATTGAAAACCAAAAAGAAAATAAAATTTGAGATAAAAGACTTATAGAGTTGAGTTGAGGTGTAAAGTGAGTTACTCAGCTTAAAATCGAATTTGCTCCCCTTTAATAGCATCTCAAGTGTAACAAGTTTCCAGAGGAATTGACCTCTAGGATACAACAACTATAACCTAGTCCCAACAATTCACTCATAGTATGCGGGCTCGAACCACTTGTAGTTTTAACCCAAAAATGTTGAGTTAACTTAACGACGAACTTAGCAACTAAAACTCATAAACTAGAAAATAAAGAGAGTTTTCACAAGATTAGAATGATTATTTAGTGGTTTTGAAAATGAAATGGAAGTTCTTATATAGACTCCAAAGTGGTCATTAAGCACCCTTTCGAAAGGCTTTAGTTCATTGGATTTAAACCCAACAGATGCGACCAACCAACGGGTCACATCTCTCTATTTCAAAATGAAAAGAAGAATGTGCGAGTACGCTCTTGCATAAATAAAGTCCCGTGAGTATCCACACACACACACACACACACACACACACACACACACACACCTGCGCGAGTACACCCACACCCGTGGCCCGGCCCAACCCAGCCCAGCCTAGCCTATCCCATCATGCACACGCACTCGGACTTGGCTCGGCTCAGCTCGACATGTACGCATGTGTGGTCAATGGTATATATTAGAGCTATTGGCATAACCCCCACAAGACTAAATTCACATGTCCCCTGAATAGGGCTTAAACCCCAAGGCAAAAAGTCTATCTTATAAACAAGAAAACTTTCTTGGACAAATTCGATGTGGGACTAATCCCACAATTCAAAAGCAACACAAATGTCAAATTTGGAAGGAAACCGAAATATTTAAAATTCTCTTTTTTTTAAAAAAATATAAAATTTGAAACAAAATACAACATATTTTCCATCCAACCTATTGATAATTTCAAGAAGACTTGGATGAAGGGTAAATACAAAGATCCTATTTATGTTTGGGATCCTATCCTATAATGAGATTAAAAATAAAAATAAAAATAGATGATCAGCATGGATATACAACAAATACATTAAGGTCACCCCATATAGTTAGGATAACACCCATTGACGTGTTACCCAAGTAACAACTAAGCCTCTCCCCGAATGGATAGGGCTCTGATGGACCATCATGATGCGTGGTTTTTATCTGCACCATCCATCCATTTTTCTATATTATTTTAGTGTACAATCTTAAAAATGAAGTAGATCCATGGCTTAAGTGGATCACATTACAGGAAGCAGTGGTGATAATGACAGTCATTGTTAAAACTTTCCTAGGGCCCCATCATGATGGTTAATTGCCATACAACTATTCAGAAGGTCACATGGACCTGGATAAAGAAAAAAAAATTATATAAACTTGATCTAAAACTTTTGTGGGCCCGAAAAGTTTCTAATGGTAGGTGTTTAAATCCCAATTGTGTGGTCCACTTATGCCCTGAAGCTGCCTTATTTCTGGGCTTGTATTGTAAAATGATACAGAGATTATGGGTAAAACCCATACATCACATTGGCCCCACAAAGCCCCTTTTTTGGTCCAGACCAAGGACTAGAGGATAGTACCTAAGCAACATCTTTATTGAGAAATTAATTAAAATAGTCTTTAATTATGATGTTATAAAAGCATTGACCTTAGAATTTGATGCCATTATTTTTTAGCTCTCTGGGCATATTTTGCATTTGGAGGATGAAAATATCGCTCTAACAGATGTTATCTCCTACGGTAGTAGCTTGTCTTAGAACTTGAGAGGGCCTTTTGAAAATGGGGTGTGGGCCCCCCTAAATCAACAATTTAGGTCACTCTTCAGTGATCTGATCCGTTCACTTTAACTGGACATTTGTGAACTTAAAGTAAAGTCATTTCAATTTTTTTTAGAGTTATTTGTGGCCCATAATTGCATTAGCGCTATGAGTTATGTCATGCCCCAAACTAGAAAACCGGGCTCACAGAATTTCTGACGAATCCGGTACCGACAGCCTTCGTAGTACCCCATTTTTGGCTCCCGGCACCCATACGCTAGATTTCGATTCTGGGATCATACAAGGAGGATTTTCCAATGTACATTTATCTCATAAGAAGCATAACCACAAGTTTACCCAAATCACAAAGGCAACATCATCATCACATATCCTCTAATATAAACAGTTAACTACAATGCTGAAAGGGAAATACATATATCAAAAATCAAAGCTCCAGAAGACAGTTACACACTCTAAGCTCAATGCTGCTACGACCTGATTCCACCTGCATGCATCTATCATGCATAAGCTTATAGAAAGCTTAGAGGGTGGTGAAAGTGTATTCAAGGTAAGTACCAAGTAAGCAATATCAGAGTGAATAGAAATACTGGCAAATCCATAAGTCATACAATATTAGAGTATACAATGTAGATCGTGGCAAGTCCATAATACCATTAACCGTATTCAGGCTATACAATACATAAGCATAGTAAACCAATGCTATATGATGAGGATGCAATGCAATATGTAGTGCAAATGAAATGACCAAGCTGGAGTGTGAAGTCGGGATAATAGCATGTAGTATCATAGGCTATGGGGTCCATCATAAGGGACTTTTATCCAAACCAGTCCCATACCTAAATTTGGATAGCTAGACTCAATGTGGTAAACTCCTAATCTCAGGTTGGACGCGTGCCCCAACCGAAGTCTTGGCCACTGTGAAGGTACACGCGATGACTTGATTGCGCACCACCAGCCCGAGTGGACAGTGAATGAATGAATGAATGAATGAGTAAAATGCTGAGTATGCAACTCCTACTCAATAAATCCACATATCAGTACCGTACATCTTTAGGAGCATTATTGGGGTCTATTAAACTTTACGCCAGCTTGCCGCCCCTATCCGAGCGCGCAACTGGGTAAGTGGAAGAGACCTCACTATCTGCCTACCAATATTAGGTCCGGTTCGTCGATAGTAAACCCATTCCTCAAGCTGGTCAAACTCAACTTAGATATTGCCCCCTCACTCAAGTGGATAAGGTCACACCCTTTTTCAACTGACCACGACACAGTGAGAGATGCGACCTACTGGTATATGGCCCTCAAACGCTCATGTATTCACTCGGTCTAGACGTTGGAGCATCTCTCGGCCATGGAGGTTTAAGGATTTTCACCAAGGGACATCTATGATGCCTGTATGCTAGAACTAAATATTTTTGATGTCCCATCTAGCCATCCACGATATGCCCGTGGAGGCCACGACCCTGATGTCGGTAAAGCGTACGGTAGTTATATCACAAAATGCGTGATGCATGAGTCATACAATCCAGTCATACATCAATCCTACGCATACTGTGTGCTCATGTGAGACGACTTCACCTATCAGGGAGTCCCATAAACAACCTACCCTATGACATAGGCAATGGTCAATCACATCTCATAACAAACATTCAGATGATGCATATGCGCACGTATCATGATGCTATGCTGTCACATACTCATAATCGGTATCAATAACAGGCATCGATAATCAACATCGATAATCTGCCTCGATAATCAACATCGATGACCAGCATAGATCTCGATAATCAGCATCAATAATCAGCACCAATAGTCAGCCTCGATAATTGGCACGATACAACATCGATAATCGGCACTGATAATCATCATCGATAATTAGTATTGGTAATCGACCTCGATAATCGACATCGATGAGAATGGGCCTAATAAGGCCTAAGGAAAGGTCACAATGTGGACATTTAACTATCATTGCTCATCAATGTGGACATTTAACCAACATTGCTCCCAAGGAGTGGCCCACATAGAGCCTAATGCATAGTGGGGCCCATAGCCTCACATAAGGGCCTCTCATACAATCACAATGAGCCTCATCACATGGGCCTCATATACATCGAGTACGCTACATCGCATGGGCCTCATATAAATCACAATGGGGCCTTCATCACATAGGCCTTACACATCGCAATGGGCCGCATCTCATGGACCTAATACACATCACAATGGGCCGCATTACATGGGCCTGATATACATCACAATGGGCCTCTTCTCATGGGCCTCTCATACAGCACAATGGACCTCATATACATCATCATGGGCCGCATCACATGAGCTTCATATACAACACATCAGGCCTCACTCATGGGCTATATATACATCACAATGGGCCACAACCCATGGGCCACAAATACATTACAGTGGGCCTCACCAAATGGGCCGCAAATATATCACATTGGGCCTCATCAAAGGCCTCATATACATCACATGGGGGTCCCATCTGCTGGACGACATTGATACAACATATGCATCACGATGTAGCAACACCGTCCCAATGCCTGGATGGTTTGGATGCATGCATTACATGGGGTCCACGTCCCGGGATGGACGAAACACAAACATCATGTGGGTTCCACCAGCTGGAGATGGATGGCTGGATATACAACACTGCATTAAGGTGGACCGCTACAGCTACTGGACAGATGGTCCAGTAGCGTTCCACAAATTGAAACGGTGTGGATCAATGCATACATCATGGGTAGGCTCCACCGTCCATGTGGACAGTGAGGATACAACACTTACATCATGTAGGGGCCCCACAGAACTTGTTGACATCAGTTAGTAGCTATATAGTTAGAGTGGGGTCCACGTCCAGATGAATGGACGGTTTTGATACATATATTAAAGTGGGCCCCACCTATCTCCGTTCAGCATTGGATGGTGTAAGATACAACGCATACATCTGATGGGACCCACCTCCACATGTGCAGCATGTGTGGGGTGGGTCCCATATGTAAGGACGATAGGGATAAAACCCATACATCATAGTTAGGGTCCACACGTCCTGAAAATGGACGGCTTGGATTAATAGATACCCCATAATCAAACACACAACATTTGCTAATGTCAATACATCATCCAATCCACTAGGTGGGTCCCACATGTGGGACCACCAGATATAATATAATATATATATATATTATTATATATATTTCATTTTGTTAACATAATCCAGCGTCTAGGCCTTGGACGACCTGGATGCAAATACATACATCGAGGTGGGTCACACCGTCTAGGAGGCTGGACGGTGTGGATCAGTCATATGCATCACGGTGTTGCTGATCAGCACCGTTGCAGATGAACGGCTAGAAGAACTCATACATCATGGGTCAGTTGGGATATCCAGCACCGTTTAGATATGGACGGTATGGATAAAGAATACATACATCAAGGTGGGCCCCACCTCCACACGTGTAGCATGTGTGGGGTGGGTTCCACACCCCAAAAATGGATGGACGGTTTGATATATAACACATATCTCGTCATCGTCATCTCATGAGAACTTGCTAACGATAATGCAGCAACAGCTGCATGCCGCGTGGTACCCACCGTCCTTGCTTGGATGGTGTGGATCCAACACATCATCAAGGTGGCTGTCCCACGTGTGGGGCGCACCAGGTTAGCATCAAGCTGATATTTGAGTTTCCCTCCAATCAGGCCTGTCCAAACGGACTGTCAAGTGGGCCCACTCAGTGGACGGCATGGAGAAAATACATTCATCATGGTGGGCCGCAAAATATGGAAGAGAGAGAGAGAGAGAGAGAGAGAGAGAGAGAGAGAGAGAGAGAGAGAGGCACGGGGTAGTGGAGGGACCCTGCCATTATGGGCCCCTCTTGGTTCACAATGCATACATCAAAATGGGTCCCATCATAAGTGGGCCCTCAAATGAAAATCAACGGTGGATCACCCACCGATTCTGCTTCTTTTAGGCTCTATTGGACTCCTTGGCTCCGAAGCTTTGATTTTTATGGAGGATGATGAAGATTGAAGGGTGGAGATGGAAGATTAAGGGAGGTAGGAAGTGGGCCACACCATAGCTTTTCCATGGGAAACTTGGATGTCCTCTCCTTGGGAGTTGCTTGGGAGATGGACTTGAGAAAGAGAGAGAGAGAGGTGATGTAAGAGTGATGGATGATGGGTGATGGGTGGTATGGGTTGTGTAAGAGAGAGTTGACTTGGGGAATGACTTGTATACTTGGGGATGGGATGGAGTGATGGGCTGTACTTTGATTGATTGATGTGATGGGTTGTAGAGATTCTCTCGAAATTTGTAATGCGCGGCGTTTTTCTCAAAATAAACGTGGGGCCACAACTCCTGACCTGGGTATCGCATCGTCGCGCAAGACGTGGTGTTAAAACCGTGGTGATGGTGCAATCGTAAGAGTATAAGTCTCGGGTCGACTTGACTCAGATATACGGGATGTGACTTACGGTCGCGCGCAAACACCGGTTATATGTTGCGGTTGGTCAAAATTCGACGGAGAGGATCGCGGAAGTCTACGGAATGATACGGTTTAGGATATGGGTCTTACAAGTTAATTTTGAACTTTTTCCTCCCATGTGGTCCATTCATGATGAGATTTGCCCTCAAACTTTGCCAGATGCCATAAAATTAAAACTCCGTTCATTTAAATGGCTTGGATCTGCTACAAGACTATCTAGTGGGCCCTATGTACTCACGTGAAATTCAATAGGTGGGTCCCTTGCATGGGAAACGTCATTTGGTCTTTTCTCCTTTTCTTTCTTGTTTTTTATTCACAGGAGGGGACAACAACAAAGAGTCGATGCTCTCAACAACAATCCAATGGGTCATGATATGGGATTAGTTCAAAAGGTGGGGCCCTTGCCATAAGAGGTCACTTGGCCTTCTTCATCAATTCTTTTTTCTTTTGGAGTAGACCACACCAAGAGCCAAAGCTTCTTCAACTGTTGATAGTTGTACGGACAAACACCACACTATCTAGATGGTGTGGTGGTTCTGTTCCCTTCGAAGTTGTTTCTTTTTTATTTTATTATTATTTTTTTATGTTATATGATTGATTGGAGTTTCTGAAATGGAATAGGATTTGGTGTTTCTATGAATGGTAGAGAGCCTGGTTGTCTCATATGGAAAGTGGAGTTTATTCTTCTTTTTTCCTTCTAAAAGGTTAGGCAATGTGGATCACCGATAGACAGTGATCCACATTGACTATCGATGATCCACAGTATGTATCGACAATCCACATTAAATGCTCCATTATTCACTTGCATTATATGCTTTTTAACCATCAACCCTTTTTTAATCCCATCCTTTCAGCTTGTAATCTTGTTGTAGAAAGTAATCTCTTTTGTCATGACTTCTGATGCTACTCATCATGCCATCGCTTTCGTAATTTCTATTTTTCATTTGGATTTGTTGAATAAGAGTCTTGTAAAAAGGGATGAAGAGATTGTCACACATCTTCAAGAACTCCATCCCTTTGAGACTACAGACACTCAAGTGTGAGACTTGGCAATCGTTTTACGACTAGTTCGAGCCATTCTTTAAGAATTTTGAGGCTTGACAATTTACATCATGATGACACAACGACTTTATGTTCATCAAGTTTTTCAAGAACATCTTAGACAACTGTAAGAAGACGTTAACTGTATTCAAGCCACCATAAATGCTCGCCACATGGATTACCATGGTGGTCGGGACTTTATCCATCAGCTCACTACGCTCATACACATATGGAGACGTCAAATTAGAAGAAATGGCCACCTAATAGAACTGGAAGGCCATCTTCATTAAGTCAGATTTACCACAATGTGTATCGACAATCCAAGGCACAAAATAGATAGTGTGGTGACTACATATACAAAAGGATGGTCAAAAGAGTGTAAAACCAAAAATATCTTAATTTCTCACATTTCGCACTGATTCATATCGAGAGGTGCAATCGTTCAAGTCCACATCAGTCCACGATAATTTCTCTTTCCACAAAACTATTTCGATATCTTCCTGTTCATAGCGGGCAATTAAACTTGCATAGAGCTCTTGTCCCCAGTGCAAGAGATGTCATGCCCTGAAACTTAGGTACCGTAGTAGGACTACTCAATACCACGTGAGATAAATATAATGAAAGTGTAGGCATTCAATCTTATTTAAACATGCACATTCAAATTAAAAGATGATACCCACTGATTCTAAAGTTAACTAAATGAACATTATACCATGATTGCCTTACTTGCTCATACAATTTATTTTTTTCTTATCTCTTTTTCCATAATTCAATGATCATGATACATAATATGAGCATTATAAAATTCATACAATGAATACATTTACAACAAAGAAACTTCATTAAAACAAAATACAATGAATTCACAATTTTAAAACAATATTATGAAATTTGATGCTGTTAGAAATTAACTCCTGAAATTGTATGAAAATCAGGCTATTAACTGTAATAGATTGAGATTTGGATTTTCATGAAGGTCTAGGATGCATTCTGTAACAATCAGGGAATTTATGCTAGAAACTCCTGAGTTTGCTGGAATTCCAATTTTAACCTTAAAATTTCAATTTTTAATTAATTCACTAATTCACTTATTAATTTAATTCAACTATTTTAGAACAAAATCTAATCAAACATTTTTATTACTTTAAAATTTAAATCATATTTAATATTCATCAAAAATTTCAAAATAAATGAACATATTGCCAATTAATTTAATAATTTAATATTAAAACAATTAAGTAATTTAATTACCAACTAAGTTTAATATTTTAAATAGATTATATAATGTATATTTAAATATAGCTTACAATTTCTTAAAAATAATATATATCAACAATTGATAATAATAAACTCTAAATCGGAACATAATTACTTAAATAAAATCCACATAACATTGATTAACTATCATTTAATTACAAGTTAATAATTTTAAGAATAATTGTAATTGACATTAATAAATTCTAAGTGTTAAATTTTTTTTTTATAAGAAAATCAATATATATCTTGATGAAATAGTATATTATAACAATTTCAAATTTATCGAAGCTGACTCGTGTTGCATGTTGAATGGGGAGAAGTATCCTCCTTGCAATGTGACTATTGGAGGGTTGATGTAAGATGGTTGATGTAAGATGCTCTTCCCATGAGCACCACTAGTTGTTGATCCCACAATGGACCTTGGTTGAAACCTAAATTGAAAGATGGGATGAGTGGATCTAGTGCTCTTTCCATGAGTACCACTAGTTATTGGTCCCAATATGAACGCTGATTGCAGCCTGAACTAGTCGGTCAATTGGGTGGCTCTGGTGCTTTTCCCAACAGCACCACTGGTAATTGGTCCTAAGATGGACCTTGATTGTAGCCTAAATTGGTGGAAAAGTTTGGTGGATTTGGTGCTCTTCTCATGAGCACCATTGGTTATTGGTCCCAAGATGGACCTTGATTGTAGTCTAGATTAATTGGAGGGAAATGCCCTTGCAAGACCAAGGGTTGGTCCCATGCATTATTGCCGAATGGATGTGGACTAGTAGACGAGAGCATAAATCCTCTCCTGAGCCGGGAATGCTCCTTGTAAAACAAGAGGGGTGAATTCCTGATTGTAATTATGGAACTGTTTGATTTAGGGGGAATAATCCCCCTGAACCGCATGGATTGTTGGATTTCCTGATGTACTTGTACCCATCAAATGTTGTGGCATAGGATTCTAGAATATGTTGTCATTGCCAACTGATGCCTGGCCAAGGGGCATAATTGTTATTTTCTTTTGAACGATGAAGTTTTATATTGCATGTTTCAAAGAGAAACATCATTTCGTAGTGTGCCCCCTAGTTTGGTGAAATACACAATATTCATTCTCATTGTAGTCCATTGGCAATGGATGTAGTGGAGGCCTGGGCTGTATAGGAGTTAGAAGTTGTTTCTGAACCAGCGTAGCTAAGGTATCGGTTTGCCTATTTTGATTGGAATATTGAGGATTCCACCTAAATTGTTGCGGCTGTTGTTGTTGTTGTTGTTGTGTCTGTTTCATAAAGGAGGTGCTGCCTTCCTTTGTGCTAAAGTAATGAAATGGTTGTTTTTTGTTAGATAAGGAGCAGAGGTATCCTTATTTTTTTGGATATATCTACTCACCTCTCTTCTTACTTAGCTTTCTGCACAAGGGTGGATTGGTGAGGCCACGGTGAAATTATGCCGGCTCGAATTTCGGCTTTCACTTGTTCCCCTACGCAGATTAGCTGAGAGAAGTTGATGTATGGATACAAGATCAAATATCCATATATGTTTGGATTAACTGAATGGATGATCAATGAAATTTGTTCTTCCTCATCAATGAGTGTTTTCATTTGTGCGGATACAGCTATTCATAGTCCAATGTAAGCCAATAGAGTCTCATCACTTTTCTATTTTAAGGCGGCCAAATCTGCCCTTCATGGTGCAGTGTAATGCCCTGAAATTCCGAGGCTCGAGTTTTTGCTCGCCCTCGGAATTCAAGCGTTAATCTCGTTCACACATCATTCAGATAGTGTGACTTTTATTAGATTTATAGACTTCAAATATTCCAGTATAAGTTCATGAGAAGAAAATTTACTGCTATTATTATTCCATTCAAAGGGAAAGTTCAATGAATCATTAAATGCTCTCTTAAATGGGAGCTTATTACATAATCAAGTTGCAGCGAAAATGTAAATAAAGCTAAATCATGAAACTATTTTCTTGTTTATTCAGTATAGTCTTCTATAGAGAGGTGTTCCTCTGGGTCTTCAATCTATACGTCACCTGCATCATCTATACGGTTAGAGAGGGTTAACACCCTACTCATAGTGATGGTTATTCCTTTAAAGTTTACAGTAATTAAATAATTCTCAATGATATCGAAAGGGCACCGATACTTCTCATATTCCACATATACAAGAGTATCGATATGCGCAACATTCTATATGGTATAGATGCCTAGAAAAATATGTATGATCCATCACACTCAGTGATCATGGTTACAATGTGGAAGGCAGTTTAATATATCCGACTCACCCCGTATTCTCACACTACGAAGATTCGCCGCTGTGTCCTACGTTAGCGTGGATTTATGCCAACATTTCAAGGCGACACAACAACGCGGTTGGGGGATTTATGTGACACGATGTGTTCATGGAGCGACTATTTGCGACATCTAATCCTAAGAAGTGATGTAACACGTATAGTGATTTACTTATATCGATTGTGCACCACACCAACCAACCTACGAATTACGTGCCAACTAAGAGGGCCGCTACCCATAACGCATTACATTCACGATATTATATTGATCACTTGACGTGGGATGCCCAACATGATACTTGCGTGCAAGATAAAAAAAAATGATGTGAATTTCTATAGTGTTGATTCATAAGGAGATTATAAATAGTAAAATAAACTTTGAAACAAGGAAAAGAGGCGTAACCAATTAAATTGCAAAGTTTAAAGGAAAGATCCTCACCTTAGTTTGTTGATATTCTGAGATGTCCTTTATGGTCAGATTCTACTCTAATTCACTTGGTTTAAGTTAGATTTCAATTACGTTTAATAAATCTAAGGATGTTTCATTTAGATTATCGATAGGTTTTAACTTAACATATTTAGGTCCCTCTTACCACCAAGTTGGCTCGGTTAGGTGTGATGGGATCCTACTACATGGGGAAAATTTGGGTTTGGAAAGAAAAAGAAAAGAAGGAAAGAAAAGAGGAGGTTGGATCTGAACCGTGATCAAATGGTGACTCAGGCTTCTTGCAATTGGCACTTCTTCCTTCCTCTTCTTCTTTGTTCGGAGACTGGTTGGACTTGAACCAGTCTTCTTTCTTTCCTCTTTTCTCTCCCGCACCTATTTCTCTCTCTCTCTCTCTCTCTCTCTCTCTCTCTCTCTCTTTCTTTCTTTCTCTTGTTTTATTTCTTCCTAGCCAAGTGATGGGAGTTTTATAGCATGTCCAGGTTTCTGGATTCTTTTTACGTAGTTCATGTGCATAATGTGGTGTGCGCAGCTCGTTCGGTTGTAGTGTGCGGAACGAGTAACACAGCTCATTGTTCACAACCCCAAGTGTAGGGTCGCGATGTAATAATAACTCGGTAAGACCGATATTAAATCCACAGGGACTAAAATTGTACGTAGTCTGAAAATAACTAGAACTAGAAGTAGAAAAAGATCTAGATTGAAATCTGAATAATTGAGAGTAATGGTGAATAATGTTAATTAAAACTTATAAATTTAAAGGTGGGAATTAGGGTGCCAAGGATCCACTTGTAGCTATTAAAATGCTATCTTACTTAATTTAATGAACACAATTGGAATTAGAGTCTTATCCTATCTAATTGGAAGATAAAGCAATTTAAATCAAATCTAAACTTTTCATTGACCTAATTCTCAATGGATCAGAATTATGATGATTGGAAGGGATTCGATCACCCTACCATGCCTAGGAGACGATGGTGAACAACGAGATTTACCAATCTTACTGTCTCAAAACAGGAAAAGAAGATATCCAAAGCAATCACAACATTTATTGTAATTTAAGTCACAAAAATCATAGAAACCTGAAAATATTCCCATAATATCAAACTAGAAATCAATGAAGTTCAATAAAAATAAGAATCAAAGAAAAATAAACATCCAAATACTCTACAAGCTTCCCGTCTTAGCTCTAGCTAAGAGGTTTGGCCAACCATAGACATGATTAAAACTAAATCTTTTAAACAAAGCATGAAAAATAAACTAGAAAAGAAGAAAAAATCTTTGGCGGCTGCTCCACCCTTGTGTAATACTCCTTGAGACCTTTTTAAACCCTAGAAGGTGCTTTGGAGCATCCTTGGGAGTCTTATTTATAGTTGTGGAACTCTAACTTTCGTACCAAGTTGGAAAATTCTATAAATCGCCTCAAATTTACAAACTTTATGCGGTTTTCTAAAATAGACTCGGTGTTTAAACCGCCTCAAATTTACGCACTCTGTGCAGTTTTTCAAAATAGACTCGGAGTTTCAGAATATGCTTTTTTAGGACAATTTCAGAATTTCATTTTTTCACTTCAAATCTTTGATTCTCTTCATTCCTCACTTGGTTTTCTTGGATCTTTGGCATGTGAATTCTTCATTAATGACTTTCAAATCTCTAAGTTTTCATTTAGTAATCTTTTGAGCATAAATCTTCTTTTTAGCATTAATTTCATCTTAAGCTCTCGAAATCACCTTGCACATGAAAACATGCATGATTAAATCGATTAAGCACTATCATATTTATAAAACCAAGGTATAAATAGGGGAAAATGTGCAATATTTCACACTCAACACTCGTTGGTGATCTCTATTTTCTTTGATATTCTCAGATTTGTTTCTCTTCAGACTGTTTGGCCCACTGGAAGCCAGACGATCTGCAAATGTGTGGTTTGGATCTCTAATCGGGTGGCTCTGTTGGTGGGAGATCGGTTCCGATTTTAATGGTGGGTCTGTCCTGATCCATTTTTCTCCCAATCAAACATCTCTGAGTGGGTCAGTTTGGTTGTCCGTTGCTTCCTGGCCCATCAGATTGATGGTGGGTGTAAGATCCTCAGGTTGTTACGATAAGGACTCCTTTCGCATCGTCGCGTGAAATGCAGGAACGACCAAGAAAGTTGGCGAGATTGCGGATAGCTTTTCCTTCTTTCTTATTTGGGAAGGATTCGTCCACTCCTTGGATAGGTATGGATTTTGTAACGTAAGGAGCGGGTGCTTTGTTGTAGTGTCCGCACGACTCGTGATATCACCGAAATCTCTATGTGTGGGCCTCGAATATTCCTCGCATGCATTACTCTTCTTGGATGAAATTTTAAGAGATGATCGATGGACAATCCCGATTTCCCATCCCTTTATGATGGTGGCCCACACCAGATCCGGTCATAAGTTCTTATTTTGAAATGAGAATGGCGGGAAGGCATGAAGAAGGGGAACTCTCTTCGTAATTTTCTGAGTCAAACGCTATTTGATTGGCTTTAACATTTAGTGTTATGCAGCTGTACACACTTTAGTGTACATGCAGCTCCCATACATAGAGGTTGGTGTGATCTTATTAAATCTGCTCCGTCCATTTATTTTCTTGATGCATGTGTGACTTCTGGGTTCCAAGGGTGAGTCTGGTTTAACTTTTGGTGGGCCACGTTTTAGGGTATCTGGTTTCTAATCCCGGATTCTCCCTAATATGGCGGTCAGATTTCTCTGGATCGGGTTGACATCGTTCTTATTGATTAACGATTCGTTTTATGATGGTCGTCACACCTATTCATATCTCTTATTTATTATTATTATTATTATTATCTTATGGATGAGGCTTTATTCGAGCGGTCAAACTCTTGTAAGGATAGGCAAAGTATCTAGGTTGATTGAAGGCGTGTTTCCACCTTGCTAAGTTCTTATGGTTTGGGTACTAAAAGTTTTGGGCGTTATAATCTACCCTCCTAAGAAAAAAATTTCGTTCCAAAATTTCCATACCTTAGACATTAATCTTTGTTGAAGAGATTGTGGTATTTTTCTTTCATTTCTTCCTCGCATTCCCATGTTGCTTCTTCCTTGTCATGGTGTGACCACCCTTGTGTAATGCTCCTTGTGGACCTTTACTAGCGGAATGATCTTTATTTGGAGGATTTGTTCCTTGCGATCGAGTTGTCTCTTAGCTCTATTTGTTCCCAGTTGATGACGTGAGATAGGTCAGGTTCGTACTTCTTTAGCATGGAGATGTGAAAGACATCGTGGACATTGGCCAGCTGCGGTGGTAATGTGAGGTGTTAGGCTACTTCCCCTACTCTTTCTAGTACCTCAAATGGGTCGATGTATCATGGTGCAAGCTTGTCCTTCTTTCTGAAGTGCATCATGCCCTTATTGGGGGACACCTTCAGGAATATGTGGTCTCTTTTGTAAAATTCGAGTGTTCATCATCGTACATCCGCATAAATTTTCTGCCTGCTTTGTGCAGCTTGGAGGCGCTTAGTTATCATATCAATCTTTTCAGAAGTAACCTAGACAATTTTGGCCGCTAGAACACTCTTTTCTCCCCCTTCCACCCAGTAATGCGGAGCACGGTAGGGGCGTCCGTATAGGGCCTTGAATGGGGCCATGCCGATACTTGCCTGAAAGCTGTTGTTGCAGGCGAATTCAGCAAGGTGGAGGCATGTAACGCCCTGAAATTCGGGGGTCGAGCACAACTCAGCTCCCGAGTTTCAAAACATCACTTATGCAACATATTGAATGATGGATGTATGTTGTCTGTATGAGTGCATAAAACATGGAATAGATTAAGCCAAACTGCAAACATAATCCAGGGATAAGTGAAAGATGCAAGCGGAAGACCTAGAGAAATATATGTATATATGTGTAAGTCCCTGTGGTATATATGCTCTGCCAGGTCATAATACAAGTGTTGCTCTCAAAAATACAAGAATCAAAATGAAATTATCTATTCCAAAAGAAAATCTAAAATCCCCGTATATCAGGACATGGCTCACATGAACCCACCTGAGAACTGCATAAAAGAAAATGTGGCCTCATCATCCTCGAACTCTGCTTTGCCTCAGGGGTCGCGTCAACATCTGCATCTAAGACAGAGTCTGGTTGGTGTTGAAACACTACCCCAGAACGTGGGAGTAAGTGATCAACTCAGTGGAACTATACAGTAAAAGTTAACATGATATTAAATCAATCAAGCAGTAATGATAAGGCAATACAATTAAACAAGTCTAAAGTAATCTTGTTAATGCAAGGATGTATGTATAAATGATGCATGCCCTCGCTGGCACTCCCTCAGCGTCTTCATCTTACGTTACGCATGACAACCTCCTGCAGTGCCAACGACTTCTACGCACATGGAATGCGGTGTATGAACATGATTACCAAGTTATTATTAGTCCTTTTCATACAGCAGGATTGGGAAGCTAAGGTACCTTCCTCATATCAATTTCCACACAGTGATCAATTCTAGGGTCGTCAGTCCTAGGCTATCTCATACGATCATATGGTTCTAGGTCGCTGTAAAGGGGTCGTCACCAATTAATACACGCCTATCATACCTTCGTTACTACTCTAAGGCTTGTCACCTTAATGCAGTATCAAGGTATGCTCGAGGTCACTACAAAGGGCTCATCACCAATCAATGTAAGCCGACAGCACGAATATAGTGTCCCATACCACCATAATCGGCTCACGAGTCTGGTGTGCTCACTGGTCACTATGGGAGGCTCATCACCCCAACGTAGGCCGACAGCTTGACCACGGTGTCCCATACCACCATGTCCGGCTCATGAGTCTTAGCGGATCAAGGTACAACGGTTAACGGAATTTCATCGGTAAGTTTGGTACCCTAGATTCAAACAATAGCATCCATACATGGTGAACATATATCGGACAATCGGGTTACTTGACAAACTCAACTAGCACGAGCGCACATTGGGTTGAATGACATAGAGTGTGCAAACACTCCGTGTGGCCAAACCACTGCCGACAACTCTAATACGACTCGGGTTCGTCAAATCACGTCCTTCGTGGCGAAAGCAACCTCAGCCACGAACTTAAGGCCGATTACCGATTTCCTGGACTATTTCATAGTCCCAAACACATTCCATTATAACAGATATGCATATACAATTTAGAACAGTAATGGAACAACAATTCAAATCATGTAGTATGTGAGCATTTGAAGAATATCAACTTAACATGGATTTACACATAAGTAATACTTGAAGTTAAACAACAAGGAATGTGACTTGCATGTAGGAAATCATACACACCAACAGGAGAGTTGAGAATCGCTTCTCAACACCCGCAAATAGGATAATATATTACACTTTAGACCATTCAGACATTTCTACAAACACTTAGACTACATAGTTCAACATATATGACGTATGTTAGAATACACGCATTTGATCAATTCCTTTTGCCAAGGAGTTGACACACATACAACTAGCACAAGTACACGATAAATAATCATGGCAAACACATGTTCATATTTTATACGTATACGATACTTCCTACATATACATAGAATACACAAATCTCAATATAACACATACATATCAGGAACGTAAAATAAACATAGCATTTGGCATGTGAAATTGCATCCATAACAATAATAAACCATTATCTGACATTGAAAGCCTTGAAAACCATAACCTATACGAATATAGTCCGCACCTTAAACCAGAAAAAGCACACCGAACTGATTCAGACGATATGTCTTCGTCAACGGCGACTAGATAACCTAAGGCAAGAATAGAAATGAGCTACATCAACACATAGACTATTCTAAGCTCTAAACAGATTAGGGTTAGATTAACTAACCCAAGGATGAACTTAGAATCGCCAGAATAATGATTCAAAAGTGATGGTTTAGGGATACAGAGTAACAAGAAAGAATCTTAAGATGATTCACCAACTTCTCTCTCACTTTCTCTCTTTTCCTCTCTCTTTCTTAAGTAGGGTTAGAAAATTCGTATGGGAAAGAGAGTGAGGGTTTTAAGGTCTTTATATAGGCCTAAAATAGATGAAAGAATCTTAAGATGATTCACCAACTTCTCTCTCACTTTCTCTCTTTTTTCCTCTCTCATTCTTAGGTAGGGTTAGGAAATTCGTATGGGAAAGAGAGTGAGGGTTTTAAGGTCTTTATATAGGCCTAAAATAGATGAAAATAGCCCCAGGGCCAAGGTATACTTAGCTTATAACCAAATCAGGCCTCTCTCGATCCAACGGAGCACTTCCGGTGGTCCTTTCTCCACGTGTGGTCGGACTTAAGCTCACTGACCATGGATCTTGGTCAGGCTGAGTTTTCATACCGATCGAATTTACAGATCAGCCGTGGCGGACCACTCTCATTTCAATGGTCACCGAAACTCGATCAGGTCCACAATCACTATGACATGCCTGGGCCATCTTCCCTGATCCAAGGGTGAAATTGGGTCAGAATCCAATGGTCAGATTGCTTAAAATCATCGCGCAAGCGACACGACTCAGATTTCATAAAATCATATTTAATTTCTCACCATTCTCACACTTTTCACTCTGGACTCAATCAAATTGACCCAGGACATCATCTGAACATGATTTTTGAGGTGCTGGTCAAGTCCAACATGGTGACCATAACTGTCTAAGATCATCGCTATTGGACTTTCGATGCGCGGTCTAGGTCCGATCCAAAGCTTCTAAAAATTTTCGAGAGCAACTGGATTTAGCGTTGAATCCCAGATTTTAGAGTAACATAGCGCTAACGATTCTACAGATTTTGAGTCCTGCAGATCAAATTTAAAGTGATTGATGCTAATTTCACAAGCAATCGAGTTTAACGCTAATTAACCCACAAATAACTTCTAAGGAAAATAGAGGCAATACTCGGGTCTTAGCACGAAATTTTTCGGGTCATTACAAGGCAGTCATCTCAGCTGCCCTTGAAGTCCAGGATGCATGCTCTCAACATATCTTCGAGCACCTGATTTACCATTTCTGTTTGCCCGTCTCTCTAGGGGTGGAACGCAGCGTGTGGTTCAGGGAAGTTCCTAGTGCAATTTGAAGCTTGGTCTAGAGATTTGATGTGAAGCGGGAATCTCTATCCGATATGATTGTTGTCGGGATTCCATGAAGCTGAACTACGTGCTTTAGGTAGATTTTCGCAAGCTCGTTCATCACAGTGGTGATTTGTATAAGGAATGAAATGGGCTGATTTTGTTAGTCGGTCCACTACCACCTATATTAAGTTGTGATTTCTTCACGTCTTGGGGAGTCCTAATACAAAGTCCATGGATATGGAATCCCAATTCCATGGGGGTATGTTGAGAGGTTGTAGTAATCCTGCTGGTCTTTGATGTTCCACCTTCACTTGTTGGCAGGTGAGGCATTTAGCCACGTATGTGACTACTTCTTTCTTTAGGTTGTCCCACCAAAAGTGACATTTCACGTCCTGGTACATTTTAGTACTCCTAGGGTGGATGGTTAATTTAGATCGGTGGGCCTCGTTTAGTAATGCTTGCCTTAGTCCAGGTATATTTGGTACGCATACTCTATTACGACACCTAATCCCACCATTTGAGCCGACATGCCATTGGGGATCCTTATTTTCTTGAAACTTCAGATAACGCTCTTGTAGTTCTTCATCTTACTCTTGGCGTTGATGATTCGACGTAATAGAGATGGTTCTACGGACAGATTTCCCAGAAGTGTATTCCCCACTTCTATGTTTAGTTGGACATTAAAGTCCTTTATAAGGTCCATCATTCTCCATTCTTCTAGTACGAGTGAAGCTGCCAAGGTGTGAGACTTCTTGCGACTAAGTGCATTGGCTACTACATTTGCTTTTCCTGGATAGTATTATATCTCAAATTTATAATCCTTGAGGGTCTCCATCCACCAGCGCTTGTGCATGTTCAGGTCCTTTTGGTCAAATAAATATTTAAGGCTCTTATGATCTGTGTTAAGCTTGAATTGTTCACCATATAGGTAGTGCCTTCACATTTTAAGAGCGAATACCTTCCGCTGTTGAGAGGCATACTCTATCACTTTATTGTTCTGCATGAGTACACCCCCTAGTCCCTTATGTGAGGCATCTGTGTAAACTATAAATTTGGCTCCTTCTTCAGGGAGTGTGAGCATCGGAGAAGAGGTTAGTCTTTTCTTGAGCTCTTGAAAGGCATCGTCAGCTTTTTCATTCCATTGGAAGCGTGCGTTCTTCTTAGTTAAGCTAGTTAGGGGGTGGGTGATTTTGGAGAATTCTTTGATGAAGCGACGATAGTATACTGTTAGTCCAAGGAAGCTTATAATTTCAGTGACAGTGTCGAGTTTGGTCCACTGAAGTATGGCTTTCCACTTTAGCTGGGTCTATCGCTATACCTCAGCAATTCACGACGTGTCCTTAGAATTTAACTTCCTCTTTCCAAAATTCACATTTCAAGAACTTGGTGATGAGTGTGAAATATTGCATATTTTTCCCTATTTTTACCTTGGTTTTATAAACATGATAGTGCTTAATTGATTTAATTATTCATGTTTTCATGTGCAAGGTGATTTCGAGAGTTTAAGGTGAAATCGATGCCAAAAAGAAGATTTATGCTCAAAAGATTACAAAATGAAGATTTGGAGATTTCAAAGTCATTAATGAAGAATTCACATGCTAAAGATCCAAGAAAACTAAGTGAGGAATGAAGAGAATCAAATATTTGAAGTGAAGAAAAGGAATCCCGAAATTGTCCTGAAAACAAACATATTCTTGAAATTGTCCTGAAAAGCATATTCCCAAACTCTGAGCCCATTTTGGAAAATTGCATAGAGTAAAGTCTATTTTGGGAAACTGCGCAGAATGAAGTTTATTTTGAGAAATTGCGTAAAGTACGTAAATTTGAGGCGTTTTCTAGATTTTTCCAACTTGGTGCGAAAGTTGGAATTCCACAACTATAAATAGGCCTCCCTAAGATACTCTAAAGCATCTTTTAGGTTTTGGAAAGGTCTCAAGGAGCATTACACAAGGGTGGAGCAGTCGCGAAAGAGTTTTTCTTCTTCCTTAGTCTATTTTTCATATTTTGTTTAAGAGATTCGGTTTCAATCATGTCTATGGTTGGCTTAACCTTTTAGCTAGGGCTAAGAGGTGAAGCTTGTAGCGTGTTGGGATGTTTATTTTTCTTTAATTCTTATTCTTATTGAACTTCATTAATTTCTAGTTTGATATTAAGGAAATATTATTATTTTTTTATGATTTATTGTGACTCAAATTACAATAGATGCTGTGATATCTTTGGATATCTTCTTTTCCTGTTTTGAGATAGTGACATTGGTAAATCTCATTGTTCACCATCGTCTCCTAGACATGGTAGGGTGATGGAATCCCTTCCAATCTTCACAATTCTCCTTCATTAAGAATTAAATCAATGAAAAGTTCAGATTTGATTTAAATTGATTTATCTTACAATTAGATAGGATAGGACTCCAATTCCAATTGTGTTTATTGAATCAAGCAAGGTAGCATCTTGCCTAGTTCCCACCTTTAAATTCATAAGTTTTAATCAACATTATTCATTATTACTCTCAATTATTTAGATTTCAATTTAGATCTTTTTCTAATTCTAGTTTTAGTTATTTTCAGAATACGTGCAAGTTTAGTACTTGTGGATTTGACCTTGGTCTTACCGAGATATTACTACATCGCCACCCTATACTTGGGGTTGTGAACAAGTTTTTGGTGCCGTTGCCGGGGATTACGGCTACGTTTTTTTTAGAATTAATTGGTATTGGAATTAGGTTAAGATTAGGGTTAACTTTCTGCTTTGATGTTAGGTTAAGATTTTTTTTCTTTGAAATTATTTTTAGAAACTAACATTGTTTTCTGTTTTGTAGGATCCTAACATAGCAACTCCAATCCGATAACCTCTTTCCAATTCTCTCTTCTTTTTTTCTAGATTTCTTATTTATTTTAGTTTTTCTAGTTTTCTTTTTCTTAGGTTTAATTTTTAGTTATTTGAGGGCTGAGAGTATTTCATGCCTAAGTGGGTTCATGATAACACTATACGTCTTTTGAGTGAAGGAGGATTAGTCGAAGGGCTGCCTATCCATCACAGGATTAGACACCACTTGAGATCTTCTGAGTCAATAGAAGTGATGGCTACAAATCAACCTCAACCACCAATTGAGGAAGTTGAAGTTCAAGATGAAAATGAGGTGCATAATGCACTCCTGCCTCATACTCTATAAGATTATTTACAACCGGCGGAGGTGAGTACACCTTCCTACGTGATTTTTCCACTTAATGCAGGAAATGTTGATATCAAACCTGGAGCGATACAACTCCTTCCTAAATTTCATGGACTAGATTCTGAAAGTCCATACTTGCACATCAAAGAGTTTGATGAGATAGTTACCACATTACACTTTTCAAACGTGTCTGAGGACACAGTGCGGTAAAAATTATTTCCCCTCTCATTGAAGGAGAAGGCTAAGATGTGGATGCACTCCTTAAAGCCAAGATTACTAAACACATGGGCCGAGATGACTCGAAAATTTCTCAAAAAGTTTTTCCCGTTTCATAAAACTAACACTTTAAGGAAGGCAATCATGAACTTTGCCTATAAAGATAAAAAGGCATTCTTCCAATGCTGGGAAAGGTTTAAAGATCTCACGAATTCTTGTCCACATCATGGGTACAAGATATGATGAATAATAAGCTTTTTCTATAATAGATTAACTTCACCAATGTGCCAGTTTGTAGAGATGATGTGTAACGGTAAATTCATGAATGATGTATGGGATTACCTAGATCAATTAACAGAAAACGCACAATCATGGGACACCTCTCCTAGACCCATTACTTCTACGCTTAATCAAAGGAAAGGGGATGAATTTATGCTTTAAAAGAGGAAGATGATATAAGTGCAAGAGTGGCCAATCTCACAAGAAAATTCGAGGCCATGGAACTTAAGAAGGTTATACCTATCAAATCCGATAAGGCTACGAAAGTTGTTAGTGGTATTTGTACTTGAAACATAAATACCACTGAAAATTGCCTAACAATTCTTACTTTTTAAGAGATATTGAATGAGTAATCAAATGCCGTGAACAACTACCAAAGACCTTTCAAAGGACCCACCTCAAACACATACAACTCCAGCTAGAGTAATAATCCAAATTTCAGTTAGAAGAATGAACAAACGGCTAACCCTCAAGAGGCCCTTACGCAATTCTTAAATTAAAAGGGGCCTCAAGAAGATATGATTAAAAAATTCATGCAAAATTAAGAGCTATTTAACCAAAATACAGTGCAAGCATTCCAGGATCTCAAACAACAATGGCAATGTTTGCATCATCCATTCAAAGGATTGAGTCACACTTAGTGAGTGGGGAGAAAGGGATGCTTCCAGCCCAACCCCTCCCCAATCCAAAACCACAACGTGAAATTAGTGACCTAAGCTCTTCAAATCAAATAGAGTAAGCCAAGTTATCACCACTCTTAAGAGTGGAAAGACAATTGACAAATCTATTCTGTTAAGGGTTGGAAAGCCTAAGGACTCGGAAAAAATTGAGAATGATAGACCTAGCAATGAACCGGAACCTCAAAGTAAGCCGATTGCGCCATTCCCTTAGTGGTTGATTGCACCAAAACCTCTTTCTAACTCTTAGGATATTCTAGAGGTGCTTAAACAAGTGAAGGTCAATATCCCTTTACTAGATGCCGTTAAACAACTCCCTTCATATGTCAAATTTCTGAAAGATCTATACACTACCAAAAGATGGCAAAACATATAAACGAAAATCTTTTTAAGAGAAAAAGTAAGTGTCATCCTCAAGCAAGATGTGCCACAAAAATACAAATATCCTGGTAGCCTAACCATCACTTGTGTAATTGGGAATTACCGAATTAAGCATGCACTTCTTGACATGGGGGCGAGTGTAAATCTGATTACTTACTCTGTCTGCGAACAACTAGCTCTTGGTGAATTAAAACCCACCCAAACCACGTTATAACTTACTGATCAATCAGTTCATATACTGAGAATGATGATTGATGATGTGTTGGTCTAGGTTGATAAATTCTACTGCCCGGTAGATTTATTCTTTTGGATACTCAATCCATCGTGGATGTGAGCACTCAGATACCCGTCATTCTTGGTTGCCCATTCCTTGATACATCAAATGCTATTATTAATTGTAGGAATGAGATTATGAATCTATCCTTCGAAAATATGACATTGGAGCTTAACATCTTTTTCAATATGAACAAACAGTTAGATGATGATGACGATACCCACAACATTAACATGATCAATTCTTTCGTGGAAGATAGAGCACTTTTTGACTCTATGCTCTGACACTTTAGAGGCATGCTTGGCCCACTCACCTGATTTAGATGATGACATGATTAGGGAGATGGATGCCTTGCTTGATGCTACAACAGTACTTGAAGTTAACCTATGGAGGCCACAATTTGAGAAATTGCCCCAAATTGATGTGGTGAATCTACCGTCTATTCTCAAAGCACCGAAGGTTGACCTAAAACCTTTGCCCACTGATCTTAAATATGTCTACTTAGGTCAAGATGAGACATACCTGGTATTGATTTTTTCTCACCTTGAGAAAGAACAAGTGAGTATGCTTATTTCTACTCTCGTTGAGCATAAAGGAGCCTTTGGATGGTCAATTTCGGACCTCGAGGGAATTGACCTTTTGATTTGTTCTCACTGCATTCATCTTGAGGATAATGCGAAAACCTCTCGACAACCACAACATCGACTCAATCCAAATATGAAAGAAGTGGTTAAGGTTGAGGTACTTAAGTTATTGGATGTGGGTATAATTTACCCTGTATTTGACAGTCAGTGGGTGAGTCCAACTCAGGTGGTTCCTAAGAAGTCCGGAATCACCATCATAGCCAATGCCGACAATGAACTCGTGCCAACCACAATTACTACTAGTTGGAGAATGTGCATTGACTATAGAAAATTGAATACCATCACAAGGAAGGACCACTTTCCGTTGCCCTTCATTGACTAAATCTTGGAAAGGCTAGCTGGTCATTCTTATCACTGCTTCCTTTATGGGTATTCGGGCTACAATCAAATAGAGATAGCCCTTGAAGATCAAGAGAAGACAACATTCACATGCCCCTATAACACCTTTGCTTACCAAAGGATGCCAATTGGTCTGTGTAATGCCCCCGCCACTCTTCAGCGAGGCATGTTGAGTATTTTTTTTTGATATGGTGGGGCAATATTTAGAGGTCTTCATGGACGACTTCTTTGTCTTTGGTCCATCCTTCAGCAAGTGTCTGGAAAATCTTAAAAGTGTGATAAAGTGATGTGAAGAAAAGAATTTGGTTCTAAATTGGGAGAAATGCCATTTCATGGTTCCCATGGGAATTATACTTGGACACATAATTTTGTCTAAGGGAAATGAGGTGGACATGGCCAAAATAAATGATTAGGTAAACTAATCAGTTGTTTTCTTAGTCTTTGAGCAAAAATTGCGGGAAATTAAAAAAAATAATTGAAGTTTAAGATGCTTAATATTGATGATTTATATCTCTTGGATTTAGTTACTTGGAGATTTCAAAGTAAGTTCGAATTATTAATCCATGATTAGGAGTTTTAAACATTGATCGAGTCATGATGTCATATGTCACATCTAGCTTACACATTAAAGCTATAGTCAACATTGAATTATTAACTTGGTGATTATTTAGCATGAAAGGAACCAACCTAGGGAATTTGTCCATCATGTTAAAAAAATAACAATAATACCTAGCTAAAAGAAACAGTTGTCTTCGAAAAGGCCACCTATTAAAGATCTTTAAAAAGGTTGACATAGCGTGAAATCCATCAATGGAAAAATCAAAAGCTGGAGGAATAAAAGGGGAATTAAAAGATGAACTTTAAGGCAAGTATCGTTTTAGGTTTTGGTTGTCCTGAATGCTCTTTTGATTATTAATGTTATCATGAAAATGAAGAATTAACCATTTGATTGTGATAAGTCTAGACTTCATTATGCACCTATGGAACTCAATGTTTGGAATGGTTCGAACGGGAGGATTAATTCTTTGAACTTGATTATGAAGTTTACCAAATGTTAGAGTTTAGGAGAGAATAATACTCAACATTGATGTATTTTAAAACTCTATTATCTGGATTATTTTTGAAACTTCTTGACCTTATGGAAATTATACAATGGTTCTTAAAATATTTTTCTTATACTTTGCTCGGAACTAGCAAAATGTTGGTTGGGGATTGTGTTGAGGGTCAAATATTGCATATTATCCTCTATTTATATCTTGGTTTTATGAACATGATAATGCTTAATACGCTATTTTACTCATGTTTGTGTTGCAAGGTGAATTTAAGAGCTTAGATTAAAAGCAGTGCTAAAGCATGAAATTAATGCTCAAAAGTCCCCAAGGCAAGGGATGGATCTTATGAGACCAAGATTAAAGAATTCACATGCCAAAGATCTAAGGAAACCAAGTGATGAAGGAAGAGAACCAAAGATTTGAAGTGAAAGAATCCTGAAAACTGTTCTGAAAAATGATAATCTGAAATTCCAGGGCCAGAAAAACGTAGTTCTGGGAAATTGACAGTATAGACTTCAATTCTATCGAAGACAGTTAGATAGTATCGAAGAACATATCAAAGACACTTTGATAGAATCGAGAATTTCAAGATTTTAGGATAGACTTGCTAGACAGTTTTGGACCGATCTTCGATTTTATCGAAGACACTTCGAAGAATCGTGAGTTTCAAGATTTTAGAACAAACTCGCTGGACAGTTCTGGACCGATCTTCGATTTAATTGAAGATTGTTCAATAGAATCGAAGGACATATCGAAGACACTTCGATAGAATCGAAACTGCGTAAATTTGAGGTGATTTCTAAATTTTTCCAAGTGAGTACGAAAGGAGGTGTTGTACAACTATAACTAGGAGTCCCCATGGCATCCCTGGGCATGATATAGGGTTTGGAGGAACAAAGCACAAGGGTGGAGAGCCGTCGCCAAGCATTTTTCTTCATTTCTTCGTTAGTTTTCATGTTTTCTTCTAGGGTTTTAGATCCAATATGTCTATGGTTGGCTAAACTTCTTAGTTAGGGCAAAGAGGTGAATCTTGTAGCGTGATGGGATGTTTTTATTGCTTTGATTCATATTTATGTTGAACTTACTTTGATTCTAGTTTGATATTTAAGGAATACTTTCAGTTTTTAATAATTTTTTTGTGACTTAAATTACAGTAGATCTGCAATAGCTTTGAGTATCTTCTTTTCCTATTTTGAGATTATGGGATTGGTAAATCTTTTTGTTTGCCATCGTCTCATAGGCATGGTTTGGTGATAGTATCCTTGCCAATTATCATAATTCTCCTCTTTTGATAATTTGGTCAAAGGAAGTTCAGATTTGATCTTAATTGTTATATCTTCCAATTTGATGGGATAAGACTTCAATTCCAATTATGTTACTTGAATCAAGTAAGGAATCACCTTGATTGCTACAAGTGGTTCCTTAGAAACCCTAGTTCTCACCTTTGAATTTACAAGTTTTAATTACTTTAATCATAATTACTCTCTAAATTACTTCAGAATTAGATTCACATCTTCCTCTAGTTCTGATTCTGGTTAAATTCAGAAATGTACAAGATTAATGCCTATGGATTCGACCTCGGTCTTACTGAGATTATTACTACATCATGACCTTACACTTGAGGTTATGAATAAGTTTTTGGCGCCGTTGCCGGGGACTAATGGTTGCATTTTTCTGAGATTAACTAGTTTTAGAATGAAGTTAAGATTAGGATTTATTTACTTTCTATTTTTAGGTTAGGATTTTTCTGATTTATTTTTAGAAAGCAATTTACTTTCTATTTCTAGGATTAGAAACTTTCCTAATTTGTTTTTAGAAACTAGTTTACTTTCGTACTTTGTTATTAGAAACTAACTTACTTTCTATTTTTAGAAACTTTCCTAATTTGTTTTTAGAAACTAGTTTGTATTCCTTTGTAGTATCCCAATATAGAAACTTCTAATTTGGTAACTTCTTTCTAATTCACTTTCTTTCTATTTCTAGATTTCTATTTCTCTCTTTCTTTTAGGTTTAGGTTAGATTCTAAAATTGAGGGCTGAGAGTGTTTCATGCCTAAGTGTGTCCGTGACCACACTCGACGTCTCTTGAGTGAAGGAGGATTGGTTGAGGGATTATCTATCCATCACAGGATTAAACACCACTCGAGATCCAAAGAGTTAATTGAAGTTATGGCTGTCAATCAGCCTCCAAACCCACCTCAACCTAGGGTTGAGGAAATTTGTTTACAACCCCAAGTGTAGCGTTGCGATGTAGGAATAACTCGTGAGAAAGAGGTCGAATTCACGGGGACTAAACTTGTACGTATTCTGAAAAGAACTAGAACTAGAAGTAGAAAAGGATCTAAATCTAAATATGAAATAAAAGAGAGTAATTGTGAAGGATTTATCAAATATCAAAAGTGAACTAAAGCGCCAAGGATCCACTTGCAGTGATTAGGGAGCCCTCTTACTTGATTTAACTACCACAATTGGAATTGGAGTCATATCTTATCCAATTGGAAGATATAATAATTAAGATCAAATTTAAACTTTTCTTGACTTAATTCTCAATGGAGGAGAATTGTGATAATTGAAAGGGATTTCATCACCAAACCATGCCCATAGGATGATGGCCAACAACGGGATTTACCAATCCCACAATCTCAAAATCAGGAAAAGAAGATACTCAAAGCTATTACAGATTTACTATAATTTAAATCACAATAAACCATTAAAAACTGATAGTATTCCTTAAATATCAAATTAGAATCAAAGAAGGTTTAACATAAACATGAATCAAAGCAAGAGAAACATCCCATCACATTACAAGCTTCACCTCTTAGCCCTAACTAAGAGGTTTAGCTAACCATAGACATGATTAGACCAAAGTCTCTTAAGAAAAATATGAAAATAACTAAGGAAGAAGAAGAAGAAAAACTCTTGGTGACGACTTCTCTGCCCTTTTGCTCCACTCCTTAAACCCTAGAAGATGCCTAGGAACATCTTAGGGAGTCCTATTTATAGTTGTGGAATTCCAACTTTCGCACCTAGTTGGAAAACTCTAGAAACCATCTCAAATTTACTTAGTTTGCTAAAATAGACTTTACTCTATGCGATTTTCTAAAATAGACTTCACTTTGCACAATTTCGCATAATGATCCAGAGTTTCAAAATATGCTTTTTCAGGATGATTTCAGGATTCTTTTTCTTTACTTCAAATCTTTGATTCTCTTCATTCCTCACTTGCTTTTCTTGGATCTTTGGCATACGAATTCTTCAATCTTGGTGTCCTAAGATCCATTCATTGCCTTAGTGATTCTTGAGCATCAAATCTATACTTTTAGCATCCTTTTTAATCCAAGCTCTTAAATTCACCTTGCAACACAAACATGAGTAAAATAGAACATTAAACATTATCATGTACATAAAACCAAGATATAAATAGGGGATAATATGCAATATTTGACCCTAAACAAAATTCAAGATGAGAATGAGGTACATCAAGCACTCCCATCTCGTACTTTACGAGATTATTTACAACCAGCGAGGGTAGCATGCCCTTATGCATGGTTTTTCCAGAAAATGCGGGGCATATGGATACCAAGCCAGGGGTGATCTAACTCCTTTCAAAATTTCATGGACTTGAATCTGAAAATTCATATTTACACTTGAAACAGTTTAATGAGATCATAGCCACTTTATATTTTCCTAACGTGTTCAATGACACGGTCAAGTAGAAACTCTTTCCCTTTTCTTTGAAAGAGAAAGCTTAGATGTGGTTGCATTCACTACATCCTCGATTTATTGGTCGATGGAACGATATGATAAGGGAGTTCATAAATAAAATTTTCCCACATTATAAAACGAACACCCTTAGAAAGTTAATCATGAACTTCGCCTAAAAGGAAGATGAAACATTCTTCTAATGTTGGGAGCAGTTTAAGGATCTTGTCAGATCATGCCTACAACATGGTTTTGAAACGTGGCGCATTATACACTTTTTCTATGATGGACTGACATCTTCCATGCACCAATTGGTCAAGACAATATGCAATGGGGAATTCATGAATAAAAATGTTGATGATGTGTGGGATTATTTGGATAGACTTGCTGAAAATTGACAATCATATGACTCTCCCCAAAATCGAGCACCACCTCTAGGCCCGCTCAATTAAAGGAGAAGGGCGGAATATAGCTTTTGAACGAGGATGATGATATCAATGCTAAAGTGGCTAATCTCATAAGGAAATTCAAGGCCATGGAACTAAAGAAGGATAAGGCTAAGGAAACTGTTTGTGGTATTTGTGCTTGCAACATTTACATAACTAAAAACTGCCCAACAATACCTGCTTTTCAAGAGGTACTGAATGAGCAATCTAATGCCGTGAATAATTACCAAAGACCTTTCAATGGACTTAACTCTAATACATACAATCCTAGTTAGAGAAATCATCCAAATTTTAATTGGAGGAATGGACAAAATGCTACTCCTCAAAGATTCCCTAATCAAATTCCAAATCAAGAGAAACCTCAAGATGAACCGGTTTAAAATTCCACACAAACTCAGGAGCTTACCTAAGCATTACAAGAGCTTACAAAAACTATGCAAAAGATAGATTCACGTATTACGGTTATAGAGAAGGGGATGCTTCCTTCTCAACCTTTTCCCAATCTTAAACCGTAATATTAAATAAGTGATCCAAGCTCTTCAAATCTAATGGAGCAAGCTAAAGCTATCACCACCCTTAGGAGTGGGAAAACAATTGACAAATCTATTCCAGTAAGGGCTAAAAAGTCTCTAGACCTAGAAATAGATGAAACTGATAGACCTATCACTGCTTCACAAGAATTAGAACCGGATCTTCGAAGCAAGCCAATTGCACCATTCCCCCAATGGTTAATTACACTAAAATCCCTCTCAATTCTCAAGACATTCTAGAGGTGCTAAAACAAGTGAAGGTCAATATTCCTCTACTGGATGCCATTAAATAAATACCCTTGTATGTCAAATTTTTGAAAGATTTGTGAACGACCAAAAGAAAGCAAAATATTCAAAAGAAAATATTTTTAACAGAAAAAGTGAGTGCCATCCTAAAGTAAGATGTGCTACAGAAATACAAAGATCCTGGTAGCCCAACCATTGGTTGTGTAATTGGGAATTACTGTATTGAGCACGCACTTCTTGACATAGGAGCAAGCATAAATCTAATCCCATACTCAATCTACGAACAACTGGGTCTAGGTGATTTAAAACCCACCCGGACCACATTACAACTTGTCGATCACTCAGTTTGTGTACCGAGAGGGATAATTGAGGATGTGTTAGTCTAGGTTAATGAATTCTACTACCCAATAGGTTTTATCATCTTGGATACTTAACCCATCGTGGACATGAGCACTCAAATTTTAGTAATTCTTGGTCACCCATTCCTTGCCACATCAAATGCAATCATTATTTATAGGAATGGAGTCACAAGTTTATATTTTGAAAATATAACATTAGAGCTAAATATCTTTTTCAATACAGGCAAACAGTTAGAAGATGATGACGATTCCTACAATATTAACCTGATTGATTCTTTCGTGGAAGATATAACTCTTCTGACCTTATCCTCTGACCCTCTAGAGACGTGCCTAACCCACTCCCATGATTTAGAAGATGATATGATTAGGGAGATAAGAACCATACTGGATACTATGGTGAACTTGAAATCAACCGGTGGAGGCCACAATTTGAAGAATTACCCCAAATTGATGTAGTGCCTCTACTGTTGTAACACCCCAGTTCTTGAAACCCGAGTACACTACTCATTTTTCAAAAACCCGACTGTTAACCTTTAACTGTAACTCAAATTTTACGTACATTTTTTTTATCAGAGTTAGTAATATAGCGGAATGGAAACAATTAAGTATAAGAGGGAGTCCATATATACGTTACCAGGATTTTAAGTGGTTACCCAAAAACTTATACAAACCAATGTCTTAACTTATTACAAAACATAATAGTATAAATTAAAATGGACTGAAATTAGGAAAGAGAGTCGCAAGGTCATTTGGCTCCTCCTATTCTACATGAACACCAGTATGTATATCATCTGTGTCTCCTGCACACTGAGTACGGTTCGATAGCATCAATGGCTATCCGGTGAGGTATAACCCCTAAGATTTATCATATCATTAAGATAATTAAGCATAGTTATCAGAGACAGTGTATAATAAATATTACAGAATGATTATCATGGAAATCAGATAAGGTTCATTAGATACACATTCATTAAATAAATTTCACAAAGATAATCTTGTTTAAATACATGGATGCATGCACATACTCACAGACTTGGGGATGCACATCCAGCTGGTAAAAAGTCGCCCAAGGAGAACTAGTCATGTGGAAAAAAAATCATATAATATAGATTGCCTAAGGAGAATTAGTCACCTGAAAAGTACAAAAAGGTACGCCTAAGGAGAACTAACCACCCAGAAAAGTACTTAAAGGTATGCCTAAGGAGAACTAGGCACCCGAAAAAGACCATATGCCATGAAAATGCATGATTAGCCCAACCATTATTATTCCAATTTCAAACAATCATTTTAATAAAGCTCAAAAGTCATTATGGGGGGAGGGGGGTGTTTGTCACCCAGCATAAGCTGACAACTCAGGCATAATATCCCATTCCACCATCCTTGGCTAATGAGACTAACAATTGGGATGTTTAAAGATAACCTACCCAACTAGTGGCCAATTATAGTTCTGTAAGTGGGATTTATCATCGTAAGGTTATATGAAGATGGTTCCTTAAAGCCACTTAGGGCAAATATTACATCAAGCCACAAAGGGCGAACATATAATTAAAGCCATTATTATTCCAATTTCAAACAATCATTTTAAGAAAGCTCAAAGGTCACTATGGGGGGGTTTGTCACCTAGCATAGGCCGACAGCTCAGGCATAGTATCCCATTCCACCATCCTTGGCTCATGAGACTAACAATTGAGATGTTTAAAGATAACTTACCCAACTAGGACCAATTATAGTTCTACAAGTGGGACTTATCATCACAAGGTTATATAAGATGGTTCTTTAAAGCCACGTAGGGCAAATATTACATCAACCCACAAAGGGCGAACATATAATTAAAGCCACATAGGGCACTTAGTCGGTCGAAGCCAAATATGACAAATAGTCCTTTTCAGGATACAGTGAAAGGGATTGACCCCAAAAGCCATAAAGGCACAATGATTCATTAGATGATAAGTCCACCATAAATAAATTTCATTTAATTTATTAGACAGAATGCCACTAGTTCAAGGATCTCCAAGCATTCCATCAAGTAATCATAGATGATAAACTAAATCATGTAGAATAATATTGGGATATCACATGCACATCTAAAGCATACATTTCAAATTAGGTTAGAGACATTTAATTCACATCAAATCCAATTCATCAATTATCTTAAGGTATCAAAATCAATAAAAGCAATCCACTACATTAACCAATTAATGAGATAAGGGAGCAAGGAAAAATATCAAGGCTAATTATCAAGATGTGGAAAAGTCTTGAAGGGTAATCCTCACCTTTCCAGTTGAATTTACTTGCTCATTTTGCATTCTGAGCATGACGACTCACTTGAGTTGGTTTCCAACGCAACTCGATACCCATTTCCCAATCTAAGAAGGCGTTTGGGAATCAACACTTCTTATATTTCAAACAAGGGTCTAGATTAGCTTTTCTCAATCTAAAACAAAATTTAAAACTAAAATTCATGGGATCAAACAAACCAAAATTTAATAGTTGACTAAATGACTTGACTTAGTGACTTGCTTCTCTTCTTCCTCTTCTTTATCATCTTCCTTCTCTTTCTCCCTCTTTCTTCATGCTCTCTTCTGCACTCTCCTTTCCTTCTTCTTCTTTCTTTCTTATGGCCAAACATGACCTAGATTTGAGTTAGACCTAACTCAGCAAAACTCAGATCGACTCGCTACATCTGACTTGGCTCGACTTGACCGCATACAACGAGTCAGCCAGTCTCCCCTTCTCTCGTTTCTCTTTCTTTCCTTCCTTACATCCTTCTCTTGCTGGACTCCCAGATCAGCCCTGATCATAGTAGAGCATGGGTTAGCGAGTCAGCAACTCGGTGGGTGTAGCTTCACGGCTGAATCAAACTTAACTCAGCAAGCCTCTGCTCTTCCTTTCTGTTTATTCTTCTTCTTCTTCCCTAGCTTTATGATTAATCTGGGCCCAAGCCAGATCTGCCCCACTTAGAATCGACTAAGGGATTCGACTCGACTCAGCTGAGTAAGGCCCGATAGCAACTCAACACCCCTCTCTCCTTCTATCTCTTGTTTTCCTTTTGGATTGGGGCAACTACTGATGGGCTTTATATTGACTTGATGAATGATAATCGGATGCATACCATACAGGCCTCCTTTTGGATGGATTGGATCTCAGATCAAAGCTCCCAAAAATGATGATGAAGAAGACCATCTTCAATGACAGATTTCGACTCGGTGAGTATTTCTTCAGAACGGAGTTTTTAGGTGGTTTGAATCATTGCACTGAAGCTTGTGGATGCAAGAATTCAGAGTTCCAGAAGAGTTTTCTTAGTGGGTTTAAATGAAGGAGGAGTCGAGTGGTTTTTGGAAAAACTGGGAAGAACTAGTTGCAGCTGCGAATTCTTTCCCTGTAGTTAGGGTTCTGGGATTATCTGGGATATTATATCCCGATTTAGATGCTCTGGATTGATTCTAAAAGCGGAGGAGCGGTTAGGATCGTGGCAATGCACGAACGGATCCTCCCACAGCTGTTCTCTCTCTCCATCTTTTTCTTTTATAAACCCTAGCTTTAAAGGGCTAGGATTGCATGAGATAGACGGTTAGGATAGAAGGAGGGCCCATGCGACTGCTAGCTTGGCAGCGAAACGGTTTCCATTTTCAGAAACAATCCTCCCACATCAACACTTTGCATTCATCACTGGTGGATGATTTGAATTTCTCAGATAGACATCAATGGTGGGCCACCGATCTCAAAACACGGAGGTATCTGTTTAAATGTCTGTTTGACGGGAAACTGAAGAAAGAGAGAGAAAACTCTCTTATTTGTGAAAAATAACGGGTTAGCCCCATTTGACTAAACCAAGAGGTCCAGTGCACGGCATATGCACACAAGTTGTACACATGCATAATTTAAAAGTCGGGTCCACCATAATGTATTTTTCAAATCCACTACATCCATTCTTCTTGAATATGGTTTTTGGGCCATCCCACCCAAGATGAGGTGGATCTAATGTTCAGGTGGGCCATTTTATTTTATTATTGTGATTTAACTAACGATTTCCTTCAATCTGATGATCGGATCATTCTAAAATTGAATGTCAATGGTCTAAATGGTCCTAAGGGCCCCTTAGTTGGAAATCAATGGTTGGATTACTGATAAGATGGCCTAATATGCATATATTATTTTAACTATTTTTGTTACAATATTCTTAATAACGTTATTATTATTATTATTATTATTATATTTTTAATCATTGAACATTTATACTCAAATGTGATGGTTCTATCTTTAGGAGTTATATTATAGGCTTGCTCAAAATAATTTATCTATTTATTTATTTATTGTACTTATTTTATTTTATTTTAGATTAACGGTTGAATGTGATGATACAAATAACCTACGTTATTAACCTTCATTAGATAAGTCTCAACTTACCACTTAATTTCTATTTGCTCATTTAGATTTTCTCTTATTCAAGGATAACAATCTGGTGACCTTAAAATTTGCTATTTGAGTGGCTCACAAGACTTTGTAACTACTGAGATGAAGATCTACGGTGAATCTCCCCAATTAACAATCAAATGGCTTGATTGCATTGGTCAAGTGTTGGATCTCCAAATTGAATAGTGTCACACCCTAAACCCAAAAATTGGGCTGATAAAATTCTCGATTTCTGAATCCGATGCCGACAGCTTCCATAGTACCCCATTCTCGACTCCTAGTGAGCATACGTCAGATTCCGATCCTGGGATCCTATAAGGAGGATTTTCTATCGTACATTTATCTCATAAGAAACATAACCACAAGTTTACCCAAATCACAAAAGCAACATCATCATCACATATCCACTAATATAAATAGTTGAATACAATGTTGAAAGGGAAATATATATATCGAAAATCAAAGCTCTAGAAGACCGCTGCACGCTCCAAGCTCAACGCTGCTGCAATCTAACGTCACCTGCATGCATTTATCGTGCATAAGCTTATAGAAAGCTTAGAGGGTGGTGTAAGTGTGTGCGATGCACGTGCCAAGCATATAAATATCAGAGTAAGTAGAAATACTGGCAATCCATAAATCGTACAATATTAGAGTAATACTGAAACATGCTGGTAAGTTCATAAATACCATCAGCCTTATCCAGGCTATGCGACAAAAAGACATAACAAGCCAATATCATATACTGAGGAAGCAATGTTGGTCAGCTATGCAATGCGGAGACGTAGCAAGCTAAATATCAGATACCGAGTCCACGAATACCATCAACCTTAATTAGGATATACAATACAGAATCACAATAAACCAAATGCTATGTGCTGAGGATGTAATGCAATATACGATGCAAATGAAATGACTAAGCTAAAGTGTGAAGTCAGGTGATAGTAGATAGTATTATAGGCTACGGGGTCTACCACAAGGGACTTTTATCCAAACCAGTCCCATACCTAAATTTGGATAGTTAGACTCAATGTGGTAAACTCCTGATCTCAAGTTAGTCATGCGCCCCAATTGAAATCCTGGCCATTGTGAAGGTACATGTAACAAATAGTTACGCACAACCAACCTGAGTGGATAGTGAATGAATGAATGAATGAGTATACAACTCCTGCTCAATAAGTCAACATATCAGTACCGTACATCTCGGGGATCATCACTAGGGTTTATTATACTCACACCAGCTTGTCGCCCATATCCAAATGCACAAATGGGTAAGTGGAAGGGACTTCACTATCCGCCTGCTAATATCGGGCCTGACTCGTTGATAGCAGATCCATTCCTCAAGCTGGTCAAACTCAACTTAGATATTACCCCCTCACTCAGGAAGGTAAGGTCACACCTTTCCCAACCAACCACAACATAGTGAGAGACACGACTTACTGGTATACGGTCCTCATGCGCTCATATATATCCACTCGGTCTCGACATTGGGGTATCTCCTGGCCATGAAGATTTAGGAATTTTCACCCAGGGACATCCATAGCGCCCGTATGCTAAAATTAAACATTTTCGGTGTCCCATCTAGCCATTCACGACATGCTTCTGAAGGCCACGAACCTTGTGTCGCTAGGGCGTATGGTAGTTATATCACAAAATGCGAGATGCATGAGTCATACAATCCAATCATGCATCAATCCTGTGCATACCGTGTGCTCATGTGGGCAACTCCATCTCTTAGGGAGTCCCATAAACAACTTGCCCTATAGCATATGCAATGGTCAACCACATCTCATAACAAACATGCGGATGATGTGTATGGGCATATATCATGATGCTATGATGTCACATACTCACAATCGGTATCAATAACCAGCACCGATAATCGGTAATGATAATTGGCTTCGATAATCAGCCCATACAATCGGCCTTGGTAATCGACCTTGATAATCGGAATCGGCCTTGACAATCAGAATCGGCCTCGATAATCAGCCTCGACAATCAGAATCAGCCTCGATAATCAGCCTTAACAATTGAAATTAGCCTCGACAATCGGAATCGGCCTCGATAATCGAAATTGGCCTCGATAATCAGCCTCGACACTCGGCCTCGATAATCAGAATTGACGTCGACAATCAGCCTCGATAATCAGTCTTAACAATTGGAATCGGCCTCGACAATCGAAATCGACCTCAACAATCGGATTCAGCCTCGATAATCAGCCTCGATAATTGGCCTCGACAATTAGAATTAGCCTCGATAATCAGCTTTAACAATCAGAATCGGCCTCGATAATCAACCATGACAATCAGCCTCGATAATCGGAATTGGCCTTAATAATGAGCCTCAACAATTGAAATCGGCCTTGAAAATCAGAATTAACAATCAAAATCGGCCTCGACAATTGAAATCGGCCTCGATAATGGCCTCGATAATCAGAATCAACCTCGATAATCAACCTTAACAGTTGGAATCAGCCTCAACAATTAGAATCGACCTCAATAATCGGCCTTGACAATCGAAATCGCCCTCGATAATCAGAATCGACATCAACAATTGGAATCGACCTTGACAATCGGCCTAACAAAGGGCCTAAGGGAAGGTCACAATGTAGACATTTAACCATTATTGCCCATCAATGTGGACATTCAACCAACATCACTCCCAAGGAGTGACCCTCATAGGACCAAACGTATCATGGGCCCATAGCCTCAGACACAACATAATGGGCTGCATACAATCTCAATGGGCCTCATACAATCATAATGGGCCTTACACAAGGGTCTCATACATCAATTGGGCCGAAAATATATCACATTGGGCCACGTCCCATGGGCTTCGAATATATCACAATGGGCCGCACCACCTTGGCCTCGAATGCGTCACAATGGGCCATAACCCATGGGCCTCTAATACATCACAATGGGCCGCACCACCTAGGCCAAAAATGCATCACAATGGGCCTTATTAAATGGGGCAGAAATACATCACAATGGGCTTTACCAAATGGGCCGCTCATACATCATAATGGGCCACATCCCATGCCCCCACACATACATTACATTGGGCTGTATCTCTTGGGCTTAATACACATCACACTAGGCTACATGACATGGCCCTAATACACATCATGATGGTTCGCATTACATGGGCCTATATACATCAAGTGGGTGGCATCAATGGGCCTAGAAAAGTAGATGAACCGTGTGCATGCAACACACACATCATGGTAGGCCGCACAAATGAACGACATAAATATATAATACATGCATCAATGGTAGACCCCACGTGGCACCGTCCAAAGGTGGACGGTGTGAATATAGAAAATGTACACCAAGGTGGGCCCCATCACCTGGGCCTAACATACATAATAGGTGGGCCCCGCATACACAACAAATGGGCCTCACCAGTGGGTGGCGTGGGTATAAGATACATCACGGTGGAGCTCACGGCGCTGTCCAAACATTGTCCATGTAAATCAGCACTGTCCAAACATTGTCTAGCACAATCTGGACAGTGTGGATGAAATAAATACATCATGGCGGTCCCATGCTAGCAAAACAGATGGATGGCTTGGAGGAATACATGCATCACGGTGGACCCCCAAGATGGACGGCATGGAAAGAAGTACACGCATCAAAGTGGGGTCCACGTCCCCTGGACAGATGGACGACATGGAATAAATCACATATATCATAGCGGGGCATGGAAGTATTGTCCAAACAGTCCAGATTTGGTGCAGATGGTGGGTCCACACGCGTGGACACCTCATACCATCAAGGCGAGCCCCACTGCTGATGACCAACATGGATAAAATAAATACATCCTGGTGTGGTCTGGGACCCACAATGTTTGTTGACGCTATGCACAGTAGCTGGGAGTGCTGCTGGTCTACTGTCCAAATGATGGATGGCTGGGATTTAAAACATATCTGTCATGGTGGTCCCTACGTGGACAGTTGGCGTGGATAAAACCCACACTCCTAGTGATGCGTGCTACACATCTGGACGGTGGAGATTTAGAATAATTACATTAAGGTGGGTCCCATGTAAGGCCCACCATACTATGTATTATAATATATATTATATATTATATTATAATATACATCAAGGTGGGTCCCATGCAGGGCCCACCCTTATATATATTATAATATATATTATATTTATATTATTTTTTAACAACCATCCAGCATCTAGGGCCCCACATCAAGCCATGGATGGTATGGATGTTGTGGGTAAGACACGTACATCATGTGGGCTCCACACGTGTGTGGTCCACCAAAGTATCAAGCTGGTATTTATGTTTTCTCTTCATCCGGGCCCACCTGAAAACGGGAAGCAAGGTGGGCCCTTGGATGGATAGCGGGGAGGAAAAAATACATACATCGAGGTAGGCCACTAAATGGAAAATAGGGATAGAGAGAGAGAGAGATGCATGCTACAGAGGGACCCCGCCACTATGGGCCCTCCCTTTAATTACAACACATACAACAAGTGGGTCCCATTAAATGTGGGCCCACCAATCAAAATCAACGGTGGAGATCCCTTCTCCACTAAAATGCAAGTCTAGATGACCATACAAATGGAAAATAAACATCATGATGGGGTCCATGGAGAATGGTCCCATCATGGAATGATCTTATGGATCAAGGTGGGCCATCGGCCACACCTAGGGTCCAAAGTGAGATCCATACCATTGATCGGTAGGCCCCACTTTATCCATCAACAAAATACAAATCTAAGCCTATGAGAACACCCACCTTTGATCATGGACTTCTCCTTCCACCGATGCATTCTATAGCTCCAAGGGATGCATTTCAACGGTCGAGATGAAGTTTAGAGGGTGGGATTGGATGGTAGGAAGGTGGGCCACACTAGCTCTCTCTCATGGAAATAGCTTAGATGGTTGCTCACATGGAACTTAGGAGGAAATGAGGGAGAGAGATGAGAGAGAGAGGTGATGTAAGAGATGCGTGTGATGGGTTATAGATGGAGTGAGTGATGGGTGTACTTGATAGGTAAGGGTTGTGTAAGAGAGAGAGTTGACTTTGGGGATTGGTATTATACTTGACATTTGATATGTAATGTTTACTTGATTAATGGGATAAATTCTCTTGGGATTTATAATGCCGGCATTTTCCTCGAATTGAACACATGCCCACATCTCATGGCCTGGGTATCGCCTCGGCGCCCAAGACAAGGCATTAGAACCGCGGCGATGGCGTGGTTGTTAGGGTATAAGTCTCAGGTTGAGCTGATTCTGGAATACGGGATATGACGCAAGGTTGCGTAAATGCTATCTACGGGTCGTGGGTCGCCAGAATTGAACCGGAAGGACCGCGGAAGTCTACAGAATGGTACAAGCTAGGATACATGCCTCACAAATAATGTGGATACGATGAATGGTGAATCTAATGATTCGGGTCCCAACCTTAAAGATGATCTAAGATTAAGGCCCACCATGATTCATAACGGATGCTTTGATTTGTCTATTAAAGCAATTGGCCTATCAGGGTGATTGAAATCCTAAAAATGGAGTTGTTAATGTAGTGATCTCTATCAAAAATCAATGAATGGATAACATGTTCCAGAGATGAATATTACACTCAACGGTCAAATTTGGGCGAGAACATGTGAATATTTAGATGAATTAGATTTAGGTTTATACTAAGTTGGATTTATACTTATACTAAGTTGGGTTACACAGTAACACCTGATTACTGAAAAGTACGGGGTGTTAAGACTGTCTAACCTCAAGGCACCGAAGCTTGACCTAAAACTTTTACCCTCCGATATGAAATATGTCTATTTAGGTCAAGACGAGACATATTCGGTGGTGATTTCTTCCCACCTCGAGCAAGAATAGGAGCATATGCTTATTTCTACTCCTATTGAGCACAAGGGGGCTCTTGGATGGTTTACTACGGACCTCAAGGGAATTGATTTATACTCACCACATTTATTTAGAGGATAATGCGAAGACCTCTCGGCAACTATAACGTAGATTAAATCCAAACATGAAGGAACTGGTTAAGGCTGAGGTTCTTAAGCTATTAGATGTAGGTATCATATACCCTATATCGGATAGCCAATGGGTGAGTCCAATTCAGGTGGTTCCTAAGAAGTTCGGAATCACCATAGTAGCCAATGCCAACAATGAACTCATGCCAACTAGAGTTACTACTAGTTGGAGAATGTGCATTGACTACAAGAAATTTAATACTGTCATGAAGAAGGACCACTTTCCTTTGCCCTTCACTGATTAAATTTTAGAAATGCTAGTTGGTCACTAATACTATTGCTTCATTGATGAGTATTCGGACTACAACCAGATAGAGATAGCTCTTGAAGATCAGGAAAAGACAACATTTACATGTCCCTATGGTACCTTTGTTTACCCAAGGATGCTATTTGGACTGTGTAATGCCTCAACCACTTTTCAGCGATACATAATGAGTATTTTTTCTGACATAGTAGGGCAATATTTAGAAGTCTTCATGGATGACTTCTCTGTCTTTGGTCCATCCTTCAACGATTATTTGGAGAATCTTAAATGTGTGTTGAAGCGATGTGAGGAAAAGAACTTAGTACTAAATAGGGAGAAGTATCATTTTATGGTTCGTAAAGGAATTGTTCTTGGACATATCATCTCGTCCAAAGGAATTGAGGTAGATAAGGCTAAGATTGATCTTATCTCTAACTTACCTCCACCTAAGAACATACGAGATGTGCGATTCTTCTTTGGACATGCCGGATTTTTCAGAAGATTCATAAAGGACTTTAGTCACCTCTCTCATCCTTTATGCAATCTACTTTACAAGGATGTACTATATAAGTAGACTGAGTAATGCCAGGAAGCTTTTTTTAAGCTTAAGAGCATGTTAACCACCGCACCGATCATGCAGCCACCCGACTGGAACCTTCCTTTTAAGATTATGTGTAATGCATCTGACTATGCTCTTGGTGTTAGGCCAGAGAAAAGAGAAGAAGCCCTATGTTATACACTACGTAAGTAGAACTTTGAATCCTGGTCAAGTGAACTACTCTACTACGGAAAAGGAAATCTTAGCTATAGTCTTCGTTTTAAACAAATTTAGGTCTTACTTGATCGGATCCAAGATCATCATCTACACAGATCATGCGGTGCTCAAGTATCTTCTTTCTAAGAATGATGCTAAGCCTCGCTTGATAAGATGGATCCTCCTACTCCAAGAATTTGATTTAGAAATAAAAGATAAAAATGGAGTAGAGAATGTAGTGGCTGATCTTCTTTCCCGTCTTAATCTCTCTAATTCCCATGAGACAACACATATAAATGACATGTTCCCTGAAAAATAATTGTTTGAAGTCTCCCATTTACCTTGGTTTGCAGATATTGTTAATTATCTTGCTACAAGTTTCCCGCCCACACATTGGACAGCGCAAGATAAAAAAAGATTCTTCACCGAGGTACGCAAATTCTTCTGGGATGATCCGTATTTATTTAAATATTACCCAGACCAAATCTTAAGAAGATGTATGCTAGACAATGAACACTAAAGTGTTATCTCCTTTTATCATTCTCAGGCCTATAGTGGTCACTTTTCTGCTAAAAAGACCACAGCCAAAATTCTTCAGTGCGGCTTTTACTGGCCCACTACGTTCAAGGACATTCATGAGTTTTGCAAAGCTTATGAGCATTATCAGAAGTTAGGAGCATTGTCCCATCGAAACATGATGCCTTTAAACTCCATTATGATCATCGAAACATTTGATTGCTAGGGCATCGATTTCATGGGATCGTTCCCCTAATCCTTTTGGAATTTGTATATTTGTATATTTTGGAACATCCTTCGAAAATCATTCTTAGTTGGTCAAAAAGTCCTTTTGTACAATTCTCGATTACCTCTTTTTCTAGGTAAACTCCAATATTGTTGGACCGGTCCTTTCACTGTTACTAATGTTTATCCTTATGGGGCCGTCGAGATAAAGAATCTGAACAATAACAATGCTTTCAAAGTAAATGGATATCGGTTGAATCCATTTGTGGAGAAATTCGATTCAGAGGATATGTCCATACCTCTAACTGATCCTGTGTACTAAGATTGATTTCCTAGTCTGATGGAGGTATAGTTAGGTTTATCGCTTTCAAAGGACTAGGGTAGTTTTCTTCTGCTGTTTAGGATAGTTTTCTTATTGTCTGTTTTAGTCTTTTATGCTAACCCATCTTCGTACTAAGATAATTGGAAAAGCCTCAAAATTCCTTCTTCAAGTACTATCTTTCATTACTTCCCTTTTTCCTTTCGTTGCCTCTTTTGCATTACATGCTTATTTCTTTTACATTGAGGACAATGTAGATTTTAGGTTGGGGATGAGAGATTAGGTAAACTAATCAGTTGTTTTCTCAGTCTTTGAGCAAAAATTGCGGGAAATTAAAAAAAATTAAGTTTAAGATGCTTAATATTAAGGATTTATATCTCTTAGATTCAGTTAGTTGGAGATTTCAAAGTAAATTCGAATTATTAATCCATAATTAGGAGTTTTAAACATTGATCGAGTCATGATGTCATATGTCTCATCTAGCTTTCACATTAAAGCTTCAGTCAACATTGAATTATTAACTTGGTGATTATTTAGCATGAAAGGAACCAACCTGGGGAATTTGTCTATCATGTTTTTAAAAAATAACAATAATACCCAACTAAAAAAATAGTTGTCTTCATAAAGGTAACCTATTAAAGATCTTTAAAAAGGTTGACACAGCGTGAAAGTCATCAATGGAAAAAATCGTAAGCTGGAGGAATAAAAGGGAAATTAAAAAATGAACTTCAAAGCAAGTTTTGTTTTAGGTTTTGGTTGTCCTGAATGCTCTTTTGATTATCAATGTTATCATGAAAATGAAGAATTGACTCTTTGATTGTGATAAGTCTAGACTTCATTATGTACCTATGGAACTCAATGTTTGAAATGGTTCTAATTGGAGGATTAATGCTTTATACTTGATTATAAAATTTACTGAATGCTAGAGTTTAGGAGAGAATAATGCTCAGCATTGATGTATTTTGAAACTCTATTATTTGGATTGTTTTTAAAACTTCTTGAGCTTATGAAAATTATACAATGGATCTCGAAATATTTTTTACATACTTTGCTCGGGACTAGCAAAATGTTGGTTGGGGATTGTATTGAGGGTCAAATATTGCATATTATCTCCCATTTATATCTTGGTTTTATGAACATGATAATGCTTAATGTTTTATTTTACTCATGTTTGTGTTGCAAGGTGAATTTAACAACTTAGATTGAAAACAGTGCTAAAAGCATAGAATTAATGCTTAAAAGCCACCAAGGCAAGGGATGAATCTTAGGAGACCAAGATTAAAGAATTCACATATCAAGGATCTAAAGAAACCAAGTGATAAAGGAAGAGAACCAAAGATTTGAAGTGAAAGAATCCTGAAAACTGTTCTGAAAAATGATAATCTGAAATTCTGGATTCAGAAAAACATAGTACGAGAAAACTGTCAGAATAGACTTCAATTGTATTGAAGACTATTAAATAGTATCGAAGAACATATCAAAGTTACTTCGATAGAATCGAGAATTTTAAGATTTCATGCCAAACTCGCTGGATAATTTTGGACCGATCTTTGATTCTATCGAAGTGTCTTTAATAGAACCGAGAATTTCAAGATTTTAGGACAAACTCGTTGGACAGTTCTGGACCGATCTTTGATTCAATTGAACACTGTTCAATTGAATTGAAGGACATATCGAAGGACATATGAAAGACACTTCGATAGAATCGAAACTGTGTAAATTTGAGGCAGTTTCTAGATTTTTCCAAGTCAGTGCGAAAGGAGGTATTGCATAACTATAACTAGGAGTCCCCAAGGCATCCATGGGCAAGATCTAAGGTTTGGAGGAGAAAAGCACAAAGGTGTAGAGTCATCACCAAATGTTTTCCTTCCTTTCTTCCTTAGTTTTCATGCTTTCTTCCAGGGTTTTAGATCCAATCATGTCTATGGTTGGCTAAACCTCTTAGCTAGGGCTAAGAGGTGAAGCTTGTAGCGTGATGAGATGTTTTTATTATTTTGATTTATGTTTATGTTGAACTTACTTTGATTCTAGTTTAATATTTAATGAATACTTTCGATTTTTAATGATTTATTGTGACTTAAATTACAATAGATCTGCAATAGCTTTGAGTATCTTCTTTTCCTGTTTTGAGATTATGGGATTGGTAAATCCTGTTGTTTGCCATCATCTCATGGACATAGTTTGGTGATGGAATCCCTGCCAATTATCATAATCCTCCTCTTTTGAGAATTAGGTTAAAGGAAGTTCAGATTTGATCTTAATTACTATATCTTCTAATTGGATAGAATAGGACTCCAATTCCAATTGTGTTACTTGAATCAAGTACGGAATCACCCTAATAGCTACAAGTGGATCCTTGGAAACCCTAGTTCCCCACCTTTGAATTTACAAGTTTTAGTTACTTTAATCATAACTACTCTCTTAATTACTTCAAAATTAGATTCACATCTTCTTCTAGTTCTGATTCTAATTAAATTAAAAAACGTACAAGATTAGTCCCTGTGGATTTGACCTTGGTCTTACGGAGATTATTAATACATCGTGACCCTATACTTGGGATTGTGAACAGTACACATCATTAAACTACCATTGAATTAAAACTTGGGAACAACTTTTCTAAGTTTTCATTGATCGTTTCGTGTACAATCTTAATGTAACACCCAAAAGGGCAGATCGTGCTCCCCTAAGGCAGAGGAATGATGATTCATTATCAACTTATGTTAGATGATACTAGGCCATGGCCGCCAGAATGAAAACACCCATTAATGACGAGGAGTAAATCTACCTGATCATCCACTCGACAAACCCGAGTATCTCTGGACACCTCCTCTTATATCCATATGCCAACTTTATCCAACTTATCCGCACCAGGAACAAATCGAAGGTAGGATAAGGGCTGGGACGATCTCCCCTTGGTGGCCTCATGTAACACCCCGTACCTTCAATACACGGGTGTTACCTTTTAAACCCACACTAAACTAAAAATTACTTGGGTTAACTAAAACGTGAACTCGACATACGCAGGATGGGAATTCCCGTTGACATTAAAGCCATCCATCAGGGTCTCAAGGAGCCAGAATACTCCCTACGACAATCAGGAAGGTGAGACCACTCGAACACTCAAAGTTGAAGACATTATGCTAGTTAATTCTAGTGCAACACACTTGTCACTAATACTTTAGAATTCATTAGCTACAAACAAAGCTTTCATCATAACTAATACCCTATATTAACTGTTGAAAAAGTGTGTCAGGCCCACCTGATCGGTGGATCACGACCTATGGGCCAATGATGGCCCAAGGATGTATGTAACGGGCCACCCAGGACTCACCATCAACCCAAGGTGAACCAAGATCCTTGGGGAATGTCCCCCAATACAAATGAAGGGAGTAGGTCATGGTAATCACATTTTAGTGAGCCCCTACGCAATGCATGTACACAAAGAGTGCTTGGGCACGAGGTGTACTAAACCCAATGGCTCGGTCAAACTAGCGCTGACCGAGCATTTCTCAAGTATCTTCTCGCCATTCCTCTCTCTGTTTCAAACCGACCCACTTTAAACCTATAAGTGGGCCACCACGATCATTTTTCGAGCATTCTAAACCGTTCAAATCCTTCATGGGACCCACACGATCAAAACGGTATAGCCGTTTGATCACTTGTAAACGAACGAAGGAGATTGAATGCGTCCAATCTGTGCCAAAAACCACCCGACCCAAGCCTGTGGTAAAAGGGAGAAAAAGAAACGCCCTTCCTCTTTAAGAAGGATGAATCTTAGCCATCCGTTGGGGAAACGATCCCAACCGTTCCCTCTCTCTCACTCCCTCTATAAGATGGGCCCTGTAGCCCTAGGAAATTCGTATCAAGAGAGGAAGAAAGAGAGTGTAAGAGAAAGAAAAACAGAGAGCTATTCTCTCCTCCACAGGTGACCATTTCTCCTTCCATTTCTTTCTTTTTGTTTCAGTTAGGTTGAGGCCATAGTGATGGTTGTATTAGGATGAAGGATGGCCAATCAATGGCCATACTTTCGAATAGAAAGCAGACCGGCAAATACCCTTGTGTTGATTAAGCGGTCCATTTCAAGCCTCTGTTTAGAGCTGGGACTGACCAAATGATAGTCGAGTCTCATGCAAACACCAGGCCTGAATGTGGCCATAGATGGGTTGAAAGCCAGCCAAGTAATGGCTGTGTTCACACCTAAAGTAAAGCATTTAAGTAGGTCCCTGTTTTTAGGCTAGAACGGAGCCAACCACTAGGTCCCTGTTTTGGTCTGGAACTAAGCCAATCCATGGCCCTGTTCCAGTGGGGAATCTGACCCTATTACAACATTGGTTTCAGCCCGACTTGAACCAATCAATGGCAGCAGGGTGAGTTGAGAAATCGTTAGGCTAAATCCCTATTTTGGAGTTTGAACGTTGGCCAACCAATGGCCATACTTTCAGGGTGCATTAGTCCAGCAATGGCAACATTTCTTGGGTTGGAGAACATTTAAGAGAAGGCCCAGTCTTAAGTTGAAGCTGAGCCAAACAGTTGCTCTGTTTGGAGCTGAACAGAGGCCGCCCATCAGGCCACTGAATGGCCCGATTTTGGGATTTGTTTAGGCTGAAAATGGATGCTAATGGGAGCTCTCGGATGGCCTTTGATCAGCTTCAATCCAGCCTCAAGGACTGACCGAGGATTGGGCCGTGAGTGGGTCCCAAACTGGACCTAAATCCAGCTGCAGATGGGTTTGAAAACCGCCCTATAGAGAAGAAGTGGCCGTTCACGTGAAATGATGGTGGGCTGTGCCATTCTTGGGCTCTGCAAAAATTACAGGTGGGCCTCACCCAACGTTAACGAGCTGCACCTTGCATTCGGGCCAGGTGCTGCTTAATGATTTGGTCTTCCTTCAGACCAGGTGGACCCCACCATATAAAGGTTATGGGCCGCATCAAGCCACCACGGTCCAGCATCCTTGCTGGTGGGCGGCACCAAGCTCCAAGTGGGCCGTACGTCAGGGGCCGTCCAAAGTCAGGACGTGGTCCACTTTGATGCATATCCACACCGTCTACCTGTGTGGCCAGCTAGGTGGGACCCACCCTGCACCTGGTACACTATGGGATGTGAGGTCCACCAATCACATAGGACCCACCTGTGAAGGAAATACACGGTGCATGTCAGCACCGGAACGTTGAAACAGAGGACGCCGAACGCTCCTCTACCAATCAGTTCACATAAATTGATTGTAAAAAGTTGAGATCTCATCAGCTATGATGAGTCTGGGAAATCCGAATGGTCCACATGAAGCAGCACCTCATAAAACCCCTTGGTTTCAAATTTTACTTTAAACCGAAACTTCGGTGGGCCACAAGGAATGCAAACAGTTTCTTCCTTTAAATTGAAATTATTCTTGCTATGGCCCACCAGAATCTTGGATCATGGTGAAAACTCACGCCCTGAGGTTTCTTGGGATTCTACATCTCATGGACCGTTCAGATTTGACACCCATGTTTACGCGGGACCCACCAAGCCTAGGTATATCGTATACATATATGTATGTGTGGGCTGCACCTCATGGGAGCCCACCACTGATGGGCGTACTGCATCTAGGCGGTCTGCCCATTCAATGGATCATCCAAATGATGGTGGGCTATACGAATGTTGTGGGCCACCCTACTGCATATCCACACCGTCCACTGTCTTGCCGGGTTGAGAGAAATCCATCTACACTGTCCAGAAGATCTGGACGGTGGTTGCTGGATGCTTCAACGGTCCATAAATAAGTGTGTATATTATATGATATACGTGATGCTATACTATATAGGGTATACATATATATGATGCATGGGTGGATGTAAATGTGGTGGGCCCCACATGGGACCCACACGTGAAGTAAATTGGCGGTGCATGCATGCACCAGGGAGTGAAGACATAATATGTCAGTTCACGTAAGCCACTACAAAATTTCAAGATCTCCCCATGGCTGATGAATCTGGAAAATCTGAATGGTCCACTTGGAGCAGAACCTCATAAAATCCCCTAGTTCCCATTTTTACCTTGAACCAAAACTTGGGTGGGCCATGATTAATGCAAACAGTTTCTTCCCTTGAAAGTGCATTTATCTTTGCTATGGCCCACCAGAATCTTAGATCAAGATGAAAATTTACCTCCTAGGGTTTCTTGGGATTCCACATCTTATGGACCATTCGGATTTGACATCCATGTCACAAATATGAAGGTGCGCGGGTGCCTGGGTGCCTAGGTGGGCGTGCCTCATATATTTATGCATGGTGAGTCTTGCACGTGTGGAACCCACGTTATGCACACTGAATATAAACCATCTAAGGTCGGGATGCAGTGCGCCTGGACACACATCCACACCGTCCACACAGAACTCGTGTGATACATGTATAATATACATATATATGTACATGCGTACCTTAGGTTACAAATATCATATACATGACGTATACAGGGATACACTGTGTGATGTACATAAGATAGAAGTAGTGTGCTAGCTCACCCATATGATGGTGGGCCATGTATGTGGGCCCCACCATGATATAAATGCTTGTCTGCACATTTCATGCAATGGACCCCACTAACTAAATAACAGTATATTACGCCCACTTATTGGGACAAGTATTATTAGGCTTGTACCCTCTCAAATAAACACCAAACCATCATGATTTGGGCCATTCGACCAACCATGGCATCTTAGAATCTTAGAACTTATTAGCTAATGCAAGGGATCTCTCCCACAATCTGTTCAAGCAACGCAGAGACACTAGCTTCTCAAGAGGGCTCATGCCAAAGGATACCCTACAACGTATCTGGTGATGATTCTTTCCCCTTAAGCTTTCCACCCTTAACTAGACCAGAAATAGTAGCTTTATTAGAGTAAACGGCTAGTTAGACTAATGATAAACTGTATGTGAGAATGAACTGTATTCACTTGATTTATCTGTTTAAACGTGATAATTCTCATGCTTACTATTATTTAGATTCTTGATTTTCTCTAAACTGCTTAAGTGAATAATCTAGTCCTTTTATATCATGTAAATTCAGTTGTTGTAAATTGATACATGTGTCATTCCTTATTTTAATATATGATGCTATGACACACATACTGCTAAAATCTCTCCATGGGGAATCCTAGTAAAGGAGAGTTCATGGTTGGGGTGTAACTAGATTGGTTGTCACGTGAGTAGGCCCCTGACATGGAGGTTTTGGTTGTGGTGTTTGACCACGGGGTTTACCATCCATGTGTGGTTTCACCTAACTGACTTGGGATGGACTCCATAACCCTTCTAAATATCGTTGTTTACTCGTTGTTTTGAATCATTCATGCCGACATGTTTAAATCGCCACTTTTGGTAATTTCAAACTATTCACCCCTAGTCGGCATTGGTGGTATCCCCCTTATGTTGAATTGATTGACCACATGTTAGTAGGTGCTACACACACCCTAAGACAGTAGTCTCATGGGCCGGGGATGGTGGTAATGGGACACTATGCCCGAGCCGTCGGCCTACGCTGGGCCCTGTGCTCCCCATAGTGATCGTGAGCTTATTCAAATTGGTTTTTTGCAAATGGACTAATAATGGGCTGACAAGTCATGCATACATGGCATATTTCGATGAATTGGATCACTCTGCCTTGCGATTACGCTGCGTGTTGCGCTTATGACCAGTCATTCGATTGTGATATTGACTCGGATTATCATGCCCTGCGATTATGCTGCGTGTTGCGCTGATAACCGGTCTTATCCCTGGGTGACGACCCCGATGTCCGTCCGGATGTTTTTCCTGGGACATAGGTCATCTGGATGTTTTACTCGAGCCGACGATTGCATTCATACATTCATGCATTTAAAAAGATTGCATCTACCTTGTTTTGGATTATTCGTATGCTTTTATACTATTCCTTATTTAGGGCGGTGGTGTGTAATCTTAGCGGGAGATCACACTGAGTTGGTCACTCATTCATCAATATTCAACCGTACAGAGGACATAGGGATAGAGGAAGTTGCAGAGGTGCCGGAGGCAACGGAGGTCGAGGAGGAAGCTTACAATGAGGAACCGTACCAGGAGGTAGCTGCTTATTTTGGATTGAATCAGTAGCCTATTTGTTTATTAACATTTCAGTTCATTTTGAGAATTAAGGTTTTGTATATGGGCCCCAGCTGAGTGGCCAATGATATTATTATTGCTTGGGTTTTATCTATACTAGCTTGGTTCCATTAATCGTACTTTGATTTGGGTTTGATTATCCTTATGCTTATCAGTTAACACCAGAGTTTTCAAGAGATGAGTGATATACTCGGGTCTCGAAAACCGGGGCGTTACACCTCATCAAGCCTCCCAGTACTATGGATAGTGGAAGAAAGACCTACTGGATATGAGAACGGTAACGAAAGTATTCCTGACCTCCATCCAACAAAAGAAGACAATCTTGTCGCCTTTACTCAAGGTGCCCAATTCACTCCTCAAGATGGACAATGGCAACAACAACAGCAAGTGGAGATTATTAAATACCCCAATCCTGGTCAACAGATGGGGATGGTCTAGGAGCCTAGGCAGTTCACACCGATAGCCTAAACTTACATCGAGATACTAGCCGTGCTAGTCCAAAAGCAAATACTTACCTTGCGACTGCCTAGGCCTCCACCAAACCCTTTGCCACCAAACTATAATGAGAATGAGTATTGTGCATACCACCAATCTCAAGGCCACATAACGGACCATTGTTTCACTTTAAAATATGTGGCCTTAGATCTAATTGATAACCAAATGATCATGGTTACCTCTCATGCTGCTGCCGCCACTAATTACATCATCCAGAATTCTTTACCATCGTATTAAGTATGTCCTAGGTCATCAGGAATCCCTACCAACAATATCATTTAGGGAGAATCGCCTTGCCATCTAATCTAATGTATCAATTTAATCACTGTCAGTCCAACACCAATACTCCCGATTCTGCAAGGGACACACCCCGCTAGTCTAATCACCGCACCCTTAAATATGCAAGGGGCATCTCCATCCAGTCCAATCTCCATGCCCCCAAGTTTACAAGAGCCACCCCTGATCAATCCAATCCATACATCCTTTGTCTTACAAGGGGCACCACCTGCCTATCCGGCTCCTACTCCAACCGTCATGCTCAAAGAAAAAGCCCCTTCCCCGATCAATATACCACATGCCCTAATAAAATTAGGGCTCAACTTCAATCATGTGGTAACTTTCCATGAAGGATATTTTGCTACTCAAAGGGATTTTCTTAGCTCTACTCGGTCTTCAATCCTTTAAGAGAGGAGTCTAGGACGAGTGGTTCCCACCTCCAGGAGATAGGTCGAGGGAGAGATTAATGTTGAGATTCTAATTAGTCCTAAAACATCGACCATCACTTTTTAGGTCTTTAACATTATAGCTTCATTTCATCTCCTCCCTAATCGATCTTGGATCCATAGAGTCAAGGCAATCTCTTCAATTCTTCACCAAAAGGCTAAATATATTTTCAAAGACAAGGCGTTGGCCATCCGAGATGATCCCGAACAAATCTTTCTGATAAAAGTAGTCAATCATCAAGAGCCATATATGTCGGTAATAGACATACAATGCTTTAGTGAGGACATTTCATACCATAGTCTTAAGTTTGAGACTGTGAATTACATTCCACTTGCGTCCCATCGGATCAAACTATGTCTTCCCTCCAGTTGAGCACCAACTTTTTTATCAACTCAAATATTAAGAGAATGCAGGCATGAGAGGACTGAGATATCAACCTCCTATGGGTTAGGTACCAAAGCACAAATAGATAGAAGGAAGGCAAATCCCTTCATCCACACATAAATCATATCCATTAGAGAAGGGATCATTTATCCATTTGGCAGACCGAGATCCACCATGGAGAATCAAATGAGAGGAATGAGCCTAACTGAGCTGTTTGAAAAGGACTCGAGCAGGAATTACCCCTGATTGACTAGACCATAGTCTGGATCTCACTCGAGCTTGAAGAATCCAAAGACTCACAATGTATCGGGGATGAGTTGAGAAAAGTAACATCCAATACCAACTCAGAGCCCAATCTTAAATTCATCATGATGCTTGGGCATGACAGTGAGGGCCCACCTACTGATCTGTCTAGCCCTGCCTCCTAAGGGGAGGGAGTGCAGGGCAGTAGCTGGTTTATAGTCCCCATGATGGCACAATAAAAGCAAATAATGATTGGCTCCTCGAGCCAAATTAGGCAATCCCTAGTTCACATCGCCATCTTGTTTGGATCCCTTAAAAAATCATAAAAATTTCAACAACCCAAAAACATTGGATATTTTCGAAATACCAAAAAAATTCAGATACTTATCAAAATCCAAAAAGAAAAAATCAAAAATTTCAAAAACAATAAAAAATCTTTTTAAAAAATCAGAAGCAATAATGTGCCTAATGTGTTTGTTAAAACACTTCAGTTTGAGGTTGACTCATATGATTTTAATCTAGAGTTAAACTTCAAACTCATGGATTTGGACGAAGCATAAGATGAGGAAGATGATGATCCAACTCTAGAGCTAAAGGATTCCCTCCAAAAGTTCGAAGCAAAGGCCAATGTTGTTACGGATGATTTTGAAATTGTGAACTTGGGATCCCCTGAGCTCCCTAGAAAAGTACTCATCAAGAGATCCTCACCTCTTGAATATAAGCAGATGATGATAGAATTCCTAAGGCCTAAGGCTATCCAACTTTGGGTTCTCCTATGAAGCCTTATCCAAATCCAATGAAGAATTAATCATACACCATCTGCTATAAAGCCTAAAGTCAAGCCATCAAGCAAAGCTGTTAAGATCATGTCTGAAGTCTACAATGGAGTCCACAACTTGTGCATAAAGGAACATGCGATGTCCAAGAAGAACTTGTGACTAAGTTATTACTGATGAACGATGGAGATAATTGCAAAATGTCAGGAAGTGCTTCAAGTATTCAAAGCTTGCATAACGGATCCATGTGCATGCTTCGAGTCTTTATAACCTGGCAATGCCTATAACACCTCGCACCTCTAGTATGCGGGTGTTACTATTTAAAACTTATATCAATAATCAATTAACAAACAACTTATACTCAACGTGTGTAGGATGGAGCTTCCAGTCATCGTTAAAGCCACCCATCAGAGGCCCTAGGAGCTGAATTGCACCCTACATCAGTTAAGAAGGTAACCTCGATTAAACATCTTGAATTAGAATAATTTTTAACTCAACAGATAGTAAAGAAACGAAACGACGCTCTAGTGATCGACCTTTGAGGGTAAATGGATAACAAACCAAGCACCCACTACATCTCAAATCCATATTTAGCTATTAAAATCAAGCGTCAAACTGATCTAGCCATCGAATCAGTGAAAATTGGGCCAAATAGAGCCTGAGACATGTGATACGGCCCACTTGGGCCTCAACCCTGCCCCGAATTAAGCCAGAAACCCTAAGTGGAGCCCCCAAGATGATTGGACGGAGTAGATTTAACATAACCATCACAATGGACCCCACACGGTGTGCGAGTGCACCTCGTGTACTCGTGCAAGATGTGCACTGGACAAATAGGGCGGGTTAGACAGGCTTTGACTGAGCCTTCCATGAAAATTTGAACTTCCTCTCGCAAAAATTGCCCGTTTAAATCTGACAAACTTTAGCTTCCAAAGTGGCCCACCCTGGGCACTATCCGAATGACCTGAACTGTTTATCAGACTCGTGAGGCTCGTCTGATCGTAACCCTATAGGCTTTTGAGCCCATGCAAAGGAACGACGATCCTGGGAAAGAGTTCACATATGGCTAAGATCCTTGGATGATGGGCCATCAGGGTGCCTGATGAGCAAACTGATGTTAGTTTGGCCAGGTGATCACAGTCATCCATGCGCCCATGTAAGAGAACGCTCTCCATTGCCGGAAACGGCCGAGCAATCTCTTGCACCGCAAAAAGTAAAAAGGAAACATTTCCCTTTTAGGAAACAGGCGTTGGCACGATTCTAGCCATCCCCTAAGCCACATGGAGCCATCTCAAGCCCTCACTTTCAGGCGGTATGAGATAAAGGAGAGAAATGCTCCATCTCTTGAGAAATCAGTGAAAATGAGAATATCTCGTGAGATGATTTGAAACTCACTTTTGAGGTCCAAAAAGTGTACCCCACAGTGATCAGCAGTCCCATCTGGTTCGCTCAAATGGACCAAACATGCCAAAGTACCCCAGGGAGTGTTTTACCATTAACGGCCACTCCATCTTCCCTATTAAATCGCGCGACTCATGATCACGAGATGGGCCCCACCAGAGCTAAAGTTATACTTTTCTGGTGGGCCATTGCAGTGGCAATCCATCCCCAAGATCATATGGACCCCATGCAATGCCGTTTTTCAAAGAGGGCCCACAAAAGTGCAGATTTCTTCCTAACCGTTAGAGCTCTCTCTCCCACATCTATAAAAGGGCACTGTTGCTGCTCTTGGGATTCGCACCAGAGAGAGAAAGGAGAAAAGAGAGAGAGAAAGGAAATAAAGAGAAAGAGAGAGAAGAGAGAATCGAGTGAGCGAGTCGGAGCTACCCAGCTCGACTCAACCCGACTCGGTCGAGAGAGGGTCGCTGTTTCACTGCATTCTGAGATCAGAAATCCATCAGGTATATACCTTACGCTACCTAGGACATTCTCTTCAATCCTTAACACCATGCTAACTTAGGAATGGACGTTCACAGGGTCCCTTGTCGTAGCTACTACTGAGTTTTGTTGGCTTGGTTGACGTTAGAGCAAGCCAAGTAATGGCATAATTCCCTTTGTTTTTCCTTTCATCCATTGGTGCACTGTTGTGGGAGTTCCAGCCACGTTTAGGGCCATGTTTGGGCTGAAACCAAGATGGAGACATCCCTCGACAAGGCCTTGATTTGAGCTAAAAATTAGGCCACCAGTTGGGCCACATTTGGGGCCACAATGCCTCTCAATCGGGCCAAAAAATGTGCTCTGTCAGGCCAGGAAATCTGATCCAAACAGTCCCTTAAATGAGCCTTCAACCCGAGTTGAGAACCTCATTCATCTAGCCTACGACCAGGGCTTAAATGGCCTTTCAAATGGGCCATAAACCAAGCTGAAACCAGCCCTAAGAAGTGCAGAGCTAGGGGCTAAAAATAGCCTCTAACTGAGCTGTGAAATCAGCCTCGTGATGGTACGAGTAGTGGGTCGAAAACAGGCCTTCATCAGGCTTCGTTTTGAGCTACAGACGTTCTAGCAAATGGGCCACGATCTGAGTTGCAATGGACCTCTATCCAGGCCCGAAAACTAGACTGGAGCGGGACTGAAACCAAGCTCTCATAGGATGTGTAACAGAAAAAGAAACAACTCTCAAATGTTGCATGTAATGGGCCAAAACCCAGGCCTTATCAGGTCATGTGGGACCTGTAATGTGGGCCAAAACCCAGGCCTTATCAGGTCATGTGGGACCTGTAATGTGGGCCACAAACTAGTCCAAAGTCGGACCTTCTTTAGGCTCTAAGATGGACTAAAAATAGCATATAAATGGGCCTTGATTTGAGTTAGAATTAGGCCTCAAACAGGCCATGATTCAAGTTGAGATTGCAAACTCAGAAGAGCCGTGAAGACAACTTTCAACTACTACACATGGTGGGCCGAAACCAGCCCATATGTTGGGCCGAAAGAGGTGTAGGGAATGGGCCAAATCTAGCATTCAATTGACCCCAAGGAGGGCTCAAAATGGGTCCCTGATTGGCCACGAAATTGATAGAATCCGGCCCCCAGCTAAGCTGAAAAGTGGGTAGAAAAACAGGCCGTGGGCCTGTGCAAATCCGAATTCGACAGGTGGGCCGCACTTGAGTCCCAAACTCGGTGGGCCGCACCCTGTAAAGGAGCTGGGTCGCACCACACATTACAGTGGGCCTCGCCTTAAATTAGGTGGGCCGCACCACATTAAACAGGTGGGCCGCACCCTGTAATGCAGGTGGGCCACACCCCATTAAGGCTGGAGGCCCTGTGCATTCCAGATTTGCCACATCACAAATGGTGGGCCTCACCTTAAACCATGATGGGCCTCACCTTTGACCTCTATGGCTGAACCAAGCCTAGATTTCGGCCACAATCTAGGCCATGATTGGATCACACAATTGAGCCAGAAATGGCCCAGTCCGGTCTAGATTGATGAGCTTACATTAGACCCAATAGATGGGCCGAAGCAGGCCCAGTTCGACCCTTAGCGAGAGGTGATTTTAAGCCCCAACTTGGGCACTTGTTGAGCATAAGCCTATTGGGTCTGGTCACCCTAGAACAGGCCCAAATAGCCCTATTTATGGGACCCTTCAAACCTAAACCACTTCAATGCGTTAACCTTGGGAATATTTGTCTATAACCTTAGGAAGTCATTTACGTGATTTGGGTCACAAGGTGTACATGGGAACGTGAATCAAGAACGGTTATATGACCTTACCAAGTGATGATTTTCTTCTCCTTGGGCTTTCCATCCCCAAGCTGGGCTAAGGGTAGCTTTTATGGTAATTATGAATGATAACCCAGAAATGGTAAATCATTTGGTTGGTTGCTTGAATTTATGATTTATAAGTGGTTTGATACTTAGTTAGTTTATTCAAACTAATGTTTTAAAATTGATTAGAGTACTTGGATAGCTTAAAATTGATTGGAATTGTTTAGAATATTTGATTAGTTAACTATTCACATATCTTAGAGATGATTAAACCATTTGGTTAGTTTACTTAGCATTTAACAAGATACTCGATTAGTTTGCTTAATCAAATGTCCTAGAGTTAATTGGGCACTCGATTAGCTTAATTTAAAAGCATGCCCTAGATTTATTATAACACTTGATTAGTTCGTTTAGGCATGTGTGTTAGACTTGTCTAAGCTATTTGACTAGCTACTCAACATATGAACTACGTGGTTAGCTTCCTTGAGTACATGCCTTAGAATTAATAAATTATGATTATGTGACTCTTGCACTCTATGAGTACATGTATTCTATTTTGGTTATTTAATCATATCTGACTTTCATGCCATGCCTTCATATTATTGCATTGTTTGCAAAATACTTAGTATTGAAATCTCTCTATGGAAACCTATACCTAAGGAGAGTCCGTACTTAGGGTGTAACTAGACTGGTTGTGGTATGAGTAGACCTCCAATATGGAGGTTATGGTTAGTGGCAGTTGACTTATGGGATTTACCATCTATGAGTGATTCCACTTACCTGACTATGGAATGAACCTTGCAAAATTTATTATCATCGTTGTTTACTCATATTTGAATCATACATACCGTTTCAATTTAGTTGTCGTATTTAATGATTTCAATACTTCATTCCTAGTCAGCATACGGTGGTAATCCCCTTACATTGAGTATTGATTGACCACGTGTTGATGAGTTCTATACACACCCTAAAGCGGTAGTCTTATGGGCCGGGGATGGTGATCATGGGACATTATGCCTGAGCCGTCTGCCTACGTTGGGCTACGAGCTCCCCGTAGTGACCCTGAGCTTCACTAAACCTGTTGATTTTAAATGGATTAATAATGGTCTGGCTAATCATGCATACATAGCACTTGGTCACATTGGTGGGTTTGACACTACGCATGTAATATGTACTTTCACTGGTGACCGGCCACATTGGTGAGTTTGACACTATGCATGTACTATGTACTTTCTCTGGTGACCGACTACATTGTATGGGCTTTGCCCAAAAGTCAACTGGATGAGCATCCCCAGTTGATGTGCACTCATACATCCAAGCATTAATTGAGATTGCATCCCCATGTTGTTTTTATGTTACTTCTATCCTAGGGTGGCGGTGTGTAATCTTGAGGGAAAATCACACTAAGCTGACCACTCATTCATCAATGTTCAACCGTACAGAGGATACAGGTGTAGGGACGGACGACTACGAGGTGGATCCCGGGACTGCTACCGACGCAACGGAGGAAGAGTTGTGCGAGGATGAGCCGTACCAGGAAGCGACTGCTTACTTCGAGCTAAATCAATATATTAGTCGGTTATGTTTATTTCAGTACATTTTGAAACTTGAAGTTTTATATCTGGGCTCCAGCTGAGCGGCCCAGGATATTTTTCCCCATCTTGGTTGAATTTATGTTATGGTTGGTTTCTGCTATTTGCACTTTGATCTTTTTTATTGCCAATAATATTCTGTTAACTCCTAGGTTTTTGGGATGTGAGTCGTATACTCGGGTCCTAAAAACTGGGGCGTTATAATACCCTAACCCTTTTTCATTATGGGGTGTGGGCATCATTGAAAGAATGAACCCAAATGCATTTAATGGTTATGAGTACATTCTCGTGGCAGACAAAGTGGGTAGCAATAACATCCTACATCATGGGTACGAATGAAAAAAGAAGTCAATGAAGATGAATGGTGGTAAGCTCGATGCAACCAACTACGTCTTGCAAACATAAAGCGTATGCGATCGCTAGGACCAATGACAAGCGGGTCTGAAAAGAAAGGTTAACAACATGATAATAATGCATATCTTATCATTGCGCCTACTAGATTTGGGGGGCAAGTCCAAGCCATCTTGGGATGATCCGCTGATCGTTCGCGAAGTTCTTTCGGGAGGTGCCCTTCGTCTCACCATCATTAGGGGCAAAGATCTTCCAGAGCCCATCAATACTGACAATGTGAATATATATCACAGGTAATCCTACCTGATTATGTCAACAACTACAATCGTAAAGCTAATGCCAAATGACAAAAGGTTAGCATCCTGAGGTACATTCCATCATTATTCCTTCCCTCCAATAAGTGTTCCAAAAAAAAATAATAAAGGGTTCAAAAAGAATAAGAAAAAAAGATAAAGAAATTAAAAAAATGGATGAATAAAGTGTGCAGTCCAAACAAAAAGGAGAGTAAAACCCAATGAGTGAGAACACAATACACCAGCCTGTTTCCCCTCAGGACATTTTTACCCCAATGTCAACAGCTTCATGATTGTGATTGAAGACAAGTCGACCAGCAATGAATGGAATCTAGCCTCCCGCCTCTATAAAAAAAGAAAAATCAAAAGAAATAGCATGCCTAACCGAAACGGGCGAGGTGAAAACCTAAAAGGTCGCCTCAAGTAAAAACAATGGGCATGTAGCGGACTTGGTGAAATCTTCAAAAGGTACCAAGGGTAAAAAGAGCACAACTGTCAAGGGGCAGGTAAGAGCAAAGATCCGGGACGTGGTGAAAATCCAAAAGGGTGTCACGGGCAAAAATGATGGGAAAGTCAGTCGTGGTGAAAACCTTAAAAAACGCTACGGGCAAAAATGACTAAAAAAGAAACAAAATAAAAAAGTATAGGAACAGAAGAAGCTAAGGCAACGAGCAAAGTGAAGAAGCATAAGGAAGAGATAATGTAACACCACGTACTTTCCAGTACTCGAGTGTTACCATATAGCCAGACTTTTAGTATAAATACAAGTCTGGCTTAAGTAAACATTCACATTTATCCCAGTTTAAATCTGATCGTTGAAAGCAGTCCGCACCTATGTATCAGACTATCCATCCGTTAATCTTCGAGATGAACCATTGTGTTATCAATGCAACCCATTGTTAGGACTTCGATCACCTCGATAGATGAATCAAACCATCCCGTAGTCATATAATATTTAATAAGTATATTTATTTTATTTATTATATTTTACACAAACATAGATCAGAAAAATTATAGATGTATTTTGATAAATTATTTATCATATAGAAGTGTATGAAAATATATTATAATAAGAGTGATACATATATATTTAATGTATATAAAATATTATGAAAATAATATTATATTAACTAAATATAATGAATAATAATTTTACAATATATAATTGAATTATAAATATTAATGTAGTATTGAATATTTTTATAAACATGTATACCAAAACTTATTAGATATTTGAATAAAATTTTAAATTATTTAACAATGTGATTTTAAATAGGATATTGTACAATTTTCAATTCATATATATGTGTAATATGAGACTGTATATATATTATGAATTATATATTAATAAATAGGTGATCGATGGCATGCATATAGTACTATGTTAATATTAAAATTTATATTTTTACATGTGTATGAGATTTTAATCTTTGTAATTATAAGTAATGTACAGCAATAATAATATATATATATATATATATATATATATATATATTAATATTAGTATTGGTTAGTAATATATGATGAAAACCTCACAAATGGCCCCTTGGACCTTTTCAACCATTGACGTTCAATTTTAGGGTGATTCGACCATTGGATCGACATAACCAACGCTTAAAGATCTTGATTCGGTTGGTATGGCCCACTTGAGCCTTGGATCTACCCCATCCTTAGTCAAGGGCTTTAATTCGGCCTTCCAAGTGGAATGGACGGTGGGGATCTCACGTCATCATCATGGTGGACCCCACCTCGAGTCACGAGTGCATAGGAGGGACGTGCACTCTCTGTGCACTGGACGGAGCAACTCGGTCAAACAGCAGTTGACCAAGCTTTTCATAAAAGGAGAGACTCTCTCTCCTTTCTCGTTTTGGCCAGTGAATGGACCGACGTCCTGTTCTTTGATCGGTGGCCCACCTATAATGTCCATATGGACAATCCAAACCGTCCATCGTGTGCGCAACGTGAGGCTGACCAAAACCCTAGCTTTTCACATGAAAACGAGCACGTGTGTTCACACAACAGCCGACGTAGGAGGGTCCCGGAAACATAAAGTTTTCAAAAATGGGAACCTGCTGCTGCCAACTGAGCGATCCACGTGAGCTTGCCCTCCCTACATCTTAACCGTTCAATCTCGAGCAATCCCAGCCTTTTATATCGTGATTATTAGGGCTTTGCAAAGGAAGAGACCCAAAACTGCCATTTTTCTTCTTCAAGCGAACCCACCGAGAAAACCTTTGCGAAGCTTCGATCCATCTATCCTCCAACCTCCATTACACCCCTAGAAACCCTCCCATGGTGTCGGATTAAAGGAAGAAGCAGAGGGAGAGAAACCTACATTAACGGTGGAGTTTCTTCCTCGTTTAAGCGGCGCCAAACCGAGTCGATTCGGGTCAAATCCAGCTATCCAGTGACTCCGCTAGACCTGCAACAGATGAAAGAAAAGAAGAAAGGAAGAATGAGAGAAAAGAAGAGAGTGGCGCGGCTGTTGCACCGCACAAACACAACCACCTGAACTCAGTCTGAGTTCAGGACAAGTTGGGTTGTTCCATACATGGCTAGGTCAAGTCCAGAGACTTCTGGATCCCTCTAAATTAGAAAGAAGAGAAAGAAATGGAGAAGAAGCAGGGGAATGGGGAGGAATGGAGTAGGAAAGAAGAAAGGGAGAGTGCTTTGTTGCACTGACTCACCCGAACCGAATCGAGCTGAGCCTGGGCTGAGTCGCTATTTAGGCCTGGTTTGTGTGCTGCTGGAGTTCCAGCACACGTGCACACACAGAGAGAGGAGGAGAGAAAAGTAAAGGAAAAAAAGAGAGAGTGGGAGAGAGAGGGCCACTACTGAGCTGACTCAGCTGAACTCTCAGAGTCTAACGATGCGAGTCGGTCAGGGCTGGCAGGTTGCAACAGAGGAAGGATGAAAAGAGAAAGAAAAGGGAGAAGGAAGGAAAGAAAAAAGAAAACTAAAGAGAAAGAAGGTGAGAGAAGGTAGAGGTGGCAGTTAAGTGGGGTCGAGTTAACTCGACTCGAACCGAGTGGACCAAAGTAAGTCCACCTCCTTCGAGATTGAAGTTAGTTCGAGTTTAGTATCAATATTATCAATATTATCAATATTATCATTAGCAAGATCATAAACCTTGAGCACGATTAACCATTAGTAAATTACCTATGCTTGTATTAGTTACTATAGACAAATTTCAAGTGTTAAATATAAGTGTTTTGCATTCTTAAATATTATCATGGATAATAGGGCATGCTATTTAATTTCATCACAAGGATTATTAAGATCACATCAACTAGTATAAATTATATCCTTAATGTTAATGTTCACCATGAGATTATCAATATTAATAGTGTATAGCCAAATGTAAATTAATATTTTATTGGTGTTGGTCCTTATCATTAGTGAATATTCTACTATTAATACTTGTATTATTTAAGAGATTACTAGTCACTATAAGAATATGAGATAATGTCGATACATTTAAATATGAACTTATGAATCATCATTATTAATATCGATGGACTAATACCCCTATTATGAATATTATTCGATCCATTGTACAATAATAATAATATTAACAATATTAATAATAATTTAGTATCCAAATCCTAGAATCTAAGCTTCGAAGTAAACTTTAAGATAAGATCCTAAAACCTAGGTAATCCAAACCTTAGGTTAAGACCTTAACCCTAAATAATGTGTAAAACTTATATCTGACCATATCATTTTACAATGTATGGTAGGATTTGATTCTAATGACACCCGCATTTCCTAGTGACACTAATGGGCAGCTCGACATGTAAGGTGAGGACTCACCCTTTGAGCTTCCCACTTAAATTCATTAACTAAAAGATGATTCCTTAATCCTTTCCATTCAGTATCTCTTAGGTTACTTGATTTTGTTACTTAACCTATCATGTGAACATGTGAATATGATAATGTGTTGCGCACCTGGTTCCTGTGGTAGATAACAAACATATCTCTTTAATTATAACATGCATAAATGATTTGGTGATAACACGCTATCTTTAGTTGTACATTGTTAAATAAATATACGTTTGTCATCTGCGATTGAATGATGTAATGAATGAAACCTGTCATGAACTCACCGTCTTGTAGTCTATGTTTGACTTACGCGGATTAGATCCCACCTTGCCTTATGTGGCTCAGACCGCATATTTACCCTATATGGCTTGGATCGTATATTTACCCTCATGGTTTTGATGGTCTATTGGTGCGCTTTTGTGGCCTATTGGTTATGTTTACATGCCATGTTGTTTCCTAGACATCTTGCGGTGTTCAGTCGTACCATGATTTCTGGGTGGAGTTGAAATTCGTTTATTGATTTTCTATCCATCTTGCAGTGTTCATGTACTATAAGATTTCTGGGTGGTCTAGAGTTGTATGTTGGTTTCGTAGCCATCTTACGATGTTCAGTCGTACCATGATTTTCGGGTGGAGCTGAAGTTCGCTTATCGATTTTTTAGCCATCTTGCGGTGTTCACGTACGATATGATTTTCAAGTGGTCTAGAGTTTGTATGTTGATTCTCTTCATTTGCGGAGTTCAGTCGTACCATGATTTCCAGGTGGAGCTGAAGTTCACTTATTGATTTTCTAACCATCTTACGAAGTTCACATACGATATGATTCCCAGGTGAAGTAGAGGTTTAAAGGTTGATTTTTTATTCACCTTATGGATTTCACTTGTACCATGATTTTCAAGTGGTGCTGAAGTTCGCTTATCAATTTTCTAGCCATCTTGCGGAGTTCACGTACAATGTGATTTTCGGGTGTAATAGAAAGTCGTATGGTTGATTATTTGCTTACCTGAACATATTTCCTTATATTGCGATTGCTATTATGTTTTTCTTATGATGAGATTCTGTTGACTGGCTTGATTTTTGAGTGTATGATCATGATTATGAAATGCCCTGTTTAATATATCCATTTTCATGACTTGCGAGTTGTATTGGATTATGAATGATGAGTGTGTAATCTTAGAGGGTGCTCCTCACTGCAATAGCCATTGACGCTATCAAACCGTAATGGTTGATGCAGGTGTAAAGTAAGCTGATGCTATTCACAGTGTTGCTACAGGATTTCACATCCTAAGATTGTTGTAATTTACTATATTTCACATGTAATATTATTTCATTTTGTAATTGTAAGAATGGGGGCATTGGTTTATATAAGTCATTATGGGCAGCTTTTTGTATATTCCAAATGTAAATAAAATTTTCTTTTATAATAATTTGTCCACTCTACGCTCATCTGCTTACTCTGAATGAATGAAAAAAATGTATACTCGAATTTGACCATCCTTTAAGGTTAACACTCGGGTTTTTGGGAAACGGGTCACATACTTGGGTCCTAAAAAGTCGGGGCATTACAGATAAGTCCTAGATCAGAATTCTATCAGATTCTACCCAAATCCAAGGGGCATGATCCTAGTATGCACTAATCTCAGGGAACCGAGATCCCTGGTAAACAACTCAGAATACTAGATTCGACATGGGCTGAGTTCGATGTTCTGATTCCACCATTCAGGCACAAGTTCAGACACAAGCACACACAGACATATATGGCATACAAATTTTCATTTCATTTTCATTTTTCATATATAATCTCATCCCTTCAAAGAAAGATTACAAAAAAAAATGCATCCCCAGTGAATCCAATCTCGATCGCAACCATTAGAGTGCGAAACGATGGATCGGATCCTTTTCAAAAAGATCACAAAAATACATCTTTGATATAGTTCCAATAAAAACCAGATTAGTCGAAAGTCCCACGAGACCACCAGTGGAGGCAACAGAACTATCTGGACTTATTCCAAAAAAATGGCCACAATAAAAATCGAACGACGATGCCCTCCCGCGAGATCGAACGGATCTTTTCAAAAGGCCTCAAGAAAATCTTCAAAATTGCAATAAAATTCCTAGGGAGTGCAACTCCTCATTCGGGAAAGTTTTCAAAATAAAAAAAAATTTTAAAAATAGCACTCGGTATCCAAGGCACTAAAAGGTCTTCTATACCTCTTAGCGGCATCCAGCGCAAACAGGAAAATAAGATTCAACCACTTTCAGTTTTCCCAGGAGTTGTCAAATCCATATGCAATACAAGCATGGTTGGCCTGGATCTCAATGTCAGGATTGCCGTGGAATGATGAAGTTCAATGCAAAGTGATGGTAAGCACGATCCAACTCTAGTCAGAGTGATTGTTTCAAAAGAATGGAAAAGATCGATTATAACCAACGTATTAAAATCAGAAGACTGCATGGGAAAAAAGTCACCCGCACGTACCTAGTCCGGGACACTTGGAAAGTCTGATCGAGTCCAAGTTGGCGTAGTGAGTTCCCCGTAGGGCCACAAAACACGCAAGGCAACTAACTAATTTGACGATCAAATGGAACAAGTACCCTTAAAGTGATCATGTAGCAAAGGAACATCACACATCTAAATAGTAGGGGATCCCCATAAGGCCGCAAAGCAGTGGGGCACTACTATTCAGATTTACCATCTGATGCTATTATCAATCCGATACGAACAGGTTGTGATTCATGGCCCGTAATGCCACGGAAAGTGCAGAGACAATCACAATATTTTCCTCAAACCCTCATGATATGTGCCAATTACCTCATGTCCGGATAATAAGCTGGCAATAATACTATGGCAGGTAACAGGTCCAGACCATAATCTTTTTTGACCAGAAGGGTTGGGTGTCCACTCGATTTGGCATTCGGTTGCATGCAACCTTTGCCAAAGAGGGGCATCTGTAGACACCCACCTAGGCTAGCAACTTGATAAAACATGGATGATCTTTTAGAACTGAACTTAAACCTCACACCCTGCCTAAAACCATAACCATTCCCCAAACCTGATCCAAACCCTAGTTGAACTTGAGCCTTTCTATTACTATAAACCCTAACTTGACTCGAGCCATCACCCAAGCCATAGCATGCCCAAAATTGATCCATTTCTTAAGCCATTTTCAAGTCATAATCGAGGCAGTTTCAAGCCATTTTGAGCTAAATATCCAAAAATGGTCTTTAGGCCACTCTCTGGGCTTGAAATAGGCCCACCGGCCAAACCGCGGGAGCAACTGTACTCAGGCGGTAATTGGATTACCACGAGCAGGAATCTGATTACCATCTCCTCTCGAAAAATATGCACGAAGCCAGCTTCCTAAGTTTCGGACTAGAATAGTCAGAGGTGGTAGTCTGATTACCGCAAGCGATAGTCCGATTACTACCGGCGGTAATCTGATTACTACCAGCGGTAATCTAATTACCGCCCTACCTCGACAAATGTGCCTCTCTGAGCTATAGTTGTTGCTCCCTCTCAAAGTCAATTTAACCCCAATACATGCCCTATTTACCATCCTACCAAGCCCAAGAACTTATAAGGGAACACCATATGGCATTACCCTCTCATCAACCAATCACAAACTGCCACATCATCATCTACCCTCCATAATCCCTAGAATTATCAGAAAATCATCCCAAGGGGGCTATAAATACCCCCATCCTCTCTTCATTTCACACCAACAATTACCAACCAAAAGGAGAGTGAGAATGAGAGAGAGTAAGTGAGTGAGAGTGAGAGGGAGTGCTTAAGTTCTCAATCTCCCATCTTTTTAGCCCCCCTTGTTCGCAACCCCAAGTGTAGGATTGCGATGTAGTAATAATCTCGGTAAGACCGAGGTCGAATCCACAGGGACTGAACCTTGTACGTATTCTGAAAGTAACTAGAACTAGAACTATAAGAAAATGTAATCTAAATTAAGAAAATTTATGAGAAAAATGGTGAATTACTTTAATTAAAACTTGTAAAATTCGAAGGTGGGAAACTAGGGTTTCCAAGGATGCACTTGTAGAGCTCAGGGAGATCTATGCTTGATTCACGAACACAACTGGAATCAGAGTCCTATCTTCATCCGGTTGGAAGATATTTCATTCAAAATCAATTATGAACTTCCTTTGATCTAGTTTTCAATAGATGAGAGGTGTGAGAACTAGAGTTGATTCAATCACAAAACTATGCCCATGAGACAAAGCAAATAACAGAATTTAACCAATCCTCAACCAATTTAAGAGAATTATGAATGTTAAGAAGGATTCCACCATCCAACCATGCTCAAGAGACGATGGTGAACAACAGCATCTCATAAATTTACAATCTTAATAATGAAAAGAATATACTCAAAGCTATCGCAAATCTATTGTAATTTAAGTCACAACAAATCATTAAAAACTATGAATATTCCTTATAATCAAACCAAAATCAAAGAGAGTTCAACTTAACATAAATCCATGCATAAAAAACACCCCATCATGCTACAAGCTTCACCTCTTAGCCCTAGCTAAGAGGTTTAGAATATCATAATCATGATGGACTAAAATCTCTTAATTAAGGAAAGATATAAACAAAACCAGGAAAACCAAAGAGGAAGGAAGGAATGGAGATGGTCGGTCGTCACCACACGTCGTCTCTTTCTCTTCTTCTCCTCACATCCCAGGATAGCCTCTCACGTCCCTTTCTTTCTTTCTTTTATAGGTAGCATGAGATGGTGGCTAGAGTTGGTGGAGAAGTCGGTGTGAAACCTGTGGAGTTTACGCAGCAAACAGCCGCGTGCGTAGCCGCGAAACGCAAAAAGCCTTGCATTTGATTGAGAATTTTGGCTAAAAGATCGTCCCACGAACTATTTTGGCTCCATGGTTGGGGTCAAGACCCCCTTTCCAAGCTTTTGGACAGTCCGAATCGCCATCCGATCATGTCCATGATCACATGATGGGCCACGGAGGGCTGGACGTCCGGACGTGCATAATTGTGAAGGTTCTTACGCTGAGATGCTCGGTGGGCCCCACAGTGATGTTTTCAGAGAAATCCACCTCATCCATGAGATTCGTGGCGATATTTCAATCAAGAATGGATGGTTTTACTTGAGTTTGGTGCAACCCACTATATCAGATCTTCCCTCCATTCATCTTATGTTTGAAATGGTATTCTTGCAAGCACGTGCATGGATGTAGAAGGATACCATGGCTATGGTCGGCCCCACCTCCTGGATCAAATGGATAGTTTAGATCGTCAAACCAGATGATGAAGGTGGCACACGGAAATCGTCCGTGTGCCACCCACTATATTAAATCTTCCCTCTATTCATCTTGTGTTTGAAATGGTATTCTTACGAGCACGTGCATGGATGTAGAAGGATACCATGGTTATGGTCGGCCCCACCTCCTGGATCGAATGGACAGTTTAGATCGTCGAACCGGATGATGAAGGTGGCACATGAAAATCGTCCGTGCAGACGTTGGCGGAAGAAAAATGGAATTTCCATTTTTAGAGAGAGAGATCGGGTCGGCGTGTGCTAACCAGTCTCCTGGTTTCAGTGCACGACTGGTGCGCGTGCTGTGCACACGCACACCCTCAAGGTGGGGTCCTTAGTGATGTTTTGATAAATCTGCTTCGTCCATTCATTTTTCCATATAATTTGAGGGGTTGAGACCAAAATTGAAGCATATCCAGAGATCAGGTGGGCCTCAGACCAGTGATTTAGTGGCTAATCTGTCCATGAGACCACTTCCACAATGATCTAATAGCTGAAATTTCACGTGTATCGTTACTTTATGATCCTCAGACTAGATAGAAAGTTTCGACCCAAACGGATGGTGGGAACCCTGTGATCTTGCATTCGGGATGATTTTCAGGCCTATTTATCTTCAATCACTAGGTTTTCTCAGATATTTGGCGTGTAAATCTTTCGATCTCTATCTCCTATGATCTGTCCCTTGCCTTGGTGATTCTTGAGTATTAAATCCATGCTTTTAGTACCCTTTTTCAACCCAAGCTCTTAAATTCACCTTGCAACAAAAACATGATTAAAATGGAACGTTAAGCATTATCATGTACGTAAAACCAAGTAATTACTGTGGTCTAATATGCAATATTTGACCTTCAACATAATCGCCAACAAGCATTTTGCTAGTCCCGAGCAAAGTATGCAACAAATATTTTAAGAATTACATGACAATTTTTATAAACTCAAGTGGTTTTTTGAAAAACAATCCAATTAATCGAATTCTAAGATTTGTGCATGTTGGGCATTACTTTCTCCTAAACTCGAGTGCTTGGTAAACTTCATGGTCAAGTTCAAAGTATTAATCCATCAATTAGAACAATTCTAAACATCGAGTTCCATGGGTGTATAGTGTAACCTATACTTATCACAATTAAGGGTCCAATCATCAATTTTCACAATAACATAGATAATCAAATAGAGCATTCTAAATAGCCCAACCTAAACAAAACTTACCTTATAGTTTAACCTTTTTATTCTTCCAGCTTTTGATTTTTTCCATTAATGGGTTTCACATTGTGTCAGCCTTTTTAAAGATCTTTAACAGGTAGTCGTTTTCGACGACAACTATTTTTTAGCTAGGTATTCACTATTTTTTTTGTTGAACATGATGGACAAATTTCCCAGGTTAACAATTCAATATCGAACTGAAACCTTAATGTGTAAGCTAGATGTGACATGTGAAATCATGACTCAATTAATGTTTAAAACTTCTAATCATGGATTAATAATTCGAACTTAACTGTGAAATCTAATAGGTAATTGAATCCAAAAGTCATAAATCACCAATATGAAGTATCTTATACTTCTTAAATTAAGACTATACTTCAAAATTACTCAAATTCACAAATTTTTCAGAAATTTTTCTCGAATTCACAAGAATTTTCAAAAAAAATTTTAAAAAAATTTCACAATTTTTGCTCAAGACCAAGAAAATACTGATTAAGTAACCTAATCTCTCATCCCCAACCTAAAATCTACATTGTCCTCAATGTAAAAGATATAAGCATGCAATGCACATGAGACAACGAAAATGAAGGAGAAGTGATGGAAAGATAGTACCTGATGAAGGAGTTGTATGGATTTTTCCAAAGAGTTCTCAGCGTGAAGGTGAGTCAGCACGAGAGTTAAATCAACAAAAGCAAACTATCCTAACAGCATAAAGCTGACTATCCTAGACATAACATGAAAGTAATAAACTAATCCTAAACTAGGAAAGTAGGGGAAATGCTACTCAATCATGCCATAAGGTTTCTCTTCCAGCCAATATCTTGATAAGTTTCTCAGTAGGTTTCTCAACAAGATCATCCAAAAGCCCTTTTTGTAATAGGCTTGGATGCCCTGGAGCATGAATTTTCAAATAAATTTAAGGACCTCATCAAAAAATTGTCGTTGAATCACTTGACGTATCCAAAGGATATATGATTCACTTATGACAGAAAAAGTTTCAATTTTAGTACTCCATGGTAAATCAGAGACTACAAGTAGATAAAATTCAGAAAAATTCTTAGAAAGTGATGTAGTCTTGACACATTCCGAAGTTTCAGACTTTGGTTCAATTTTTAGCTCCTCCTCCTTTAATGATAAATGTTCAATATCTAGGGAATGAGAGGCTTCAGAATAAGGGTTCTCTCGGTCAGTAACAACTACCGAGGTATTCTCTTGCGAGGCATCCACTATTTCTTTTATCATAGAATCATTTGAATCTACAAAGTGTGCTAAGCAATCATCCAAAGAGTTGGGAAATTCAGCTGAGAGTGACTCATTTTCCACATTGAAGTGTGTGATGATTTGTCTAAGGATTACATCATCTCTGGAAGTGGATGAAGGCATGCTCTCTCACTCTTGTCCTACACAGACAAGTTGTGGATCAATAAGTGACGTATTGATATGAAAACTTTGTTCATCAGTACCATCCAGTAAACACATTGTATTGTCAAGGGTTGACAACTCAGATGGTGGCCTTAACTAAATGGTTTCAATTTCCAGAGTCATATCGAGTGACTCGTCCATCTCCCGAATCATACCATCATTCAATTCAGGGGAGTGGTCTGAATATGTCTCACAAGAGTTAGAAGGGTCGGTTGAAAGGGGCTCATTCTCTGCATTTAAATCACTCATGTTAGATGGGTGAAGTAAATCATTATGGTCAACCACTTCCTGTACCCCTTGATCATTGACCTGGACCAAACTTGAGATTGATTCCAGAGGAATTTGGGCTGCACATTCATCATCCCAATACTCATCATTTTCCAATTCAGTGCAGTACACACTTGAGATGGGATTGCTTCCCTCATATTCTACTCTTAAATTAGGTTGAGGTTCAAATAAACTAACCTCCCCCTCATCATTAAAACCAAGTGTGTCATGTGAGCAAAGTGTGTCATCATCATTATATTTGAAAGACACCTATGTCTCTTGATCATTCTTTTGAACCGTCATCGAGATCGGATCTTCAGAAATTTGAACCATATGCTCATTAACATAATCCAACTCTTTATTCTAAATTCCAGATTTCTTCAAAACCAAGTTAGGATCACTTTCCTCACATTATATTTCTGGAATGAATTGTGGTTGAGATGAACGAGCCTCCAATGTCTCATCGATGTGCAATGCAAGCGCTTCTATCTTTTTCTAAGGCCGGAAAAATTATATATGTTACCTTGAAGTGACTCATCTTGAATCATTTCTGATTGTGTTTCAAAGGTAGAGGACCCAAGAGGACTAAGATGCATTATTGATTCAACTTTCCAATTTTGATATTTCCACTGATCATAATCATATGGATCATAGGTGGGAGAATATGATGGTTGTTAATACATATTATCACCCATAATATAATCTCTCATTGTCTTCTTCTTATTTGATGATTGATTATAATTCTCACTCTCATAAGTCTGACAACACCAATATTCACATATTGTTTCCTTAATCCATGGAGTGTAATTATTCTCCCACATATGATCACGTAAGGACTTCTTAACTAGTGGAGCATTATATTTCGATCAGTTCTCAATGATGGTTTCAGAAAAATTTTGAAACATAGGTTGATTTCTATCATAATCATCATACATCCCTCCCCAATATCTCTTATCTATCTCAACATACTGACATACCCACTCTTGCATGGTGAAAACCTAACTCTGAATCTAATCCTAAAAGAAAAGAAAAGAAAATTTCTACAGCAATACGGAAAGTAAGTTGAGGGAAGAAGGTAGAAAGAAGTTACTGGATTGGAGAGTTCTATATTAGGATCCTACAAAACAGGAAAAACAATGTTAGTTTCTGAAAACATACAAGAAAAATCCTAAAAATAAAATTCTAAAATTAGAAAGTTCTAAAAACAAAATATAGAAAGATGAGTTAGTTTAAAAAAAGGAAAGTTTCTGAAAAAGTTAGTTTCTGAAAACAAATTTGGAAAGTTTCTAAACCTAGAAAATAGAAAGCTAAGTTAGTTTCTAGATTAATTCAAAAAACCCTAATCCTTTAAAAAAAAATAGAAACTAGAAAAATCGTAATCTTAAACTAATTCCAAAACCAGCTAATCTCATAAAAACGCAACCGTCAATCTCTGGCAACAGCGCTAAAAACTTGTTCATAGCCCCAAATGTAGGTTCGCGATGTAGTAATAATCTTGGTAAGACCGAGGTCGAATCCACAGGGACTAAACCTTGTACGTATTCTGAAAGTAACTAGAACTAGAACTAGAAGAAAATTTAATCTAAATCAGAAAATTTTAAGAGAATAATGGTGAACTACTTCAACTAAAACTGTAAAATTCAAAGGTGGGAAACTAGGGTTTCCAAGGATCCACTTGTAGAGATCAGGGAGATCTATGCTTGATTCACGAACACAACTGGAATCAAAGTCCTATCTTCATCCAGTTGGAAAATATTTCATTAAAAATCAATTATGAACTTCCTTTGATCTAGTTTTCAATGGATGAGAGGTATGAGAACTAGAGTTGATTCAATCACAAAATCATGCCCATGAGACAAAGCAAACAACAGAATTTAACCAATCCTCAACCAATCTAAGAGAATTATGAATGTTAGGAAGGATTCCACCATTGAACCATGCTCAGGAGACGATGGTGAACAACAGGGTCTCCTAAATTTACAATCTCAATAATGAAAAGAATATACTCAAATCTATCATAGATATATTGTAATTTAAGTCACAACAAATTATTAAAAACTATGAATATTCCTTATAATCAAACCAAAATTTAAAAAAAAAAGTTCAACTTAACATAAATCCAAGCATAAAAAACACCCCCATCACGCTACAAGCTTCACTTCTTAACCCTAGCTAAGAGGTTTAGCCTATCATAATCATGATGGACTAAAATCTCTTAAGGAAAAATATAAACAAAACCAGGAAAACCAAAGAGGAAGGAAGGAATGGAGATGGCCGACTGTCACCACACGTCGTCTCTTTCTCTTCTTCTCCTCACGTCCCAAGATAGCCTCTCATGTCCCTTTCTTTCTTTCTTCTATAGGCAGCATGAGGCGGTGGCTGGAGTCGGTGGAGAAGTCGGTGTGAAACCTATGGAGTTTACGCAGCAAACAGTCGCGTGCACAGCCGCGAAATGCAAAAAGCCTTGCATTTGATTGAGAATTTTGGCCAAAAGATCGTCCCACGAATTAGCTCCATGGTTGGGGTCGGGACCCCCTTTCCATGCTTTTGGATGGTCCAGATCGGCCATTCGATCACGTCCATGATCACACGATGGGCCATGGAGGGTCGGATGTCCAGACATGCGTAATTGTGAAGGTTCTTGCGTTGAGATGCTCGGTGGGCCCCACAGTGATGTTTTCAAAGAAATTCACCCCATCCATGAGATTCGTGGGGACATTTTAGTCAGGAATGGACGGTTTTGCTCGAGTTTGGTGTGGCCCACTGTATCAGATCTTCCCGCCATTCATCTTTTGTTTGAAATGGTATTCTTGCGAGCGCGAGCATGGATGTAGAAGGATACCATGGCTATGGTCGGCCCCACCTCTTGGATCCAATGGATGGTTCAGATTGTCGAACCAGATGATGAAGGTGGCCCACGAAAATCATCCGTGCAGATGTTGGCGAAAGAAAAACTGAATTTTCCATTTTTAGAGAGAGTTAGAGAGAGATCGGGTCAGCGTGTGCTGACCAGTCTCCTGGTTTCGGTGCATGGCTGGTGCGTGTGTGATGTGCACACGCACCCCCTCAAGGTGGGGTCCTCAGTGATGTTTTGATAAATTCGCTTCGTCCATCTATTTTTCCATCTAATTTGAGGGTTGAGACCAAAATTGAAGCATATCTAAAGATCAGGTGGTCCTCAGACTAGTGATTTAGTGGTTGATCTGTCCGTTGGACCACTTTCACAACGATCCAATAGTTGAAATTTCACATGTACGGTTACTTTATGATCCTCAGACCAGATATAAAGTTTCGAGCCAAACGGATGGTGGGAACCCTATGATATTGCATTCAGGATGATTTTCAGGCCTCTTTATCTTCAATCACTGGGTTTTATCGGATCTTTGGTGTGTAAATCTTTCGATATCGGTCTCCTAGAATCCGTCCCTTGCCTTGGTGATTCTTGAGCATCAAATTCATGCTTTTAGTACCCTTTTTCAATCCAAGTTCTTAAATTCACCTTGCAACAAAAACATGATTAAAATGGAACGTTAAACATTATCGTGTATGTAAAACCAAGTAATAACTGGGGTCTAATATGCAATATTTGACCCTCAACACCCCTCTAGCCTCTTCCAGCCATCTCTTAGCCTTACAATCCTACTTAGGTCAATCATTCCCCACCATGGTGCATTCAAACATCTAAGCCATTTCAAGTACAAGCCAAAGATCATGCAATCATCGTTAGCATTTATACTTCATCAGTCGTATCATTACTTCCCTTCTCAACTCCCTTATTAAGACCCGTGTCCTAGTCCGTACCTTTCCATTAGCTTCCGCGATCCTTCCGGTCGAATTCTGACAACCTTCACACCATATCTGGCGATTGTACGCGATCCTAAACCAGGTCCCGCATACTAAAGTCAGCTCGAACCGAAACTTGTATCATAGCGACCGCGTCGTCGCCGTGGTTCCAACGCCGTAACTTGCGCACCGAACCAATACCCAAACCAGGAGATGTGGACCTGCGTTCATTCTGAAGAAACGCCACGCGTTGCGAATTATGAGGGAATCTCTACCACATGTCCCATCAATCAATCCATCAATCAATCAAGTACACTCCATATCTCAAGTACAAGTCAAGTACATGCAACCCATCTCTCTCTTTTCCATAAGTCAACTCTCTCTCTCTCCCTACCCATCCCTCTATTACCAATTTTCAAACCAAACCATACCTCCCATCACCTCTCCTTACATCACCCATCACTCCATCACCTCTTATCACCCATCACTTCTCTCTCTCTCTCTCTCTCTCTCTCTCTCTCTCTCATTTCTCAAATCTCACAAACAACAAAAAATTTCACACGTCTAACCCCTCTCTCCCAAACCACAAGTGTAGTCCACCTTCTCATCTTCCATCTACACCCTCTCATCTTTCATCCACACCATCAATCTCCCATCAACCTCCATCAAAAGGCAAGCTAAGGAGCATTGGAGTCTAAGGGACCAAGAAGAAGGAAGATAAGGTGGGGGATTTACCATTATTTTTGATTTTAGGATCCACTTGTTGGTGGGACCCATTTTGATGTATGTGATTTAAGCAAGAGGGGCCCATAGTGGCGGGGTCCCTCTATCTCACCGTATATTTCTCTCTCTCCCTCTCTCTTTCTTTGTGATGGTGTGGATCCCACCAATATGTGTTATATCTACCCCGTCTATCTACATCAGACGGTGTGGCCCACCCTATTACAGGTGATGATCCACACCATCCACTGTTTAGATGGGCACAATACATCCTTCTTTCTATATGTTATATTTTATATAATATATATAATATAATATGTATTGTATATATTGTAAGTGCTATAGTTTATATCCCTGTCTGTTGTCAAATTTGTGGTGCCAAAATCACTGTTATATATAACTTGCATAAGTGAAGCTCTCTCAAGGATCAACATTCATAAACAAGCAAAGCTCACAAGACAAGACTCAAGCTGCAAGACTTCAAGAAGAGTTCAAGGCAGTTTGTACACTTTCAAGATTGAGCTACATCAAGGTTTCAACTACATCAAGACTTCAAGGCTCATACTTCAAGGTCACTTGTTCCTAATGTTTCAATGTCCATACTTCATGGTTGAGGTTTGATTGACCATAGGTTGACCTTAGAAGTAGGTCATTTTGGATACATAAACCGAATGTTTATTTTACATAAGTTTGGTCTGTTCTTCGACTAGTCCTAGGCCTTCTTCGACTAGTCCTAGAGTTGCTTCGACCAGTCTAAGAAATTCCTCGATCAGTCGTGAGTTTGTTACAAATTTTGGATGAAATCTGTTAGGCTTCGACTAGTCCAGGAATCTGTTCGACCAGTCGTAGGAACAGTGTCGACTGCATCTACGACCAGTCGAAAATCTTCGACTCGAAATCCAGCGATATTTTATAGGTTCTTCGACCAATCAAAGGAAACCTACGACCAGTTGTAGGTGACCTACGACCAGTCGAAGGAGACCTTCAACCAGTCGTAGAACGGTCAAAGCATATCCCGCCGAATTTTTCAAATATCTGTTATTACTTCTACTAGTCGAAGAGCTCCCTAGACCAGTCGAAGACGCGATCTGCTCACCTATAAATAGTGCACGAATCTCAGAAGAAATTATCGAATTAATTAATCCATTCAAGTCAATCTTCGTCGAACTTCTGAGAGATAATTCTGTGCTCCATCTAAGCTAAGTGTGCTTATTTAATATTCTCTTTCCTTAGCTTTATTTAATTGATTTTGTTTCAGCTATTCCAATCTAATTTGATAAGAGGAATTATTATTCCCTTTCTTTGGAATCAAAATCAATTAAGGCAAGCCCTATTTGGTTTAATTTAAAATCTATTAGAATTAGAACCATTATAATTGAGTACTGGACATTGAACTTGGACATTCAATCATCTATTCTGATTTGGTTCTACTGGGCTGCTACATCGAAGGAGATAATCAGGTATTTTACATTTAATTGTAAATTCCTTTCTATTTTGGTTTCTTTCAAGATTTGCCAGAAAAATCTTGTTGTATTGGTTATCTGAGGAGAGCCAGGAAAACTCAGAAGTGAGGTTTTTTAATTGTGTAAGCCCACAGACAAAGACACAATTGTAAAGGTTTTGGGTGAACCTGGGAAAACCTATTTTGTTAGTGAACGCTGATATCCCCTGTGTGAGGATATTAGGAGTGGAGTAGCATTTTGTGTGGCTGTTGTTTAACAGTTGGTGAACACACAAGCGAACCACTATAATCCCTTGCGTTATGGTTGAATGGTTTATACTTCTAATCTTTAATTATTCTTTTGTGGGATGTATGTATGGTGGTGAATATTGTAATCATTTAATTCAAGTATTGTGAGAATGTTGTAATAGTTTAGAATTTATTTTCTGCTATTCCTTTATCAGCTTGATATTTAATTTCTTTTGAAAGTTGTTCTAGCAAGGTTGCCCTGCCATTTTTATGGTGTATGGCTGTCCCTAGAACAATACATTTGTGATTCAATTTATTTTAATTCAGTTTGCATTTATTTCTGTATTCCTCTTCGATTTAAGATTTGATACAAAGATCTTTCTAGAAATAAGGTTGTCCTACCATAAACTCTGGTTTTTGGTGTAAGGTTGTCCTTAGAACAACATTTGTATCAACCTCTCAAGATCTGAATTTTGAGGTTATTTTACTTTCCTGCATTGTGATTTACTTTGGCTATCATATTCTTTTTAATTCCGCTGTTATAAGTTTTATTTGGCATTGTCCTATTCACCCCCCCTCTAGGACATATAGCTTGGCCTTTTCATATATATAATATAAGATATATATTATATGTATATATGTTGGTGGGCCACGTCCTCGTGGGACCCACCATAATGATGTGTCTATGTATGTCGTCCAGCGTCCCTAGACACTGGACGTTGGTGAACAGTGAAGTGTATGCTGACATGGGAGTGTACTAACGAGCCAGCCAAAAGAGAAGGGAGTGGTGGGCCACCCATGCAGGCCCCACCTTGATGTTTTTATATAAACCAAGCCGACCATCCTATTTCCCATATCATTTTAGGCGTTGAGCCGAAAAATGATCTTAATCCGAATTTATAATGGGCCGTAGCATAGCAAACAAGTTTCCTACCATTAAAATACCTCCCTGATGCTCCTGTATATTAAAAACCACCCAATATTAGACTCGATGGGATTGTATCGAGCCACAGGGACCAATGACTGGGATGGATTCATCTGTGGTGGGCCCCATCTATAAAAAACATCAGATCTTTGGTTTTTCAAAAAAAATGGAATAGAAGGCAGCAGCATCTGCTGCTGCCGCTGTCAGTGGGCGGGTGGACGAACGAGCTGGGCCTCACGGCCCCAGCTGTGGGCCCACTGTGATGCATTTCGAACATCCACACCATGCATTTGTTGGGTCCCCTCAGACCAGGTGTCCACCCCAAAAATCAACCTTATACGGAACTCAGGTGGGCCACACCATTTAAAATCATGTGAAGACATGCCAAAACATATAAAATCACTTGGTGGGGCCTACCTGAGTTTTAGATGTTGCTGAAACTTGGTCTGGACCTTCAGCCAGGTGGGACTCACATAATGGGTGGGCTGGATTTGTGAACCACGTTTCGATGGGCCCCACGCCCACCCCCAGGTCCAAGTGACCTTATAAACAGGTTGGACGGCATATAAATATCACGGCGGGCTCCTGCCCACGTGACCAGTCAACAGATTAATGGCAAATAAATATTTCAGTGGGCCCTACCCCCTAGTCCACATGACCATATGTACAGGTTGGATGTAAATAAATATTACAAGTGGGCCCAGGTAGGTGGAAAATAAATATTACAGTGGGCCCTACCTTGGTCCACATGGCCTTATGCATAGTTGGGTGGAAAATAAACATTATGGTAGGCTCCACATGGGACCCACTTATGTATGTATTGTAAACCACACCCTCTATTAGAGTGGGCTCCATCATGATGCATGTGTTTCATCCAACTGTCCAATCATTTTTGGAGATAATTTATGGCCCATTGTTGAGGCCCACCATGATGTATTGGTGGTCCTTGTTGAGGCCTACCTTGACTTGTATAGGCCCATATTATGAGGCCCATTGTGAAGTATGTAAGGTTTGTGTGATTAGGCCCAGCTTGATATATTTGTGGCCTACCCACTAAGGCCCACTTGAGATATATGAGCCCATGGTTTGAGGCCCATTTGATGTATTTGGGCCCTTGGGTCGAGGCTCAACAAGATCTATATAAGGCCCATTATAACGTGATTCTACCATAGTTCATGTGTTGACTATTGTAGTGGGCTATGCCTTGGGAACAATGTTGGTTTGACGTCCACATTGAATGGATAATGTTGGTTAAATGTCCGCGTTATAACTCTCCCTAAGGCCCACTGATAGGCCCATACTTGTAGTGAGTAGGCCATCTAGGCCCATCTCCGTTATACATAGAGCCCATCTCATTATACATGTTTAGTATAGATCCATGATTCATGATCATTCGCATCATATGTATGCCTGATGTGAGGAGTGATTGATCATAGCATATGCCTTCGGGCGGACTGTTTATGGGCTCCCTGATAGGCGGAGTTGCCCCATATAAGTGCATGGTACACACAGGACTGTCGCATGACTGATAGTGTGACTCATGCACTTACATTTGTGTGATTGTAGTTACTGCCCTAGCGACATCAGGGTTATAGCCTCCATAGACACATCGTGGATGGCAGGATTGGATACCGAAAATATTTGGTTATAGCATACAGGCACCATAGATGTCCCTGGGTAAAAATTCCTAAACCCGATGGTACCAGAGGATGACTCCAACGTCAAGACCGAGTGGATACAAGAGCGCGCGAGGGCCATATACTAGTAGGCCACGTCTCCTACTATGTCGTGGTCGGTTGGAAAGGGGTGTGACCTTACCCGCCTGAGTAAGGGGGCAATTTCTAGGTTGAGTTTGACTAGCTAGAGGAATCGGTCCGCTATCGACGAGTCGGGCCCAATATTGGCAGGCGGATAGTGAGGTCTCTTCCACCCTCCCATTTATGCGTCCGGATAGGAGCAGCAAGCTAGTGTAAAGTGCACTAAACCCCGATGATTATTCATACTGAGAACCGCACTGATTTGATGCTCTAGTGAGGAGCTGCATTGATATGTGGATGAGGATTGACATGCTTGACTTGCAATCTGCATCGCATGGCTTTAATATGGCCGATTGCATTCATGTTTTGCACCGCATGGCCTTGGTATGGCTGATTGCATACATGTGCCCATCAGTATGATCTCGCATTTCTCTGACCTTGCATCCTAAGCATGCTCATATTGTGCACACACTTACACCACCCTCTAAGCTTTCTATAAGCTTATGCATGATTGATGCATGCAGGTGACGCCAGGTCGTAGTCGTATCATAGTAGTAGCAGGAGTGTGCGGTCGAGCCTTTGGAGTTTTGTTATTCGCATTATCTTGTATTTCTCTTCAGACGCATTGTACTTAAAGTTTTTTATCATAGGGGATTTTGTGATGGTGTTCTTGTGTTTATTGTTCATGGGTTATGCTTTTGGTTATGCTCATTACGAATCAAATGATATTAGAAATCCTCCTTGTGAGATCCCAAGATCGGAACCTGGTAAATGGGTACCGGGAGCCAAGAATGGGGTTCTACGGAGGCTGTCGGCACCGGATTCGATGATCGGAAATTTTGCGAGCCCGGTTTCTGAGTTCGGGGCGTGACACCTTGCTTCTCTAAGTTGCCATTGAATATATGCTCTGTGACTTACCGGAACACCAGATCCAGAAACTCATGGTAGCCTAGTCCTCTTTTTAATGATATTTTAGCATCATCACATTTGTTTAAAAACTCTTCTAAACATTCTTTAGACGTATGCTCTATGGCTTGCTGGAATTCCAGACCTTACCACATCAGAAATCCAAGTCTGTCTAGTCCCATTTCAATCTTATCATCCTATCCCTTAAGACTATTTTACCACATGAAATAAAGACCGCACATTCGTACGGGCAGAGAGGGTGTCTAACACCTTCCCTCTTTGTAATCGAGGTCTCTTACTTAGAATCCCAAATCGCAAATCAGGAGTCAATTTAAAGCAAGAGAGTCTCCGGATTCTCTAGCTTTACATATTTTGCGAGTTCTAGTCAACTGCGTGATTTTAAGTTAAGTGGCTAGTGGCGGCTCCAAGTTTATTGCATCATCAATCCAAATCAGTCCAATCACCATCACCACACATATAAATCAACGTGGGCTCTGATTTCCAGCGTTCACAGAATGGCAACTCCACTAGGGATCTACTAGCTCACACTAGCTAAGACTCAACTCGAAAGACTGTGGTAATACAATCTTAGGGGATATTCTGTAAGTGCTATGTTTTAGATCTAGCACCCTGTACTGTCAAATTTTATAGTGACAAACCACTTGAGAGTGATTGACTTGTTTGATAGATGGAAAGTTCACCTTCAAGTTCGATAGATGGAAAGTTCACCTTCATTCAAAGATGAGTTTCAAGTCATCTACATCAACATCAAAGCGCTACTTCTACTTCAAATCATAGTATGTTCAACTGCAAATACAAAATCAAGTTCATACACATGACTGAGTGCAAGTGCGACTTCAAATACTAACTTAAGTCCAAGTGCATTACCTGATCAAGTACACAAGCTCAAGTTCAAGTTTACAAGCTCAAGATCAAGTACACAAGTTTCAAGCTTCAAAGTGTAAAAGATAAAGCTTCAAAGTATCTCAAGTATACTATCTACTGAGGCGACTGAATTGACAAGTTCAATGCTCATATTTAAGGTATACATGACCCTTGAAAGACCTTAGAGATAAGTCATACATATTGCATATAGAATTTGGGCCATGGTACCCTATTTAGACCTTGCTTCGACTAGTACTAGTCATAGTTTGACTAGTCTAGGCACTGGCTTGACCACTCCAGAGTTTTTCTCGACCAATCTAGAAATTAACTCAAATTTTCAGATAAATCTAATAGGTCTTTAACCAGTCAAGCACCCTGCTCGAACGGTCATGGAGATTGGCTCGACCAAATGAGCAGGGCTTGACTCGAACTCCAACAAGGTGATTTTTACCCACTAGACCAATCGAGCAGGCCACTCAACCAATCGAGTTACAGGTTTATCTGATCGCACCAGAAACTTTGAAAATTGGTTACTGCCAGGACCAGTCAAGGTAGACCTTAGACCAGTCGAGGGAACCGAATTTCACCCTATAAATAGAGGACTTTTCTCAGCATTTGATATTCATTCCAAGCTAATTCAAGCCTCCTCTCTGAGAACTAAGTCCCCGCTATTGTGAGGGTATTGCTCGATAATTTAAGATTCTTTTATAGCTTTTTGATTTTGAATTTCTTGATCTCTTGTTATTCAATTCTACTTATTAGAAAGAGAATTTTACTTTACCCTTTTGAGATCTAAGAAATTGAATCAAGCTAGACCAAGGTTGATTTTAAATTAAAATTCATTTAGACCTAGAACCCTTTCATTTGTGAGACTGAACATTGAACATTGAACATCTAAGTCTACAAAGAAGTGGTTCTACCGTGCTACAATAAAGAAGAAGAATCTTTAGATAAGTATATTTCATTTATTATATTGTAGTTTGTAAGATTGCCAGAAAATCTTTCTTTTTGGTTTTGACTGAGATAGCCAGAAAATCTTAGTGTGTGGGGTTGTTAATTGTGATAGCCCATTGAAAACACAATTGTAAAGGTTTTAAGATGAACCTTAGAAAACCTTCTTTCATAGTGAAAGCCAATATCCCATGGATGTGGATATTGGGAGTAGAGTAGGTGTGCCTGTTTGAGAACAGTTGGTGTATACACCGAACCACTATAATTCTCAGAGTTTGGATGATGATGATGATGATGTATGTGATGAGGTGAATGCTGTAATTTATTTTCATGTACATGTGGTGAATGTTGTAATAGCTTGATTTATTTTATTTTCCTTTGGTATTAGTTTGAGTTTTTGATCCTTACTAAGTTCAAGACATCAGGTTGTCTTACCATAAACCTTGGTTTTTAGTGTAAAGTTGTCCTTTTGAATGAATTTTGTTTCAACCTCTCAAGACTAGTGCATTTGAGGTTGCTATTTATTTCTGCTATCTGCATTTTTATTCCGCTTTTAATTTTTATTTGGCATATTCCTATTCACCCTCCCCCCCTTTAGGACTGAGAACTCACCCTTTTCATATTCTTCATATGAACATTCGCATTCATACTTTGCATTAAAAAAATGAGGTTCGATCTTTAGCTTGCACTCATTCAAGGCTTTCATTCACCCTAGTCTTCATGCTAACCCATTTACATGTTAAGAACTTTGGAAAAGCTTCAATTCTCCTTCTTCAGGTATTATCTTCCCATCACTTCCTATTTCTTTTCGTTGTCTCATATGCATTGCATGCTCATATCTTTTACATTGAGGACAATGTAGGTTTTAGGTTGGGGGTATGGATTAGGTAAACTAATCAATGTTTTCTTAGTTTTGAGCAAAAGTTGTGAAACTTTTCAATTTTTCAAGTTAAAAACATGTTTGGGAAATGATAATTTGTGGAATTAAGAATGCTTTTGAGTATGATGATAACATGGAGATTCAACTTTGAATTGTTGGAGTTTGATCAACCAAGTAAACTATCATCTAAAATTTTTGCATTTAATTTATTAAGAGGAAGTTTGCATATCATGTTAATCTAAGTCACAAGACACATTCAATTTGCTTTCTGTGAATAGTACTAGAATTTCTTATTTTTGTATGTATATCATTAAAAGATATTTAAAATTAAGTCTGGAGAATTTTATCCACCTAAAAAGATGAAAAGAACCAGTTAAAAAATAGTGAGTTCAACAAAAAGGTCATGTATAGTGAAAAGACTGAAAAATAATGAAAAGAATGAATAATAAGGACCATCGATATAAAATCAAAAACTGGAAAAAGAAGGAAAAGGGGATAAGTTCGGAATCAGCACTTGATTATTCAAGTAATCCTGAGGTGATGAACATGGCTAATATTATAAAATGATAGTATTTTTATAAAAAGTAAGTTGGAAATCACTGAGCACATTGGAAAAAGTTGATATATGAACTTATGCTCTTAATTGATTGATGATGAACCTATTTGATTGATTTCGCGTTTGATTCAGCTCTAGGTTGTCAAATTTTCACTCTCACTTCTTTGGATTATACTCATTCATACTTGTTTACATAAAAAATTATTTTCTTGAAGAACTTTGGACATTAAAAATTGAAAATCACTTCACGCATGTTTTGCTCGGGACTAGCAAAATAGTGGTTGAGGGGTGTGTTGAGTATGAAATATTGCATATTTTTTTCTATTTATACCTTAGTTTTATAAATATGATAGTGTTTAATCGATTTAATTATTCATGTTTTCATATGCAAGGTGATTTTGAGAGCTTAAGGTGAAATTAATACTAAAAGGAATATTTATACTCAAAATATTACTAACTGAAGATTTGGAGATTTGGAAGTCATTAATGAAGAATTCACATGCCAAAGATCCAAGAAAACCAAGTGAGGAATGAAGAGAATCAAATATTTGAAGTGAAGAAAAGGAATCCTAAAATTGTCTTGAAAAGAAACATATTCCTGAAATTGTCTTGAAAAAGCATATCTGAAACTCCGAGTCAATTTTGGGAAATTGTATAGGGTGAAGTCTATTTTGAAAAATTGCGCAGAGTGAAATCTATTTTGGAAAACTATGTAAAGTGCTTAAATTTAAGGCGATTTCTAGATTTTTCCAACTCGGTGCGAAAATTAGAGTTTCACAACTATAAATAGGACTCCCTAGGATGCTCCAAAGCATATTATAGGGTTTGGAAAGGTCTCAAGGAACATTGCACAAGGGTAGAGCAGTCGCCAAAGAGTTTTTCTTCTTCTCTAATTTATTTTTATGCTTTGTTTAAGAGATTTGGTTTCAATTATGTTTATAGTTGGCTAGGTGAAGCTTGTAACGTGTTGGATTATTTATTTTGCTTTGATTCTTATTCTTATTAAACTTCATTGATTTCTAGTTTGATATTAAGGGAATATTTTCAGTTTTGTATGATTTATTATGACTCAAATTACAATAAATGTTGTGATAGCTTTGGATATCTTCTTTTCCTATTTTGAGATGGTGAGATTGGTAAATCCCGTTGTTCACCATCGTCTCCTGGATATGGTAGGGTGATGGAATCCCTTCCAATCTTTACAATTCTCCTCCATTAAGAATTAGGTCAATGAAAAGTTTAAATTTGATTTAAATTGCTTCATCTTCTAAATGGATAGGATCATACTCCAATTCCAATTGTGTTTATTGAATCAAGCAAGGTAGCATCTTGATAGCTACAAGTGGATCCTTGACACCCTAGTTCCCACCTTTAAATTTATAAGTTTTAATCAATATTATTCACCATTACTCTTAATTATTCATATTTCAATTTAGATATTTTTCTAGTTCTAGTTATTTTTAGAATACGTACAAGTTTAGTCCATGTGGATTTGACCTCGGTCTTACCGAGTTATTACTATATCGCGACCTTACACTTGGGGTTGTGAACAATTGGTGTATAATTGGTTCTTTCTTAACAATTCTAAGACTACTTGTAGGTGTGTTTCATGTTCCTCCTCACTTTAGGAATATATCAGGATATCATCAATGAAGACTATAACAAATTGATCCAAGTAACGTCGAAATACCCAATTCATGAGGTCCATGAAGATGGCTGGTGCGTTTGTGAGGCCAAAGGGTATTATTAAGAATTCGTAGTGTCCGTACCTAGTCTTAAATGTAGTCTTGTATATATCCTCGCCTTTGATCCTTAACTGATGGTATCTGGACATCAGGTCAATCTTTGAGAAGAAACGGACTACCTTAAGTTGATCAAAGAGGTCATCTATGTGGGGTAGGGGATACTTGTTCTTTATCATCGCGTGATTCAAATGACAATAATCGATGCACGATCGCAAGGTTCCGTCCTTCTTCTTTACAAACAAAACTAGGGCACCTCAGGGAGACATGCTTGGTCGGATAAATCCCTTGTCCAGGAGCTCTTCTATTTGTTTCTTGAGTTTTACCAGCTCGATTGGTGCCATATGGAAAGAGGGTAATGCGATGGGGCGGTTCTTGGTATTAGATCGATACTGAAGTCTACTTCTCTCTTGGGTGGTAGTCCTGGTATATCCTGGAACACTTCAGGAAACTCCCTAACCACTGGAATGTGCTCTGTGGAGGTTTCCTCCAAGGCCATTACTCATTCCAATGCTTTTTTTTTCTTTTTGCCTTGCACTGTGGTAGGGGCTTGTTTAGGTAGAGTGAACATGACACTTCTGGCTTTACTTTCTATAACTCCTCTTACCTTATCGAGCCAGTCCATCCTGAGGATCACATCAAACCCTTTCATACTAATCTTAACAAGATTGGAAGAGATTTCAACATTTTCTATGGTGATGAGGCAATTTTCACAATATTGTATAAGTTCTACTATTTTCCCTAGGGGTGAGGCCACGATGATGGATCCTTTCATATATTTCAATTCTAAACCCAAATGCTCTACTATGGAGGTTTATATAAATGATAGGGTAGCTCCACAGTCGAATAAAAGTACAAGCGGGGCACCCTTGATGAAATTTATACTTTCTATTAAGCTAGGAGTAGTCTCCGGGTGACATCCTGGCAAAGAGGCGGTTGGGCGTGGTGTTTTGGTGCACTTGATTCGGGATGGGGCGGCCTTTGTCCTTCATCTTCTTATAACAATTTTTTGCGTCGTGACCCATTTTCTTGCAGTAGCCGCGGTCAGGGAGGTTGTCCCATTTTTTCTTCTCTTTAAGGGTGATATTCTATTGTGGGGTGATTCTTGGTCTTTTATCCGGCATTTGTGGCATAGTCAGGTTGGTCTTAAACCTCTTCCCTGCCTCGTGCTATAGTCTAGCCTGCGTCCTGCTGTCATCGTCACTTTCGGATCTAGTGGCTTTATCAACGATGTCAGCATAGTTTATCAAATCCAGGCAGCATATATGAGATCCGTATCCTAGCTCGTACTATTTCGTAGGCTTCCGTGGTCCTCCCGGTCGAATTCTGATGACTCACAATTTGTTATCGATGTTTACGCGCAATCCTCAGTCGTGTCCCGTATATCAGAGTCGGCTTGACTCGAGACTTGTACCCTAGCTACCGCACCGTCACAGTGGTTCCAATGCCACGTCTCGCACGCCAAGGCAATACCCGGGCTAAGAGATGTGGGCCCGAGTTCAGTTCAAGAAAAATGCCGCACCTTGTGAATTCCGAGAGAATCTCTACGACACGTCACATCAATCAATCAATGTACAAGTCAAGTATATATCCCATCACACCCAGCCTTCTCTCACCCAAAGTCAAAGCAACCCATTCTTAACCCATTCCTTTCTTACCATAAGTCAAGAGGACCCATCCCTTTTCATCCCATCACCACTCCTCCCTCTCTCATTTTTCTCATTCCAAGAAAATCCTAAAGGGAGATCCAACGTCCAAGCTCCAAGCTTCTATGAGAGAAGCTAGTGTGGCCCACCTCCCTACCACTCAATCCCACCATCCAAAGATCATCTCCACCATTGAAATGCATCCCTTGGAGCTTTAGGATGCGTTGATGGAAGAAGAAGTCCAAGAAGATTAAAGGTGGGTGTTCATCCGCTGATTTTTATATTTGATGGCCCACTTGTGGTGCGACCCATCTTAATGTATGTGATTGTAAGCTAGAGGGGCCCATAGTGGCGGGGTCCCTCCCCTTCTCACCGATCTCTCTCTCTCTCTCTCTCTTTGTGATGATGTGTGTGGCCCACCTGTGATATAGCATGTTAATCCAGACCGTCCAATAGGTGGGACGGCTTATTGTCCGTCCTGCTAGATTATCAGTCCATTTGGGCCATTTGGATGATGGAAAACACCAAGATCGGCTTGATCACTAGCCGTGTGGACCTCGCATGGACCCCAATGTGATGTATGGGTTTCTATCCCCACCGTCCATCCCCATCTATCCAGGAATTGAGGCAAGAGGGTCACCTCCCGCTGGGCAGTCCGCTGTCCAGCAGCAGCCCCTGATCTAGACCGTCCAACTAGGGATGGTGGGTCCCATGCAGCTAGTGCTGCTTTGTTGACGGTGGATCTGGCACGAGGTATGTGTTGTATATCCTACACCGCCCATCCATTTTTTCCTTCTGTAGATGCGTGGGGCCCACCCCACACGTGTTGTACGTGTGGGATGGGACCCACCTTGCTGGACGTGTGCTGGGTGCACCGTCCATCCACGGAAGGTGCTATGAAGGGCCAACTGTGATGTATTTTGCCATCCAACTTGTCCGTCCAAAACGCTGGATGTTGTTTCATTTCAAAAAAAATAAAAAAATAAAATAAACTAATAATAATATAAAATATTATATATACTATGCTATATGAAGGACCGGACCCCACATGGGACTCACCCACACGTATGACACGTACGGCAAGTGGGACCCACCTTGATATATTTATTTTATCCCCACCGTCCATCTATCCATGACAGTGGGCTGATCATGAGATATATGTTATATCAAAACCGTCTGTCCATTTTTTGGCAACCGTGGGACCCACTCCACACATGTTGCACGTGTGAAGGTGGGACCCACATTGATGTATGCGTTCTACCCTGTCCGTTGGAGGGACGGTGGTCTCAGCAGCAAAGCTGTTGTACCACATTAGCAAGTTATGTGGGAACTCACCATGATATATGTATTTTATCATTGTTGTATGTCCCTATTTTTGTGACGTGGGACCCACCCCACATGTGCTGCACGTGTGGGGGTGAGACCCACCTTGCTGATGGGTGTATTCACACCGTCCATTTAACGGTGGAGCCTACATGATGTATGTATTTTGAATCTGCACTGTCCATATGTGGACGGTGCCATGAGGGCCACACCATGATATAATTGTTTCATCCACACCGACTAGATGTTTGGACGGTGCTGGACAATGTTTAGACAGTGCTGATCATCATTAGTGGGCCATGTGCCCCATAGATTGTAGTGTACAGTGATACACATGTTACACCTGCGACTATTGAAATAATTTTAGATGTAATCCAAACTCCCACTTGAGGCCCACTTTGATATATTTGTGGCCCATCTATGAGGCCCACCTTGATGTATTTTGCGGCCTATTAGTTAAGGCCCAATATGATGTATTTAGGGCCCATGGTTTGAGGCCCATTGTGATATATTTAAGGCCCACGTAACGTGGCCCATTGTGATGTATGAGACCCTTGTGTAAGGCCCATTATGATTGTATGAGGCCCATTGCGATGTATATTAGGCCTTTGTGTGAGGCCATGGGCCCACGATACGTTTGGCTCTATGTGGACCACTCCTTGGGAGCAATGTTGGTTAAATGTCCACATTGATGGGCAATGATAGTTTAATGTTCACATTGTGACCTTTCCTTAGGCCTTGTTTGGCCGATTATCGAGGCCAATTTTGATTGTCGAGGCCGATTTTGATTGCCGAGGCCGATTATTGAGGCCGATTTCAATTGTTGAGGCCGATTGTCGAGGCCGATTCTGATTCTGATTGTCGAGGCCGATTCCGATTGTCGATACTGATTCCGTTTATCGAGACCGATTCTGATTATCGATACCGATTCTGATTGTCGAGACCAATTTTGATTGTCGAGGCCAATTCCGATTGTCCAGGTCGATTGTTGAGGCTGATTCTTATTTCGATTGTTGAGGCCGATTTCAATTCCGATTATCGAGACTAATTTGATTGTCAATACCGATTCTGATTATCAAGGTCAATTATCAAGGCTGATTCTGATTGATGAGGCCGATTCTGATTATCGAGGCCGATTCTGATTATTGAGGCCGATTGTGTAGGCTGATTGAGAAGGCCTAATGTGATGTATATGCGGCCCGTATTTGAGGCCCATTGTGATATGCATTCAGCCCATGCTTAAGGCCCAATGTGATGTATATAAGGCCTATGTGATGATGCCCATTGTGGTGCATTTGAGGGCCAGGCAATGGAGCTTGTTGTGATGTATATTAAGTCCATGAGAGAGGCCCATCATGATGTGTATTAAGCTCTTGAGTGAGGCCCATGGTTTGCATATTAGGCCCTTATGTGAGGCCATGGTTCCACTATATGCTAGGCTCTATGTGAGTCATTCCTTGGGGGCAATGTTAGTTAAATGTCCACATTATCGAGGTCGATTGTCGATGCCGATTATTGATACCGATTATGAGTATGTGACAGCATAACATCATAATACATGCCCATACGCATCATCTGCATATTTGTTATGAGATGTGGTTGACCATTGCATATGTCATTGGGTAGGTTATTTTAAGACTCCTTGATAGGCGAAGGTTATCTCACATGAGTGTATGATGTGCACAGGATTGATGCATGACTGGATTGTATGACTCATGCATCTTACATTGTGTATTGTGATTACTGTACGCCCTAGTGACATTAGGGCTGTAGCCTCCACAGGCATATCATGGATGGCCAGATGGGACACTGAAAATCTGTTATTAGCATCAGACTGTCATAGATGGCCCTGGGTGAAAATTTCTAAACCCTCTTGGTACCATAGGATGCCCCAACGTCGAGATCCAGTGGATATATAAGAGCGCATGAGGGCTGTATTCCAGTAGGCCGCGTCTCCCACTGTGTCGGGGTCGATTGGGAGGGGGTGTGGCCTTACCGGCCTGAGAGATTAGGCATAACTAGGTTGAGTTTGACCAGCTTGTGAATGGGTCTACTATCGACATGCCGGGTAGATTTGGCTGACTACTGGCCAGGCAGATAGTGAGGTCTCTTCCACTTACCCAGATGTGCGCTTGATGGGGCAACAAGCTGGTGTAGAGTATATTAGACCCCGGTGATGATCCCAGAGATGAACAGTACCGATATGTAGACTTATTGAGTAGGAGTTACATACTCATTCATTCATTCATTCATTCACTATCCACTCAGGCTGGTGGTGCACAACTATTTGTTACATGTACCTTCATAATGGCTACGATTTCGGTTGGGGCACACGACTAACCTGAGATCAGGAGTTTACTGCATTGAGTTTGATTATCCAAATTAGGTATAGGACTGGTTTGGAAAGAAGTCCCTTGTGATAGACCCCATAGCTTGTGATACTACGTACTATCAACCCGACTTCACACTTCAGCATGGTCATTCCATTCGCACTGCATATTGCATTACATCCACGGCATGTAACATTTTGGGTTACTGTGTTTTTACATTTATATGGTCTAGATACCGCTAATGGTATTCGTGAACTCATCAGGAATTGTATTTTACATTGCATCCTCGGTATCTGATATTTAGCTCTCTATGATTTCGCATTTACAGAGTCAATCTGCAATGTGTACTCTGATATTGTTTGACTCATGGACTTGTCAGTATTTTCACTTACTCTGATTTCATATGATCTTACCAGTATTTTTGATGTTATATGATTATGGCATTGTATTGAATACTTGGCGCTTACCTTGTGCACACACTTACACCACCCTCTAAGCTTTTTTTAAGCTTATGCAAGATAGATGCGTGCAGGTGATGTTAGGTTGCAGCAGTGTGGAGCTTGGAGCATGTAATTGACTTCTGGAGCTTTGATTTTGACATATATATTTCCCTTTCAGCATTGTATTCAAATATTTATATTAGTGGATATATGATGAGGATGTTGCCTTTGTGATTTGGGTAAACTTGTGGTTATGCTTATTACAAGTAAATGTACATTGAAAAATCTACCTTGTAGGATCTCAGGATCAGAATCTGGCATATGGATGCTGGGAGCCAAGAATGGGGTACTACGGAGGCTGTTGGCACCGGATTCAGCAGCCGAGAATTTTGTGAGCCTGATTTTCGAGTTTACGGTGTGATAGCATATCTGGGAGTGGATTGAGGGTCTGAATTCGTCCTTGAAATCATTTAATTTTGAAGTCCTCGTCTTTAACTAATGTAGGTGCATATTGTGATAATTCCATAAAGTGGGCCTCATATTGTGCAACACTCATTTAGCCTTGGGTGAGTTTTATGAATTCAGACATCTGTTCATCTTGATACGACTTCAGGAAATATTTTTTGAAGAATTTCTTTTGGAATTCCTCCTAAAGTCCAAGCGTGATTTTTGGGTACAGTCCTTTCTGTTGCTTCCCACCAAATGACGGCCTCTCCTTCAAACTTAAATGTGGCTAGGGAAACTTTTAAATATTTCAGACATCCCATAGTTTTCAATGTCCTCTTAATCTGCTTCTCCCAGTGTTCTGCTACTACTGGATTGGGAGTGCTTGAGAATTCGGAGGGCCATAGCTTTAGGAATATTTCTAGCAAGGTAGACTCATCATGGTATTTTGAACATGGTAGAGCCAGTGGGGCGATGCGGGGAGGCGAGGCAGCCTTTGGGACGGCATTATGAACCTACTGTTGTAAGTCATCCACAATTCGTTGGGTCTTCTGCATTAACGCCTCTATACGTCCCAGGATGGAGTAGAATGGTGCCCATGCATGAGTATCAGGGGGTGCCAGTCCTAGGGGTGGTCCTGGGAGTGCAGCTTCTTGGTGGGTCGCTAACAAAGATGGCGTTGACTCTCTCATAATCATTTCCTGAGGGATCCCATTCTCAGTTGTGTGTTCTGAGGTATAGAGTTTGCTCGAATAATCTTTCTCTTAGGGGTCATACCTTCTGTAGACATGGATGTTTGGTTAGAGTGATGTTCAGTGCCTTGGGGAAATTTCTAGAGTGGTGAGTATAAGTTCTTCAGACAGTCACACATTCCGTAAATTTTAATTTCAGAATAAGTTCTTTTAGGATTTTTGGAATTTAATCCAAGGGTGTCTAGATTCGTTGCTTCTAGATTCCATGTCTAGTAGATTAATGGGGAGCCTGAACATGGGTTTCTAATCCTTCAACTTCCTAGTTTCATAGCGAGGTCACTTATGAATTAGTTTCTAATTTCTTAGTTTGATTAAAGTCCCGCAAAGTTTACAATGGTCCATGCCCTCAGGCCCTGTTAATCTCATTCTCATGCTCTGATACCAACTGTAACGCCTCAAAATTCTGAGGCCCGAGTCTTTGCTCACCCTGGGAATTCTAGCATTAATCTTGTTCACACGTTATTCCAATAGTGTGACTTCTATTGGATTTACACACTTCAAATATTTGAGTATAAGTTCATGAAAAGGAAATTTACTATTATTACTATTTCATTCAAATGGGAAAGTTCAATGAATCATTAAATGCTCTCTCAAATGGGAGCTTATTACATAATCAAGTTGCAATGGAAACGTAAATAAAGATAAATCATGAAACTATTTTCTTGTTTATTTAATATAGTCTTCTATAGAGAGGTGTTCCTCTGGGTCTTCAATCTGTACGTCACCTGCATCATCTGTATGGTTGGAGAGGGTCAATACCCTACTCACAATGATGGTTATTCCTTTAAAGTTTATAATAATTAAATAATTCTCAATGATATCGAAAGGGCACCAATCGATACTTCTCATATTCCACATATACACGAGTATCGATATGCGCAACATTCTATATGGTATGCATGCCTAGCAAAATATGTGCAATCCATCACACTCAGTGATCATGGTCACAATGTGGAAAGCAGTTTAATACATCCAACTGCCCCGCATTCTCACACTATGGAGATTCACTGGCACCGATCGATACTTCTCATATTCCACATATAAAAGAGTATCGATATGCGCAACATTCTATATGGTATGCATGCCAAGCAAACTATGTGCGATCTATCACACTCAGTGATCATGGTCACAATGTGGAAGGCAGTTTAATACATCCAACTGCCCTGCATTCTCACACTACGGAGATTCACCGGCGTGTCCCATGTTAGCGTGGATTTATGTGAACATCTCAAGGTGACACAACAATGCGGTTGGGAGATTTACGTGATACGATGTGTTCATAAAGCGACTATTTATGATATCCAATCCTGAGAAGTGATGTAACACGCATGATGATTTACTTACATCAATTTTACACCACACCAACCAACCCAGGGAATTACGTGCTGACCAAGAGTGCCGCTACCCATAACGCATTATGTCCACGATATTATATTGATCACTTGAGGTGGGATGCCCAACACGATACTTACATGCGAGATAATAAAGTGATATGAATTTCTGTAGTGTTGATTCATAAGGAGATTATAAATAGTAAAATAAACTTTGAAACAGGGAAAAGAGGCGTAACCAATTAAATTACAAAGTTTAAAGGAAAGATCCTCACCTTAGTTTGTTAATATTCTAAGATGTCCTTTATGGTCAGATTCTACTGTAATTCACCTGGTTTAAGTTAGATTTCAATTAGGTTTAATAAATCTAAGGATGTTTGGTTTAGATTATCTATAGGTTTCGACTTAACATGTTTAGGTCCCTCCTACCACCGAGTTGGCTTGGTTAGATGTGATGGGATCCTATTACATATGGAAAATTTGGGTTTGGAAAGAAAAGGAAAAGAAGGAAAGAAAAAAAAGAGGTTGGATCTGAACCGTGATCTGGTGGTGACTCAAGCTTGTTGCAGTCAGCACTTCTTCCTTCTTCTTCTTCTTTGTTCGAAGACTGGTTCGAGTTTTCTCTCCCACACATATTTCTCTCTCTCTCTCTCTCTCTCTCTCTCTCTCTCTCTCTCTCTCTCTCATTTTATTTCTTCCTGGCCAGGTGATAGGAGTTTTATAGCATGTCTAGGTTTTTAGATTCTTCTTACATAATCCATGTGCGTAACGTGGTGTGCACGGCTCGTTCGATTGTGGTGTGTGGAACAAGTAACGCAGCTCGTCTGTGATCTCTTTTTGCTTCGATCTTCTCAAATTCACTTCTCTTCAGGCTATTTAGCCCACTGGGAGCCAAATGATCTACAAATGTGTGGTTTCAATCTCTGATCGAGTGGCTCTGTTAGTGTGAGATCGATTCTGGTTTTAATGGAGGGTCTATCCTGATCCATTTCTCTCTAAATCGAACATCTCTAGGTGGGTCAGTTTGGCTATCTGATGCTTCCTAGCCCATTAGATTGATGGTGGGCATAAGATCCTCATGTTGTTGTGAGAAAGACTCCTTTCACATCATCGCATGGAACGCGGGAACGACCAAGAAAGTTGGTGAGATTACAGATGGTTTTTCCTTCTTTCTTATTTGGGAAGGATTCGTCCACTCCTTGGATAGGTATGGATTTTGTAATGCAAGGAGCGGGTGCTTTGTTGTAGCATTTGCACAACCCATGATATCACCAAAATCAATGTGTGTGGGCCTCAAATATTCCTCGTGTGCATTACTCTTCTTGGATGGAATTTTAAGAGATGATCGATGGACGGTCCTGATTTTCCATCCCTTTATGATGGTGGCCCACACCAGATCCGGTTGAAAGTTCTTGTTTTGAATCGAGAATGGCAAGAAGGCATGAACAAGGGGAAGTCTCTTCACGATTTGCCAAGTCAAATGTTGTTTAACTGGCTTTGGCATTCAGTGTTCTGCGGTTGTACACACTTTTGTGTACATGCAACCCCCATACGTAGAGGTTGGCGTGATCTTGTTCAATGCACTCTGTCCATTTCGTTTCTTGATGCATGTGTGACTTCCGAGTTCTAACAGTGAGTCTAGTTTAACTTTTGGTGGGCCATGTTTTAGGGTATCTGGTTTCTAACCTGAATTCTCCCTAATATGTCGGTCAGATTTCTTTGGATCAGGTTGTCATCATTCTTATTGATTAATGATTCATTTTATGATGGTCGTGACACCTATTCATATCTCTTATATATATGTGTGTGTGTGTGTGTGTGTGTGGATGAGGCTTATTCAAGTGGTCAGACTCTTGTAAGGACAGGGAAAGTATCCAGGTTGATTGAAGGTGTGTTTCCACCTTACTAAGTTCTTATGGTTTGGGTACTAAAAGTTTGGGGCGTTACATGCAGTGTCCTTGGTCGAGTTTCTTGCACTCCGATTAGCCTTGCGAGAGCAGAACAACTCCTCGACATTGAAGCACTTTTGGGCTCGGTTGAGGAGGTCGGTCAAAGTGGTCAGAGGATTTTTGCCAATTGAGAAGAGGAATCGGGAATCCTTCAGACCTTCCATCATGGCAGCCATGGCTATCTGATCTGAGTAGCCCTCCACTTGCATTGCTTATTGATTGAAGCACTTGATGTAATCTATGAGTAACTTGTTCTCCTTTTGAATAATAGTAAGGAGGTGAGTTGTAGGCTTCCACCTATCATTCCCTCCCATGAACTTGGTGACGAAGGCCTTGCTGAGCTGTGCGAATGAACCGATGGAGTTTGGCTTTAGTTGTCGAAACCATGTTCGCACTGCTCGTGAGAGAGTTAAGGGGAATGCTCTACACATTACCGAGGTCAAGGCATCATGGAGCTCCATTCACGCCCTAAAGGACTCTAGATGCTCTGCCAGGTCGGTGGATTTGGAGTATGGGGTGAGTTGTGGCATCTTGAATCTAGGCGGGAGCTGAGCTCGCATGATGTCATCAGTGAATGGTGGTTCAATTTCCTCCAACATAGCTTCTACGAAGGTCAAGACTTGTGCATGGTAGGCCTCACGTATGTCACCGTTCTAGCCTCGTAGCTTATCTAGCTCTGCTTCCCAAGAGACATTGTTTTCTCCAACAGCCTCAGGGGGCTTTCCACGCCTTCGATTCTCTAGCACATGTCGCGGGTCGAAAGCAAGGAGATTGATCATTTGAGAACTTTGGGCAGGCATTTGGTTAGGCTGCCCTGACTGTTGTCTGACCGCTTGAGGGACTGGTGGGACTTTTGGAGGTTGAGATTACTCGGTGGCAGCATCTTCCCCCGCCGCACGACCAAGTAGGGGATTTTGTCTCTCCAGCATATGCATGAGTCGATTCATACTGTCATTCAAAGTATTGACTTGATTCTCCAAAGAGACAAGCCAACCTGCCCGGTTACGGGATCTCGACACAGGTGTCGCAGGGGAGGAATCAGCTCGTTGCTGAGAAGATTGACCGCCTTAATCTACAGACGACTGCACTAGAGTGGACATGGCTTCTGGAATGGCGGTCAGCACCTTCGTCCTTCCTTTTGCCATCGTAGATCTTGGAGAACTTAGGTAGGATACAAACGGCTTCAACATCGGTTCCTACAGACGACGCCAAACTATTGATGTAGATTTCTTATACACCCTTCGATGGACCTTCGAGAGCTTGCGATAATGAAAGACAAAAGAGAAAGAAGACGCTGGCTATAGCAGGGGGACCCTCTGATGCCTAAGTTAGAAAGCAAGCTAGGTCTAGTTGAAGAAGGGTAGCATAGGGGTTGAGTGAGAGTATGAATTGCATACCTTTTCCTGTAGATGAAGGTCCTATTTATAGGCATGGAGTCAATTATGTGGAGAATGATGTTTCCTGAATTAGAGGTGCATGTCCAACAGACGTTTCTTCGTGAGATCAGCGGAGGCGTACATTCAGTGGACATTTCTCAACTGTTTTACAAGATTTTCAGTGGAGATAAGATCAAGCAGTCGAGGTCGGGAGATGTGGTGGGAGACAGAGGCCAAGCATCTAAGCTGCCCTCTATGGCCTTCCTAAGGGAGAGTACCTTGAGGCTTAGCTTATTGCGTCTGAATTGGGCTTTCTGGCAGCTTATGGTCCTGTAACGCCCCAAATTTCGAGGGTCGAGCAAAGGCCCAACTCCCGAGATCCGTCGCATCACTTATGCAACATAGATAATAATGATTAAATGTTGTCCGAGTCAGTGCATTTGATCATGGATGGGATTATACTAAATCAACATATCATACTCCAGAGGCGACTAAATTAAGTAAGCGAAAAACTGTGATAGATATATAAAGTGTATAAGTGGATATGAACCCCAGAGTATGATCATGTCACCAGGCTGAATAATTACATGTATAGTTCCAAAATATACAAAATGATAAAGTGTAATGTCATCTAGTCCATATCCTTGTAGCCCCGATGATGCAACTCTAGGTCTACATAGACCTGCCAGAGAGTTGTAGGTACGAGAACTCCTCCTCGTCGTTATAAAAGGCCAGCTTCAACTCGTAAGTCTCTCCATCATCTGAAACTACAACAGAGTCTGGTTTGTGTTTTAAAACACTGTCCCAGAGTGGGAGTGAGTGATCAACTCAATGGAGCTATAAGGCAAAGGTTAACATGTTATCAATTTAATTAAGTAGTAATGATAAAACAGTATAATAATCATGTCCTAAATACTCTTATTAATGCAAGAATGGTATGTATTAATGATGCATGCCCTCACCTGCACTCCATCTGTGACGTCATCTCATGGTCGTGCATGCTAAACTCCCACTGTGCTCAACACTCACGCCAAAGGCACATGTAATGCAGTGCATGGTCGTGTTAGCTAAGTTCTTACTTAGATATATTCATATAGTAGATTTGAAAAACTAAGGTACCTCCATTCATATCATTGACCCAAACAATGATCCATTTAGGGTCGTCAATCCTAGTTAATCACATACGATAGGCAAGTTTGTGAGTTTACACTATAGGTCGGTACGGGAGGCTCGTCACCTCAGCGTAGGCTTAATTCGCACTTGAGGTCACTACAAGAGGCTTGTTACCTGATCGTAGGCCTATTTTATACTCGAGGTCACTACGGGAAGGCTCGTCACCTTAGCATAGGCCGACAGCTCGAATACGGTGTCCCATACATCACCATATTCAGCTCACAAGTTTGTATTACTCACTAGTCACTATAAGGAGGCTTGTCACCCCAGCGTAAGCCGATAGCTCGACCATAGTGTCCCATATACCACCATGCCCAACTCTTGAGTCTTAGCGAATCGTGGTACCAAGGTTAAACGGGCTTTACACTGGTAAGTGGTACCTTAGATTTAAACAGTTGCGTCTATACATGGTAAACATATATTAGGTCAATCGGGTTACTTGACAAACTCGACTGGTATGAGCGCACATTGAATTAATCGACATGAAGCGCATACGCACTCCTCGTAGCCTAACCACTATTAAAAATCACCGTACAACTTGGATTCATCGAACTTATCCATCGTGGCGAAACTAGTTCGGCCACTGAGCGTAAACCGTTGCCGATTGCCTGGACTACATATTAGTCTCAATCATATGCAAACACAATAGGCATTCATATGTGATAGTCCAAGTAGCATGTGACAACCAATTTGAATATAAATCTCATTTGAGCATTTCAACAAACACATAGTGCACATGTTGTCATACATAGGCATTTCATCCATAAAGCACGTAGTAGCGATGTAGGTTACACGAAGGAAACTGTAACTATAGATAAGGTCATTGAGAATCCTATCTCAACACCTTTGCTAAATACATTTCAACAAGCATCTTCTCATTCAGGCATTTTATCAAACACTTAGACTACACATATCACATACATGTAATAAATTCGTTATATTGTATATTTAGCAAATCCTTTCACAAGGGAGTTGTCACACATACAACAATTATGTATTCTCTATAAATAATCATGGCAAGCACAATTCATAATTTCATATCCATTCAAACATTTCAACAAACACATAGAATGAATTATATTCAACAAAGTTCACATATATGTGTAATACACGAAAAACATCGCATTTAAGCACATGTGACAGCAATCAAGTCAATCATAAATCATTAACTGACATTGAAAGCCTTGAAAACCATAACCTAAACATTTATAATTCGCACCTTTCGTCGGTAAACTCGTATCGAACTCAGTTCGAACACTACGTCTTTGTCTACGGCACAACGACTACCTGAATCATAGAATAGGTTAGCCATTTCACCTTTACCTATCTGGATTCCTAAAGTAGATTAAGGTTAGGATTTCTTACCCAAAAATAGATTCAGATTCGTTGGTATAGCAACATGGAAGAGGTGATTCAGCACGTAGAGCGGCGAGAATGAATCCCAGTGACAAACCACCACTCTCACTCACTTCTCCTCACATTCTCCTTCTCTTTTCTCTCTTCTCTCTCCCAGGGTTTAGAAAATTCGTATGAGAATTGAAGTTAATGGCCCCATGGCCATGGTATACTTAGGTTATAGCCAAAAGTTGTCTGTTTCGGACCAATGGAGCTCCTCTAGAGGTCCATTTGTTGCATATGGTCCAAGGAAAGTTTCCTGGCAATGGATCTATGGCAGGTTAAATTTTTGGTCTGATCGGATTAGTGGATCGACTACGAAGGACCAGTTTCAGTTCAACAGTCATCGCCACTCAATCAGGGCCACAAGTACACTAACATGTGTAGGAAAATTTTCCTGATCAAAGGGTGTAGTTGGGTCAGAATCGGACGCTCCAAAACCTTAAATTTGGCCTACAAGCGAACAGCCCAATTCACTTATGTTTGAGTTCATTTTCTAACAATATTTGCATTTCTCACATACTTCGCTTTGGGCTCAGTTGTGTGTTTTTAGATACTATTTGGACTCGATTCCCGGGATGGTTATCAAGCCCAGTAAGGCAGTCATCACTGTATAGTTTTGCGTTAATTAGACTTTTGACGCATGGTCCAGGTCCGATACGGAGTTTCAAGATGCTCCCGAGAACAACTGGGTTTTGAGAGTTCTCCTAGGGTTTTAGGTAATGTAGAGTTAGCAATTCTACTGGTTTTGGGTCTTGCAGTTCATATAAAAAGTGGTTCAAACTAATCTACTAATTAATTCCATTTAGTACTTAATTAGTTTTCGTCTAATTTCTACACAATTTGATCCTAAGTGATTTCTACCCAAAGTGGTAGCAGGTCTTTGTACGGATTTTTTCGAGATGTTACAATCTACCCCCCTTAAAAAAAAATTCATCCTCAAAATTAGTACATTTACCTACTCCTCGAGAATCTGAGGGTAGTTCTTATGGACCTCGGCTTCCGTTTTCCAAGTAGCCTCTTCCTCAGTGTGGTGTGTCCACAGTACCTTCACAAACGGGATAACCATACTGCGTAATACCTGTTCCTTCCTGTTTCAGATACACGTCGGCCGCAGTACATAAGTAGCATCTTCACTCAACTGTACCTACTCCCATTTGATAGTGTGGGAAGGATCAGGAACGTATTTCTTCAACATCGATACATGAAATACATTGTGCACGCCTGCGAGTGGTGTGGGCAAAGCAAGGTGGTATGTAACCACACCCACTTGGTCTAATATCTGGAATGGGCCAATGAATCGTAGCGTGAGCTTCCCCTTCTTGCTAAACCAAATGACTCCCTTCATTGAAGAAACCTTCAAGAATACATGGTCCCCAACCTCAAACTTCAGCTGTTGCTGTCTCGTATCGGTGTAACTCTTCTGTCTACTCTATGCTGCAAGAAGTCAACGCACTACCAGAAAAATGGGCAAAGGCTACGGATTTAATCCGTAGCCATAGACCTATATCTACGGATTCAATCCGTAGCAGGTCTGTGGCACGACTGTCATCGTAGGCCCCAAAACAATAGGTCTAAAACCTATGGGTACGAATCTAATCCGTAGCAATAGGTTATAATAGCTATGGATATAATCCGTAGTAAATTTTTCTATAGCCAAAAAACCTACAACTACGGATATTATTGGTAGCTAAAAGTAGTGTTGGATCCGTAGCAATAGCCCCAATTTTATAATAGCTACGGTTAATATCCATAGCTATAGCCTACATTAAAAAAAATTATTATCATTCATTCATTCATTCAATTACCACCTACATAATCTACATAATCATTCATTCATTCAATTACCACCTTCATAATCATTCATTCATTTAATTACCATCTGCATAATCATTCATTCATTCAATTACAATCATTCATTCATTCAATTATCACCTGCATAATCATTCATTCATTCAATTACAATCACATATGAGCTGCCTCAGATTGAAGCAATTACTAATGGTAGAGAGTTACAAGACCATTCAGCAATGGTGAACCAAGAACCATTCTCTGGCCTCATATGAGCTGCCTCAGATTGAAGCAAGGCAAGAGAAAACTTTCATTTCAGTTGCGGATGACTTCCATGGCCAGTTGGTGAGCAGTCTTGTTCTGTAACTTTGCAAGTTCATTCATGGCTTCATATGTGTCTTTGTCAGCAAAAAGCTTTAGATTAAATCGTGTCGGTGCCTTTGTTATGCCCTCCCACTTCTCAACTGTCTCTTTCAGTTTTTCAAAGCCCTGCATAGGATAGGAAGAAACTTAATGTATGCTTACTTTGCCGGTATAGAACCATTCGGATTTTCCATTAGTTGCCCCATGAATGATATGTAGATGAAAATGGGGTAAAACCAAGCATTAAGACACTGCTGATATAGAAATTTTTTGTGGTAGTGTTCTTTTAAAAATGGTTAAACATTTGCTAAATTTCAGATCCCAGAACCCATGAAATAATTTAAGTTGCAAGTATTGCTGGAAGAAATTCAGATGTTGTAAATAACATGACCCAAATACAAACTTGGGTACTCACCAGGCGGGTTGTGAAATTGTTTTAAGATTCTCTCTATTGGCGTTTGCGACTCCAGTTGTAGGTTTAGGGATTTGAGAATACATTTACGTTTTAGGTTTAGGTTTAGGTTTAGGTTTTACGTTTTAGGTTTAGGTTTAGGTTTTACGTTTAGGTTTAGGTTTAAGTTTAGGTTATAGGTTTAGGTTTAGGTTAGGTTATAGGTTAAGGTTTAGGGAATTGAGTTTAGGTTATAGGTTATAGGTTTAGGTTATAGGTTATAGGTTAAGGTTTAGGCTATAGGTTAAGGTTTAGGTTTAGGAAATCGGGTTCGGGTTCGAGATCGGGTTTATATTTGGGTTTTCAAGTTTAGGTTTAGGTTTAGGTTACGGAGTTGAGATAAGGATTAGGTGTAGGTTTAGGTTTAGGGATTTGAGAATACATTTAGGTTTTAGGTTTAGGTTTAGGTTTTAGGTTAAGGTTAAGGTTTAGGTTTAGGTTTAGGTTTACGTTTTAGGTCATAGGTTTTGGTTTAGGTTAAGATTATAGGTATAGGTTAAGGTTTAGGTTAAGGTTAGGTGATAAGCTATAGGTTTAGGGAATTGAGAATAGGTTAAGGTTTAGGTTTAGGAAATTGGGTTCGAGTTCGGGATCGGGTTTGGGTTTGGGTTTTCAAGTTTAGGTTTAGGTTTAGGTTAGAGAGTTGAGATTAGGATTTGATGTAGGATTAGGTTTAGGGATTTGAGAATACATTTAGGTTTTAGGTTTAGGTTAAAGTTTAGGTTTAGGTTTAGGTTTAGGTATAGGTTAAGGTTGAGGTTTAGGTTATAGGTTACAATTTAGGTCATAGGTTTTGGTTTAGGTTAAGGTTTAGGTTTAGGTTATAGGTTAAGGTTTTAGGTCATAGGTTTTGGTTTAGGTTAAGGTCATAGGTATAGGTTAAGGTTTAGGTTTAGGTTATAGGTTTAGGTTTTAGGTATAGGTTAAGGTTTAGGTTTAGGTTCAGGTTTAGGTTATAGGTTAAAGTTTTAGGTCATAGGTTTTGGTTTAGGTTAAGGTTATAGGTATAGGTTAAGGTTTAGGTTTAGGTTTAGGTTAAGGTTTAGGTTTAGGTTATAAGCTATAGGTTTAGGGAATTGAGAATAGGTTAAGGTTTAGGTTTAGGAAATCGGGTTCGGGTTCGGGATCGGGTTTAGGTTTGGGTTTTCAAGTTTAGGTTTAGGTTTAGGTTAGAGAGTTGAGATTAGGATTAGATGTAGGTTTAGGTTTAGGGATTTGAGAATACATTTAGGTTTTAGGTTTAGGTTTAGGTTTTAGGTTTTAGGTTAAGGTTATAGGTTTAGGTTAAGGTTTAGGTTTAGGTTTAGGTTAAGGTTGAGGTTTAGGTTATAGGTTAAGGTTTTAGGTCATAGGTTTTGGTTTAGGTTAAGGTTATAGGTTTAGGTTTAGGTTTAGGTTAAGGTTTAGGTTTAGGTTTAGGTTATAAGATATAGGTTTAGGGAATTGAGAATAGGTTAAGGTTTAGGTTTAGGAAATCGGGTTCGGGTTCGGGATCGGGTTTATGTTTGGGTTTTCAAGTTTAGGTATAGGTTTAGGTTAGGGAGTTGAGATTAGGATTAGGTGTAGGTTTAGGTTTAGGGATTTGAGAATACATTTAGGTTTTAGGTTTAGGTTTAGGTTTTAGGTTTTAGGTTAAGGTTATAGGTTTAGGTTAAGGTTTAGGTTTAGGTTTAGGTTATAGGTTAAGGTTTTAGGTCATAGGTTTTGGTTTAGGTTAAGGTTATAGGTATAGGTTAAGGTTTAGGTTTAGGTTTAGGTTTAGGTTATAAGCTATAGGTTTAGGGAATTGAGAATAGGTTAAGGTTTAGGTTTAGGAAATCGGGTTGGGGTTCGGGATCGGGTTTATGTTTGGGTTTTCAAGTTTAGGTTTAGGTTTAGGTTAGGGAGTTGAGATTAAGATTAGGTGTAGGTTTAGGTTTAGGGATTTGAGAATACATTTAGGTTTTAAGTTTAGGTTTAGGTTTTAGGTTTTAGGTTAAGGTTTAGGTTTAGGTTAAGCTTAAGGTCAAGGTTTAGGTTTAGGTTTAGGTTTAGGTTATAGGTTAAGGTTTTAGGTCATAGGTTTTGATTTAGGTTAAGGTTATAGGTTTAGGTTTAGGTTTAGGTTTAGGTTTAGGTTATAAGATATAAGTTTAGGGAATTGAGAATAGGTGAAGGTTTAGGTTTAGGAAATCGGGTTCGGGTTCGGGATCGGGTTTATGTCTGGGTTTTCAAGTTCAGGTTTAGGTTTAGGTTAGAGAGTTGAGATTAGGATTGGATGTAGGTTTAGGTTTAAGGATTTGAGAATACATTTAGGTTTTAGGTTTAGGTTTAGGTTTAGGTTTTAGGTTTTAGGTTTTAGGTTAAGGTTAGGTTTAGGTTTAGGTTTAGGTTTAGGTTAAGGTTGAGGTTTAGGTTATAGGTTAAGGTTTAGGTCATAAGTTTTGGTTTAGGTTAAGGTTATAGGTATAGGTTAAGGTTTAGGTTTAGGTTTAGGTTTAGGTTATAGGTTAAGGTTTTAGGTAATAGGTTTTGGTTTAGGTTAAGGTTATAGGTATTGGTTAAGGTTTAGGTTTAGGTTTAGGTTTAGGTTATAGGTTAAGGTTTTAGGTATAGGTTAAGGTTTACGTTTAGGTTTAGGTTTAGGTTATAGGTTAAGGTTTTAGGTCATAGGTTTTGGTTTAGGTTAAAGTTATAGGTATAGGTTAAGGTTTAGGTTTAGGTTTAGGTTAAGGTTTAGGTTTAGGTTTAGGAAATCGGGTTCGAGTTCGGGATCGGGTTTAGGTTTGGGTTTTCAAGTTTAGGTTTAGGTTTACGTTAGAGAGTTGAGATTAGGATTAGATGTAGGTTTAGGTTTAGGGATTTGAGAATACATTTAGGTTTTAGGTTTAGGTTTAGGTTTTAGGTTTTAGGTTAAGGTTATAGATTTAGGTTAAGGTTTAGGTTTAGGTTTAGGTTAAGGTTGAGGTTTAGGTTAAGGTTGAGGTTTAGGTTATAGGTTAAGGTTTTAGGCCATAGGTTTTGGTTTAGGTTAAGGTTATAGGTTTAGGTTTATGTTTAGGTTTAGGTTAAGGTTTAGGTTTAGGTTTAGGTTTAGGTTATAAGATATAGGTTTAAGGAATTGAGAATAGGTTAAGGTTTAGGTTTAGGAAATCGGGTTCGGGTTCAGGATCGGGTTTATGTTTGGATTTTCAAGTTTAGGTATAGGTTTAGGTTAGAAAGTTAAGATTAGGATTAGATGTAGGTTTATGTTTAGGGATTTGAGAATACATTTAGGTTTTAGGTTTAGGTTTAGGTTTTAGGTTTTAGGTCAAGGTTATAGGTTTAGGTTAAGGTTTAGGTTTAGATTTAGTGCTAGGTTATTGGTTAAGGTTTTAGGTCATGAGTTTTGGTTTAGGTTTAGGTTATAGGTATAGGTTAAGGTTTAAGTTTAGGTTTAGGTTTAGGTTTAGGTTAAGGTTTAGGTTTAGGTTATAAGCTATAGTTTAGGGAATTGAGAATAGGTTAAGGTTTAGGTTTAGGAAATCGGGTTCGGGTTCGGTATCGGGTTTATGTTTGGGTTTTCAAGTTTAGGTATAGGTTTAGGTTAGGGAGTTAAGATTAAGATTAGGTGTAGATTTAGGATTAGGGATTTGAGAATACATTTAGGTTTTAGGTTTAGGTTTAGGTTTTAGGTTTTAGGTTAAGGTTATAGGTTTAGGTTAAGGTTTAGTTTTAGGTTTAGGTTTAGGTTATAGGTTAAGGTTTTAGGTCATAGGTTTTGGTTTAGGTTAAGGTTATAGGTATAGGTATAGGTTTAGGTTTAGGTTTAGGTTTAGGTTAAGGTTTAGGTTTAGCTTATAAGCTATAGGTTTAGGAAATTGAGAATACGTTAAGGTTTAAGTTTAGGAAATCAGATTCGGGTTCGAGATTGGGTTTATGTTTGGGTTTTCAAGTTTAGGTTTAGGTTTAAGTTAGGGAGTAGAGATTAGGATTAGGTGTAGGTTTAGGTTTAGGGATTTGATAATACATTTAGGTTTTAAGTTTAGGTTTTGGTTTAGGTTAAGCTTATAGGTTTAGGTTTAGGTTTTGGTTTAGGTTTAGGTTTAGGTTTAGGTTTAGGTTATAGGTTATAAGTTTAGGTAATTGATAATAGGTTTAAGTTATAGGTTTAAAGTGTGGTTTAGGTTAAGGGTATGGTCCCTGCAAATACAGATATAAACACGGCCATCCGGCGCAAATGGTCAGGCCCTTCCAATGCTATCCATACAAAATGGACAGCTTTATCATGGTCATAATAGTGGTTTTCACCTTCCAGGGACCCCCGCTCATCCGAATAGCTCCGACACACATTCAGGTTTACTCCATTAATTTTGAGCAAATACATAAACACGGCCTATCCAAATGGTCAGGTCCCTTCAATACTGTCCATAGGAAATGGACAGCTTCATCATGGTCATAACAGCGGTTTTCACCTTTCACGGACCCCCGCTCATCCGGATAGCTCCGACCCACATCCGGGTCTGCTCCATTAATTTTAAGTAAATTTAATGGAGCAAATACATAACCAGTTGGCCCCAAATACTTATTTTATAAAAGATAATTTCTCCTGTTTTCTCAAATTTTCTATTTCGATCTTTTTTGGCCCAAATCCATGTCAATGCATGAGAATCATGCAAAAACATGGATTTTAAGCAAAATGCATGAGGGAAATTACAACATAGATATCATGCACATGATATCACATAATGTATTATTTGATGAACTACACATGTGCATTCTTGACAAGAGACGTACCAGATGCTTGAATCTAAAATATGTAGCTCGAACCCTCCCACATGCAACATCCACCTGAAAGAATGTGCATAACTGTCATGCTTGAGTAATCAATAAAGAAATGTACAAGTAAAACCATAAAACCAGAGATACTCACTACATTTTTAGGATCTCCTCCATAGTTTACGATTCATTCTAAAGCCCTTCTCCCTCATCCTTTACCCGGGCTTGGGACCAACAATGCAAGGAGTTGCATTGGCGGAGTTAAAAAAGGGCTTAGGCTTCATTTGGTTTTCAAAAAAGAAATGTTTTCATAAATACTAATGTGATGACCAAATGGAGCTTAAGACTATAAATACGTTCAAATATAGAGTACAAAATTCATTCAATATTTAAAAAAAACAAGTGCCAAATTAGTTCAAAATGCACACGACAAGTTCAAAATTAGTTCAAAATGCACACAACATATGTTCAATTATACAGTACTAAATTTGTTTAAATTATTGAATTCTCAAAGCCTTTTTTCCCATTGTACACATGATCCTGGACCGGCCTCTTCAAGTGTAGATGCGAACCCATCTTCTTTCCACAAAGGAGCGTGAGGTTGTATAACCTCAGTCAGGACAACAATAAAAGCTCTATCCTCCAACGGCTCGCAATAGACAGTTGCATTTGGATTAACTTCGTGTACTTCATCACGAGTAATTACACCACGTTTTCCAAAACCAAGCAAGTCTATCTCTTACCAATATATATAATATCCGATTACATTTACACATAAAATGGCATTGGTATTGTTAGCGTTTATAATATAATTGTAAGCTCAATACAGTAAAAAATTTATACTTGCATACCGACGATGCCTAAGTAGATTTAGCGACTGTTGGTGATGAGAGATTTTGAGTATACTATCTCTCTTTCTGCATATCCGCCAATGTTTTCTTCATCTCAACTATATCTTGAGTCATACCATCCAATTTTTTCTTCACCTGAGATAACTCTTGAGTTAGCTTTCTTTTTCTTTTATCACATTCTCTACCTTTGAACAAGTAGGGGCTGACTTCTTCAGTCTTACCTTGTTTATTGAGCAACCTAGACCCCGCATTCGCCCTCTATTGTCAGAACCAATCAACTATAAAACATTCTAAATTAAGTTATTAGGATATTCATAATTACCATAAAACTTAAGTAATTTTTAAATTTTATTAGTACCTCTATAAGGGCATCATCCATGCCGGTCATCCTAGAAGCAGGATTGCTACTATAAAGCTCATCTAGTTTTTCCTGTGAAAAAATACAAATGAATGCAATATAATTCAAAGTTATACATAGGCTTTTCATAAAGGTACTAGTTAGTGGTATGAGAGATACACTTACAGCAAGATCAGGATACTGGACAACTTTGTCCTTTCTTGTATGGGCTCTTAAGAAGACTTCGCACCTACCTATCTCAACATCAGAGGTAAGATTCTTCTCCATCACCTTTGGCACATTACATATCATTCAAATACACATCATTAATAGATTTAGATGAATGATAATTCAAATTTAATTTTAATTTTAAACTATAATATCTATTTTTAAATACATATGATCTTATGGCGAGTAATAGCCATGCTGTGCCTCCTAAGACACGCAGGTCCTTTTAGCTTGGCCCGATTGACTTTATTCCTTGCACTTACCCTCTTGAATTCCTCGGTGGTACGTTGAGCCACGAAGGCCCTCCAATCCTCCATAGGGATACCTAGGGGAACAAGACCATCTCTCACAGCACAGCAATAGGATCCTTGTTTGTAATATATTTTACAGTCAATCTTCTCTTGTAATTCCTCCACGCTTCATTGATGCATTTTGTAACGTAATCAAGACTTGCAGCCCAACTTTAACCTTCAAACTCATAAAACTGTGACAATCTTTCTGTGACCATATGAATTTGTTTATGAGGCACCTGGCGAAAGTCTAGGTATATGATCGGGATATGAGAACGGGTGAGGACACCAACATGCGATGCAAAGTCTCTGTGATCGGAACAGTCCTCATTCGGTTGCCTGAATTCATTCGTCTTTAGGACTTTTTTCCTATCAGGTGGCACAAGTAAAGAGACCCCCCTAGTAATGCCTCTTTTTTTAGATGAAGAAGAAGCTGACACAATTACATAAAAAGAATAACAGTTATATATACACATCATTGATTACTGCCAATATATAAGGAAAAGGAAATTTACATATATAATTAAGGAGAAGTATCTTATTACCTTTGGTGTTGCTTGAATCTGTACTCCCAAGCACCTGCGCACCCAATACCTCTAGTTGTGAATCCATGTGCCTATTTCTTCCCTAATATGAAAAGATAAGAAAAGAAAAAAAAAACCTAATGGTTATGAAATAATTTAAATCACAGATAAAATATAAAAAATTCATTATATTATCCAAACTTGATTAGATTTCCTCTAATAAATATTATTCTGTTACATGCTTAGAAAATACAAGCAAATCAGTAGATTCTCTTCGATCGTTTTCTTTTCTTTGTTTTCTTGACCACAACACTTACATCTTCAGATTCATTGAATATCAACTCATCAACCATTACTAATGATGTGAGATCAGGTCCTGCATCGGCATTACTTACAGCCTTTAATCGTTCCGATAGAACGCACATCTCTTCTTCGACAAAAAAAATTTTGAGAACCTCCAAGACCACATGCCAGTCAGGATTTTTTAGATCTCTAGAGTAGAAAACTTGCGTGGCATGCTCTGCAAGAATGAAGGGCTCATCACCGACTTTGTCTGAACTGTAACGACTAGACAAATTTACTAACCTCAAATTCGCTTCTGCATCAAAAGAAACACCATGATGTGTCACTTTCACCCAATCACACTTAAATAGGACAGGCTTGTACCCTGTTCGGTACTCCAATTGGATAATTCTATGAAGGACTCCGTAGTAAGGTTAATTTTCATCTACTGTATTGATATCCTTAGCACTTGATCGAAAGGTTGTCATACCCTCTGTCCTAACCCTACTGTTTTGGTTCATTTTATTCTCCTCACAGTCCTTAATGACAAAGAGGAAACCATTAATACAATATTTATTGTATTGCATAGAAAAAGCTAAAGGTCCTCTCATAACATCTTTAAATTCATCATCGTCAGATTCAATGAACTCTAGTTGCCTCTTCAACCAAGATATGAATTCGTCCTTACTAAGCACCCTGTTGGTCCTCTTATAGCATCGCTGCAAGAAATCTATGTGCTTCCTGCGCGATATTCAATAACATTGTTATAATGAAATCGCATAAAGTAAGGAAGATATATATATATATATACACACATATATATATGAGCTTATTATACATACCCTTCCCACTCGTCGTAGCTGGGATGACTCTTCAATACCCATCTACGAGCTTATTCGTATTCGATACCTGCTAGGATAACATGTTGACCCAAACCTACTGGACCAGCATCGTCATCATTAGGGTTATCATCAATGATATCTTCCAACTTACGTAGTCCTAGAATGACTCTGTTAAACCATTTTTCCAGCTTTTCCAGTAGGCTTGTTTTCTGTTTTCCTTTATATTGGTTGCAGAATATAACTGTCTCCTCTTGGATGTACTGCTCTGTAATACAACCCTCAGGTCGTGTCTTGTTACGGACTTAGGCCTTGAATGTCTTCATGAACCCGACAAAGTTAATGATACATTATATATACATGCAAATGTAGATGTTAAGCCAATTTATTCTTATTAAGCTCACAGCGTACCTTTCGAATGAATACATTCATCGATAGTATACAAGACCACATATACGAGCCTCGTAAGCCAAATGGATCAACAAATGCATCATAATGACAAATATCGATGACGGGCATATAGTCTCAAGCTGACATAATGTCCTAGCCATACCCCTCTCGAGAGTAAGGAGTGTTTGAAGGTCTATGGTTGTCGAGCACAAGGCATTAAAGAAGGTGCAAAAGCTTGTAATTATAGGACGAATGACCTTTCTATCCCTGAATGCATGCTAGATGAGAACTGGGAGCAGATGTTGTTGCATCAACACATGGTAAGAATGAGACTTCATTCCCTTTAAATCCACGTAATCTTCCTTTATGATGGTCCTCCAATTCGCACTAAAACTGATCAGAACACGCAGCTCATGCAAAGTCTGGATGAAAAGTTTTTTCTCTTCTTTTCTTAGACAGAAAGGACCTTGTTTCTTAATCACCTTGCCATTGTTTTTTTCAGTCATAGACGCTTCTTAATTCCCAATTGTTTCAGGTCCCTGCATGCATTAGCATCATCCTTAGTTTTGCCAGGCGTGTTCAACATCAAGGCAACAAGGATTTCACATATATTTTTCTCAATATGCATGACATCAAGGTTGTGACTCACGAGAATATCTTTCCAATACTTCAAATCAAATAATATAGACCGTTTGAAGAACCACGGTGATTCAACATCATCCGCTAGCTCTTGTCGGCCTCCATCAATACCCCTTATATTACTCTTCTCAGTCTTCCCCCACTGCATATTCAAGTTTGCGGTTTGTCTTTTGACCTCAATCCCATCCAGACGAATCGATTGACATCGTATCTCTACGTTCTTGTTGAACGTGCTAGCACTTGTGTCCTTCCTAGCCTGTTCTGACATTGGCAACCATCGTTTGTGGCCCATATAAACATATTTCTTTCCATATAGGAGTCGCAAAGAATCTGTGTTAGGATCACATACAGGACAACCATACTTACCCTTGTCCTACAACCAGAAACGTTACCATATGCTAGAAAGTCATGGATTGTCCAAAGCAGAACGGCACGCATGTTGAATTTGTTTTCATGGTATGCATCGAACGTCATGACCCCTTCTCGCCATAACTTTTGCAAGTCATCAATCAATGGCTGTAAATAAACGTCAATATCCTTTCCCGGTTGTCGCGGTCCCTCAATAAGCAAAGTCGACATAGTAAGCTGAGGTTTCATGCAAAGCTTTGGTAAAAGGTTGTATGTCACACACATAACGGGCCATGAACTATGCGACATACTAAACGTGCTGAATGGGTTAAACCCATCTGTAGCCAAACCTAATTGAACATTGCGAGGCTCAGCTGAAAATTCTGTATACTTCTCATCAAGATTCTTCCATGCAATAGAATCAGCCGGATGCTCCATCTTTTCATGTTGAAATTTCCTGGTTGAGTGCTAAGACATTTCTTTCACTAACCATGGCACACTGAACATTCTTTGTAGCCTTGGTGTTAATGAAAAATACCTTAACACCTTCCTAGGTATTATAGATTGTTTTTTCTTAGAATCCATTTCAGTCTTGTACCTAGAAGTTTTACAATTTGGACAAATGGTTTGCATCTCATTCTCTCTCCAATATAAGATGCAGTCATTTGGACAAGCATGGATTTTCACATAATCAAGACCCAACTTTGTAATGATCTTCTTCACTTGGTAAGTATTAGTTAGGGCCTTGTTACTGGAAGGTAACACCTTCTTTAGTAGTTAAAGGAGCTCTGTAAAGCTTTTTTCACTCCATCCATGATTCACCTTTAATTTGAAAAGCTGTACAATGAAAGTCAGCACGATGAAATCTTAGGCCCCAGGGTATAGCTCAATCATTGCATCTCATAGATTTGCTTCAACCTCATTAGTTTCATTTTCTCCAAAGATGCCTTCAACTATAGGGGTCACGTTGGGCTCATCCTATACAACTTCATCTAGGTTATTACCACCAAGTTCTTGAATGTTGCGTTGTGAACCTCATTTAAGTTCGAGACACTATGGTATTGTTGGGAACTTGATTCACATACAGAACACTTAGGTGATACATGCTCCCCATGCATGTTCCAAACCCTATAGCTTGAGTCGAATCCATTTTTCATTAGATGTATTTCCATATCATCATAAGAAATCAAAAAACGTGCACATCTGCAAGTGGTGCACGGACAAGGAACGAATTCCCTTCCAGGAAGGTTTTCTTGTGCAAACTTTGAAAAACTTCTGATTCCAGAAAGAAAACGTGGGTCTGGGAAACTTAGTGTCATCCACTCCCTATTCATTACAGCAAAATCTCGATTAACCAACGGGTCCATTTTCAACCTGCACCTTACCTAAACTTAAAGTTGGAAATTAACCTAATGCACCATCCTCCTCAAAAGTTGAAAATGAAGGAAGTGCTATTAGATGATTGGACCCATACAGATATTGTCTACCAAATACAATGTATTAAGGAGTTTGCAATCATTGTATTTTTACAATAAATTAATAATGTAATTTATAAGTAAAATCTTAAACCACCTGCATAGATGAAAGTCTTACATGCAATTCTAATATATCAAGCTAAATGATGGATCGTACCAGTTAAAGTCTTCACCACACAAGGGCAATGGAATGCTTACAAAGACCTAGGATGAAGAAACCACACAAATATCAGCTCTATCCAAAATTTCTTCAACCCACATTAAGTTTTAATGGTGAATTACCACTGTTTCCTGTGCATCCAATCCATTCATATAGTATTGACTCATCATGATGAAAAAAACTACCCAAAAATTGTATTATTCCAAGACTGAAGTGGACCATATGGTGTATATTTAGAATTTACCCCCAAGCTAGTAAAAGAAACCCAAGGTACCCAGGCGGGGTAAATCATCCACAGTTATAGACACTGAGAGAGATTTCTTTTAAGGATTTTCATTTAAAAGGTTTATAACTCTGTAGGGGGCGTTTGGATGCCTTTTACTTCTGTAAAATGTAAAAAAGTCAAAGTAGGGCTGAAAGTCAGGTCAAATTGGTCAGGTGGATACATGCTAATATTTTTGTTATTAAATTAATCCGTTATATTTCAATACCCGTCTTATTTTTTATACTTATGATTTTATTAATTATATATTCATTTATTTACAGTAAAAAAGCTTCATTTTTTCTAAACAAACAAGGTAAAATACAGGACAACTACTCCTTTAGAAGTTATGTTGTGTAGTATGCAATTTATTTGGGAGAGAAATCTGACATACTTTGTTAGCTCAAGTCATCTGAAATAGCATGGACCAATGAGACCCTATGAGGTCAGAAAGGGCTCATATATTTATAAATTGCCATTACAAGTAATTGGGAGACGAAGAGATTCAATATAATTATAGCACGCCTGAAGCTAGATCATTTTATATAACTGGGGATACAAGGAAGAAATCCGGAAAGAAATATTTAGAGTGGAGAATTATCAAAAAAATAAAAATAAAAATTCTTCCTATTAAGAATATCAATATTGAGACATAAGAATTTCATGTGCCTTCAAGAAAGACAACCTGCACTCAATTATAATTTATATATCGATCGAGTTCGAGCAACCTGATACCTCAACCTGAGCTAGACCCAAGTTTTATTGGGTTGGTGTTTATATACCCAAGCTTGAGACCAAACCCAATACATCTTGCCTGAGCCCAACCTAATGTGAGGACTTTCAGCCCTAGTTACAAGAAAGTGAGTTAGGATGATGCAGCAGCCAATAAGTTCTCCAACTACACTAAAGGGATGCCCTAAAACCCTCTCTTCATCATTTTTTTATATATAATGTATTTTATATCTGGCAATGCTTTAGATGGCACTGGTATAGCCACGTGGCGGCTACTGGTTAGTGCCCTGTGAGGCAGACCATCTTGTAGGTGTTTTGGACCACACCATAGGGAAATAATAGTAATTGAATGTCCATCATTAAAAACCTCCAGCCCACTGTAATGTTTGGTTGACATCCGACTTGTTGATTAGGTCATAAGGACTTGATGAAGGGAAAAAACAAATATCAATTTGATCCAAAACTTTCAAGGCAGCCAAGTTTAATTATAATGGTGGGCATTCAATTAACATTGTTTCATGTCATATGGGTCACTTGAGATTTACACCAGTGTTTAAAAATCAGTATTCAGGGCGTCCTATTTGCAATGCATTTCTGGCATTATATTAGGTTTATACAGTTTCGCATTGGCCACTATGAACCATACTAGACAGGCCAATATGGTTCGCATTGGCCCTCAGCAATAACCATCAACCCATCAGACGAGCCATACCCAAAAATTCCCTCAATACAAGCCATCCCATTGCAGCAGTGGTTTGTATTCAGCTTTAATGGTGGGCATTCAATCACCACAGTGGTGAAATCCCACAGCGTGCGTGTGTAGGGTGTGTGTGCGTGTGTAAAAAAAATCACCACAGATTTCAGAAACAGAGAGAGAGAGAGGGAGAAACTTACCGTCCTTCTTTTTCTTCTCCTTCTCCTTCTTCTTTTACTTCTTGCGGTGAAAGGGGGTTTTGACAACAGAGATAGGGGAATGTGGCTAATAGACAGGGAGAGAGGGTGAGGGAGAGCGGGAGATCGAGAGAGGGCAAAGGAAAGAGAGAGGCTAAGTGCAAGAGAGAGATGGAGAGATGGGTTTTCGTCTGCCTACACGCGGGAGAAAATGGCGGACGAAAAGGTTTTGGTTTGGGGAGGGCGTTTTGGAAACGGATTATGTACCGAGTAACTCAGTACGCTCAGCGTGCTGACTAAACTCTATGGGTCCCACAGTCATTCATGAATTTTATCCACTCTGTCCATACATTTTAAAAGATAATTTTAGGTCTTTAGCCTAAAAATGAAGCATATCCAAAGCTCAAATGGACCACACCACCGGAAGCAGTGTGAATTCAACATCTACCATTGAAAATTTCGTGGGGGCCATAGAAGTTTTAGATCAATATGATATTTGTTCTTTCACTTCTTCCATGTCTTTGTGACATTATGAATAGGTTGGATGACAATTGAACATCACTGCGGGCCATAGAAATGTTTCAACGGTGGAAATCATTATTCCCACGGTTTCCTATAGTATGTATCCACTTGAGTTTTAAATATACCTCAATTTTGGTATCAACCACTAAAATGATCTGAAAAAACAAATGGACGGAGTGGATAAGACAATTGCATTCATGGTGGGCCCAATTGAGTTTACTTAGTACAATAAGAGCGTACTGCTCAGTACGCAGTGCCATTTAGCCGGTTTCTGAAGGGGCACGTGACGGATGGCCCCTTTGGAGTTGAGTTTTAGGACCGTGGGACCCACTAGATATGTATTTTATATATCCACTCCATCCATTAATTTTAAATTATTATTTTAAATGTTGATTTAAAAAATGAGTCAGATCGAATCTGTAAGGAAACCACACAACATATTAACAATAGATATTTAATTTTTATTATTTCTTATAGTGTGGTCCACTTAGACATTTAATTTATATAATTTTTGAGCTCATCTACTAAAATTATATATCAGAATTAATGGTCGGCTTAGATGACCCCATGGAGCCCCATAAGCACCATCTATGTTTAATACCGTTTAGGAGAGGAGTAATGCGTTAGCTACAGATCAGCTAGGATTTAGCTACAAATTAAATCCGTGGCTAAATTTGCTACGAATTAAATCCATAGCTAAATGCTTTCAACTTCCATAGCCTTTGCTTGATTTTTTGGTAGTGATGCCTGATAATGTCGATCTTCTCTGAGGTTGCCTGCACCAGATCTGGGCCAATCAAACTCTTCTCGCCAACCTCTGCCCAGCAATGCGGTGCTCAACACGGACGCCCATACAATGCTTCGTAGGGAGCCATGTCAATGCTTGCTTAAAAGCTGTTGTTATAAACGAACTCAGCATAGGGAAGACAGTCATCCTAACTATCCTTGAAATCAAGCACACAGGCTTGCAACATATCCTCTAACACCTAATTCACCCGTTCTGTCTGCCCATCCGTCTGTGGGTGAAACGTGGTACTAAACTTTAGTTTCACACCCATTGTTTCCTGGATGCGAGTCCAGAAGATAGATGTGAATCATGTGTCTCAATCTGACACAATCTCCATAGGCACTCCATGCAGACGTATTATCTCCTTCATGTACAACCTAGCCAAATCGTCTGCTGAGTTTGAGACTCTAATCGGGAGGAAATGAACCGATTTCGTCAATCGGTCCACAATCACCCAAATGGAGTCATGTCCCTTCCTCGTCTTTGGTAACCCTGAAATAAAATTCATAAAGATGAAATCCCATTTCCATTCAGCTATAGTTATGGGCTGAAGTAATCCAGGAGGTCGACGATGTTCAACCTTGACCTGCTGGCACGTGAGACAACGGGACACGTAATCTGCTATGTGGGCCTTCACGTTGTCCCACCAGTACGAACGTTTCATATCCCGATACATCTTTGTACTACCAGGATGCATCGCCATCTTCGAATTGTGAGCAGCTTCGAGAACTTCCTTTCTCAAGTCATGAAGACTTGGGACACATAGGCGGCCACGATAACGTAAACCCCCATCCAAACCAACTCTCCATTCAGAGTCTTCCTTGTCACTAGCTTGTTTTCTCATCTTCACCAACCATTCGTCCTCCCCCTGGGCCACTATGATTCGGTCATCGATGAGTGGTTGTACCTGAATGTGTGCGACGCTCTCGAACGGCTCCTTTACTGCAAGCTTCTGCTCGAAGTCTCACACAAATTCTACCATATTCCACTCATCTATCATCAGTGAAGCCATAAATGCTATTGTCTTCTTGTGGCTCAATGTGTCTACCACAAGGTTAGCCTTGCCAGGATGGTAGGAGACCTCCAACTTGAAGTCCTTGAATGTTTCCATCTATCGTCGCTGCCTCATATTCAGGTCCCTCTGTGTAAATATATACCTAAGGCTTTTGTGGTCGTAAAAGAGCTCAAACTCCTCTCCATAGAGGTAATGTTTTTAGAGCTTTAATGCAAAGATGACGGCCGCTAACTCTATGTCATGTGTAGGGTACTTTTCCTCGTGTTTCCTCAACTGTCACGATGCATAGGTGATCACCCTGTCCTTCTGCATATGGACACAACCCAAACCAACACAAGAAGCATCAGTGTAGATGGTATACTTGACCCCTTGCTCTGACAATACTAGCACAGGGGCGGACGTCAACTTGTCCTTCAGTTCCTGAAAAGTTGCTTCTGCCTTCTCATTCCAGAAAAACTTAAGATCCTTCCGAGTGAGTTGAGACAACGGCCTAGCTATCTTGGAAAAGTCCCTAATGAATCGACGGTAGTAACCTGCCAGGCCAAGAAAGCTCCTTACTTCAGTCACCGAACCAGGCTGCTCCTAGTCCTGAACCGCTGTCACTTTAGTAAGGTCCACAGCTAACCCTTCCTTGGACACCACATGTCCTAGGAACTTAACTTCTTCCTTCCAGAAGTCGCACTTCTTGTATTGCGCAAACAACTGGTTCTTCATGAGAGTATCAAAGACTACTCGCAGGTGTTCCTCATGCTCCTTCTGACTCTTAGAATATTCAGGATGTCATATATAAATACGATGATGAATTGGTACACATACGACCGAAACACCCAGTTCATAAGGTCCATGAACATGGCCAATGCATTTGTAAGTCCAAACGACATCACAAAGAACTTGTAGTACCCAGAACTGGTTCTAAACGTTGTCTTCCGCACGTCCTCATCCCTGACGCACAACTGGTGATACCCTGAGTGCAAGTTGATCTTCGAGAAATACTATGCCCCCTTTAACTGGTCGAACAGATCATCTATCCTGGGCAAAGGATACTTGTTCTTTACTATCACTTGGTTCAACCTGCGATAATCAATACACAATTGCAGTGATCCATCCTTCTTCTTCACAAACAACACAGGTGCTCCCTAGGGAGATACACTCGGTCGTATAAAGCCTGAATTCAATAGGTCGTCAATCTGTCTCCTCAACTCCGCCATTTCACATGGAGGCATGCAATAAGTCGGTAGTGAAATAAGTATCACACCCGGCACTAGATCAATGGTAAAATCGATCTCGCACAAAGGAGGAAGTCCAGGTATTGTCCTGAACACGTCCGTGAAATCATGAACTACAGGCATGCTCCCAAGTGTCGGACCATCAACATTCTCTAGCAAGGTGGCATAACAACTAACGCAGCAGGGCCAACTAACCTGAACTAGAAAAGTAAAGGTCTTGCCCTCAGGTGCACGAGTTATCACTACTCTGGTATCGCAATCGATCTCAGCCTTCATCTCGGTGAGTTAATCCATACCGAGGATAATGTTGTAATGATGTAGCGGGGCAACGATCAGGTCAACTAGTACTGTCCTGCTTCCTAAGTCTATCGAGCAATCCTTACAAATCTTGGTAACGTCTGAAAAGGTCCCTGTGGTGGTAAAGATTCTCACCCCCTTCGTAGGAGTTGTTCCCAACACTAGTCGCTTGACTACTGCGCATGATATTATAGAGATAGTGGACCCGGTGTCCACTAATAAGAAGACTGGTGTACCTTGAATACGTGCTATGACTTCGAAAGTCATCGGTGCTGTAACTGCTGTCTCGGATGCCTCAATTGCAAGTGAGTGCATATGAGCTTGTTGAGAATGATTTGGCTGAGGCACCAAAGGCCATTGAGGTGGCCTAAATCGAGGTGCAGGTGGCCTGTAAGAAGGTTGTGCGGGAGGTACTGATCATAGAGGTAAAGTCGAGATAGCAGGTGGCATCTGACGGTTAATCTTCTAAGGATGCATGAAGTCATTGTCCCTCATCCTAGTAAAGTAGTAAGTGTTAGAATGGTCCGACCTCTTGCAATAGGTACACCATACATTAGGTCACATCGGCTATGTCGATGGAGCTGTAAGCCGAGGAGGAGAATCTGCACGTGGCCTCTTGCCGAGTAACAGTCTACTTGAAAAATCTGCTCGAGGCCTCGGAGCCACGGGTACACGTGTATGGGATAGTATGTCCCCATCCTGCTCAGCTCACAGAGACATGTTCACTAGCTCAGCATAGTTTTATATGCTAGCGCAACACATCTTCGAGCGTACCTCAAGTCGCAGACCCTCAAAGAATCGTTGCATTCGCATCGGCTCGTTTGTTAGGATCAAAGGAGCGTACCTGGCCAGCTCTGTGAACCTATTCTCATACTCGGCCATAGACATCCCTCCTTGATGAAGACGAAGGAATTCACTCTCATTCTCATTACGATAGGTGAGGGGGAAATACTTTCCGTGAAAGCGTATCTCAAAGGCCTCCCATATCCATACATAACCAGGAGCAATGGTTCCGAAGGATGCTGTCCCATCAGAGACTGGCTTCCTTCTCGAACATGTATGTGACCAGCTCAACCTACTTTACCTCAGTGCAGTGCAGTGATTTCAACATCTTAGAGATGCGGTCAAGCCAATACTCAGCCTCCTCATGTCTGTGAGTACCCACAAAAGTAGGAGGTCAGAAGCGCTGAAATTGCTCAAATAAGGCGCTGGCACTCATGTTCCCAGCAGGGTGCATAAGTGATGCAGGCAAAACCACACTCATATTCTGGGCAAGGGCCCATGCTATGGTGGTCCAAATCTACTGCTGTTGCTGCATAAGGAGCATCATCTGCTCCAACCTATCAAGAGGAGAAGCCGCCTGAGGTATGTGAGGCATTTAGGTAGATGCATGGTTCTACTCGAGAACCAATGGTGCAACAGGTGTTGGCCCATTAGTGGGGCCAGTGGCCGGCTGTGAATCTGGCATAGTCTCGTGATTCAGGCCCAAACTGGGGTCCATATGGCTATCGCTGAAGGGAGGTGCCCCGTCACTTAATTCGCCAAGTGTAAGACGTGACGTACCTCGAGTGCTCTTAGGTGGTATTCCCTATATACAACATAGGGTGCAACCCGTATAAGATTTAGCATAAGAACATACACTCATCTACACATCATTCACATTCCAAACCAAAAGAAACTTCATGCATTTTATTTATCAAAATTATCACAATACATGAGATATAGTCTTACATGGATCGTGACAGAAGATGCACGTGAGCTAATTTAAACAAACTTTAACCGCTAAAACATACTAACAACTAACCAAGCCTACAAAGGCTAGTACAAAAGAGGACTAATAGCAAAGCAAACTAAAAGATGACTAAACATGTGACTAGTCATCCGAATTTGGTGATGGAGGAGGGGCGCCCTTGTCTGGCATACAGCATAGGAAAGCTTTCAAGGTGTGAGACACCTTCTTGAATTTTTATTTCATGAAGGCCCTATTCTCTTCAAGTTCGGCCCGGGTCTCCTTGACCTCTCGCCGCAGGGCTACTTGGCCCTCCTCAATCTAAGCCAAGTGGGCTTCCAAAGCAGCCCGATCATGGTAGTGCTCATGTGTGGTAGGAGGAGAGCCCCCATCAGAGTCTTGGGCCTCCTCTTCTTCCTCTTCCTGCTCTTCCTCTTCCTCGCTTCCTTCCTATTTCATCTTCGTTCTCTTCTTCATCACTTTCTTCCTCTTCACTTCCCGTCTCATCCTCACTCTCATCGAGTCGGGCCTGACGTTGTCGTGGCCCAATACTTATGTTATTGAGAGTAGTGTCGTTGATGAAATGGATCAGCGCATGCCTTTCTGAGCCAAGTCTGTAGTTGAATTCACGAGCAAGCTTGCATATAAGTCAGCCGAATGGGAGTGAAATGTCTATCCTAGGAGAGTGTGTGGTCTGAACTATCTGTAGTAGTACATACATAGGCAGGCACAACTTGTCTCCTTGCCCAGTTCAGTATAGGAAGTCCACCATCAAACGCGTGCATTCAGAGCGATTGCTCCATCTAGGATACACATTGTGTGTGAATATGTAGTGGAGTAGGCAAAAGTCGTGAGTCATCTTGGTCGCTAGGAGGCAGTTGCCTCGACTCCAGTGGACCAGTCAGCCATAAAGAAATCACGTGCGGTGATCTTTTTCTCATATACTTTTAAGATTCTTCTCGCTGGCGTGCACCTCCCCATGAGGAATTTCCATTATCCGGGATATCACACCAACATCGACAATGGCTTCCCGCCTTCCCACAAGGATCGAGAATTGTAGAGGCTCCAGCAGTGGATTTCGTATGTGGGCGTAGAAGGCTCTTACAGTGCTCACACACCCACATGACTTGCCCTCAAATATGGGACCCCACCCGGCGTCCAATAGAAGGTCCATCACCGGATAAAGCCCAAACAGTCTCTCATCAATGTGTGCTTTAAAGATAACTCTACGGCCTTAAAACCTACCATGTGTGATGCCCGCCGGCAAAGCTCTTTCGATAGGAATTTGAAGATCGAGATCCCGCTTCGTCCTTAGTTCTCGATCGACGCTTGTGCTAGCCTTGGCGCCTTTCTACCTCCTTAAACGGGTAGGGCGGCTAGGCCTGGCTTCATCTGTGGAAGCCCTCTTCTTTCCCATGAGGGAAAAAAGTGTAGAGAGAGAAAAGATCGCAGCCATTAGCTCAAAAAGAGCCATGAAGCCAAGGGAGCTTGAAGGATGGAATGGGTTGGTGGATTTGGAGGTGTATGAGACACAAAGATGGTTTGGTGTGCTCAAATAAGAGGGATTAAGGGAGATAGGTAGTTGTAGAAGATGGGTTTGAGAGAATGGTGGAGATGGGTGCAAGAAAAGGAAGAAGATGAGATTAGAGGGGGGATTTGAGGGAGAAAAATGGGATTTTTAGAAGTTTGGAGAGCTTGAAGGGGTGTAAAAGGAAGGAATGAAGCAAATGGGGGGTATAGCGGCCCCAACATGATTTTGTGGGCCCCACATGTGTACACACCCATCAGCCCGACAGGCCCATTGTAGCCCAACAGTCCCGGCCGAACGGGACTGCGAGGCCTCGTCCTAGGCGCGATGCCATCGCGATCTGCTAGACCTAGGGTGATGGCATCACCCTAGGGGCTATGGCATCCCCCAAGGTGCCGTAAATATGTGAGGCCCACCTCGAATCTCATTATTTTATACGGTTTAGGCCCCCAAGTCCGTTTGGTATGGTTTCGGGTTCCATCTTGCATATATTCATGCTTTTCGGGTTATTGAGTGTGGAATACACTGATTCATCGCCTAAACTCATCGTTGGATGGTCTGAAAAAGAATTGGGATCATCCCGCAAGATCATAGATGCCTATGGGTCCAATTTCAATAGTCAGTTTCGCCCGTTGGCGAAACCTAAAATCCTATAACTATTTCTACGTTTCATTGCTCCCTCTTAAGTCAAAGTACGTCAGTGTGCGTCGTGGTACCATAACCCAGGTCCAGTTTAATCCAAATCATGCTTTCATTCTAACTTATAACCCCCAAATTTTGAGGGTCGAGTAAAGGCCCAACTCCCGAGATCCGTTGCATCACTTATGCAACATAGATAATGATGATTAAATGTTGTCTAGGTTAGTGCATTTGATCATGGATGGGATTATAATAAATCAACATATCATACTCCAGTGGCGACTAAATTAAGTACGTAGAAAATTGTGATAGATATATAAAGCGTATAAGTGGATATGAACCCCAGAGTATGATCATGTCACCAGGCTGAATAATTACATGTATAGTTCCAAAATATACAAAATGATAAAGTGTAATGTCATCTAATCCATATCCCTGTAGCCTCGGTGACACAACTCCAGGTCTACATGGACCCACCAAAGAGTTGCAGGTACGAGAACTCCTCGTCGTCGTCATAAAAGGTCGACTCCAACTCGTAAGCCTCACCATTATCTAAAACTACAACAGAGTCTAATTGGTGTTTTAAAATACCGTCCCAGAGTGAGAGTGAGTGATCAACTCAGTGGAGCTATAAGGCAAAGGTTAACATGTTATCAATTCAATCAAGCAGTAATGATAAAGCAATACATCATTCATCTCCTAAATACTCTTGTTAATGTAAGAATGGTATGTATTAATGATGCATGCCCTCGCCTGCACTCCCTCTGCGACATCATCTCACGGTCGCGCATGCTAAACTCCCACTATGCTCAACACCCATGCCAAAGGCACATGTAATGCAGTGCATGGTCGTGTTAGCCAAGTTCTTACTTAGATTTATTCATAGAGTAGATTTGGAAAACTAATGCACCTCCCTTTATATCATTGACCCAAACAATGATCCATCTAGGTCATCAGTCCTAGTTAATCCCATACGATAGGCAAGTTCACGAGTTTACACTATAAGTCGCTACAGGAGGATCGTCACCTCAGCGTAGACTTAATTTACACTCGAGGTCACTACGAGAGGCTCGTCACCTGATCGTAGGCCTATTTTATATTCGAGGTCACTATGGGAAGGCTCGTCACCTTAGCGTAGGCCAACAGCTCGAATATGATGTCCCATACACCACTATATTCGGCTCACAAGTTTGTATTGCTCACTGGTCACTACATGGAGGCTTATCACCCCAGCGTAGGAGGACAACTCGACCACGGTGTCCCATACACCACCATGCCCGGCTTATGAGTCTTAACGGATTGTGGTACCAAGGTTAAACGGGCTTTACACTAGTAAGTAGTACCTTAGATTTAAGCAGTTGCATCCATACATGGTAAACATACATTAGGTCAATCGAGTTACTTGACAAGCTCGACTGGTATGAGCGCACGTTGAATTAATTGACATGGAGCGCATACGCACTCCTCGTGGCCTAGCCACTGTCGAAAATCACCGTATGACTCAGATTCGTCGAACGTATCCGTCGTGGCGAAACTAGTTCGGCCACTGAGCGTAAACCGTTACCGATTTCCTGGACTACGTATTAGTCCCAATCATACTCAAACATAATAGGCATTCATATGTAATAGTCCAAGCAGCATGTGATAACCAATTTGAATATAAATCTCATTTGAGCATTTCAACAAACACATAGTGCACATGTTGTCATACATAGGCATTTCATCCATAAAGCACGTAGTAGCGATGTAGGTTACACAAAGGAAACTATAACTATAGATAACGTAATTGAGAATCCTATCTCAACACCCTCACTAAATACATTTGAACAAGCATCTTCTCATTCAGGCATTTTATCAAACACTTAGACTACACATATCACATTCATGTAATAAATTTGTTATATCGTATGTTATAGAAAATCTTTTCATAAGGGAGTTGTCACACATACAACAATCATGAATTCTCTATAAATAATCATGGCAAGCACAATTCATAGTTCCATATTCATTCAAATATTTCAACAAATACATGGAATGCATTATATTCAACATAGTTTATATATATATATGTAATGCACGGAAAACATCGCATTTAAACATATGTGACAGCAATCAAGTCAGTCATAAATCATTAACTGACATTGAAAGCCTTAAAAATCATAACTTAAACATTTATAGTCGGCACCTTCCATCGGTAAACTCGTATTGAATTCAGTTCGAACGCTATGTCTTTGTATACAGCACAATGGCTAGATGAATCACGGAATAGGTTAGCTATTTCTCCATTTTACCTATCTAGATTCCTAAATAAATTAGGGTTAGGATTTCTTACCCAAAAATGGATTTGAATTCATTGGTATAGTGACACGGGAGAGGTGATTCAGCACGTGGAGCGGCAAGAATAAATCCCAGCGACAAACCACCACTCTTACTCACTTCTCCTCACTTTCTCCTTCTCTTTTCTCTCCTCTCTCTCCTAGGGTTTAGGAAATTCGTATGGAATGAGAGAGGGGTGGGTTTAGGGCCTTATATAGGCCCAAAAGTGAAGTCAATGGCCCCAAGGCCATGGTATACTTAGGTTATAGCCAAAAGTCATCCGTTTCGAGCCAACGGAGCTCCTCTGGAGGTCTATTTTTTACATACAGTTCAGGGAAAGTTTCTTGGCAATGGATCTATGCCAGGTTAAAGTTTCGATCTGATCAGATTAGTGGATCGACCGCGGAGGACCAGTTTCAGTTCAACGATCATCGCCACTCGATCAGGGCCACAAGTACACTGACATGTGTAGAGAAATTTTCCTGATCTAAGGGTGTAGTTGGGTTAGAATCTAACGGTCCAAAACCTTAAATTTGGCCTATAAGTGAATGGCCCAATTCAGTTAAGTTTGAGTTCATTTTTTAACGATATTCACGTTTCTCACCCACTTCGCTCCAGGCTCAAGTTGTGCATTTCTGGATACTATTTGGACTCGATTCCCGAGATGATTGTCAAGCCTATTAAGGCGGTTATAACCATATAGTTTCGCGTTAATCAGACTTTTGACACGTGGTCCAGGTCCGATACGGAGTTTCAAGATGCTCCCGAGAGCAACTAGGTTTTGAGATTTCTCCTAGGGTAGGTAATGTAGAGTTAGTGATTCTACTAGTTTTGAGTCTTGCAGTTCGTATAGAAAGTGGTTCAAACTAATCTACTAATTAATTCTATTTAGTACTTAATTAGTTTTCATCTAATTTCTACACAATTTGACCCCTAGTGATTTCTGCCTGAAGTGGTACGCGGGTCTTTATACAGATTTTTCCAAGACGTTACAAGTCAGGTCTCTCTTCAATCTGCTTCTTCCTAATAGATGGTCCAAGCTGAAGCTTAAAAATGGATGGGATTGTGGAAGGAGCTCGGTGTTTGATAGAAGTAGAGATACTTCATCTTCTGACGATGGCTGTTGAGGAGCTCCTTGGTCGTGATCAGCACTGGTTGACCATAAGGTGTGCACAAATGTCCGAGCTCATTTTAGGTGTTGAGCTGAAAAATGAGGCTGATCTGATTTTTTGGCGGGCCATGGCATAGAAGACAGTGGTTTCCACAATTAAAATGCACTTTGATCTTCCTACACAACGAAACATGCCCAATATTGGGCTTGTTTGGCTTGTATTGGGCCATAGGAACCAGTGGACGAGGTAGATTTTGCTGAAGCAGGCCCCATATAGGAAAAACCATTAGAAAACAAAAAAAAAACAATACAAAAAATATCAATAGCAGATGTTGTTGCTGTCAGCGTCCACAGCCCAGTTGGACGCTGGGTCAGTGGGTCCCACTTCAGGTCCCACCTTGATGTGTGTTAAACATCTACACCGTGGAGTTAGTGGGCCCCCTATAAAAAATGGGGTGTTTCCAAAAATCAGCCATATCAGGAACTCAGGTGGTCCACTACAAGAAGCAGCTGGGATTGAACGTCTACCATTGAAACCCCTTTTGGGTCACAGCAGTAAGGGACCCACCCTCTATATATATTTAACCAAATTATCCCTCCACTTAGTTGGGACGGGCAGGAGCTTTGAATAGCCACCTTGATGTTTGTGGTCTATCTAGACCATCCGTACACGGGCCCCATGTGATGTACATGTTTTCTCTAGACTGTCCAAACGGTGGGGCTTATCCAACATGGTGTACGTGTTTCTATCAGCGCCGTCCATCCAACGTCTAGACGCTGGACTGGATGTAATATTATAATAATAATAATAATAATAATAATAATAATAATAATAATAATAATCTATTATAACAATATTATATATTATACATTATATATATAAGGTGGGCCCTACATGGGACCCCACTCTGTTTAGAAACGAGTTGGTTGGAGTGCGCTGACAGCAGCAATATAGATGTTGTCATGACGTGAGCAAGTTCTGTGGGTCCCACCTGTATTGAAGTCAACAGGGTCTGTGGGACCCACATGTGGTATGCGTGATATCCAACCGTTCATCCATTTGCATCCACACCATCTGTCCGTTTGGAGACGGTGGGACCCACTGCTGCCACTGACGTCAGCAAGTTCTGTGGGTCCCAGCATGAGGCATGTGTATACATCCCAACTGTTCGTCCAATGGTGGGACGCACTTGATGTGTGGGTCTGATCCAGACCGTCCAACATTTTGAATGGGTGGGATCCACCTTAATGAATGTGTTTTATAGCCACCCCGTACACCTGTTGTGGACATGGGACCTGCCCCACACATGTGACACCTGTGGGCAGATGGGACCCACCTTGATGCATTTATTTTATATCCACAGCGTCCATATAATATTATGTGGACTCCACTACAGTATATGTGTCTTATACACACCGCCCATGTGGGACCCCCCTTTAATGTATGTGTCTTGTATCCATGCTGTCCATCTGCACGGGGCACATGAAGCCCACCTAGATGTAGTGTTGTTTCCACTCAATGTATCTATGGAGCTATGTGGGGCCTACCATGATATATGTGTTTTATTCCAAGCCAAACATTCGTGCAGTGGACCCCACCAGGGTATAAGTATTTAATCTGCACCGTCTGTGTAGTGGACCCCACCATGGCATGAGTATTTTACCTGCGCCATCTATCAGTTGGACCACACTGCAAATCAGTGAAGGATTGAACGTCCACCATTGAAACCCATTTGGGTCACAGGAGTTCTTGATCATTATGAAATTTGTTTTTCCTCTTAATCCAGGTCCATGTAACCTTATGAAATAGAATGGGTGGAAAATAAATGTTATGGTAGACCCTGGAAATTTTAAGCGGTGCAAATCATTATCTCCACTGTTATACGTAGTATGGTCCAGATGATCTTTAGATATGATTCTTTTTTGGTTAATACTCTATAATGATCTCTAAAAATAAATGAACGGTGTAAATGGTGCAGCCTAAATAGTGCGGCCCATTGGTATAGCCACTTGATTGGTATATGGCCCACTTGTGCGGCCCATTGGTATAGCCTACTTGATGTGTATATGGCCCACTTGTGCGGCCCATTGGTATAGCCCACTTGATGTGTATATGGCCCACTTGTGTGGCCCATTGGTGTAGCCCACTTGATGTGTATATGGTCCACTTGTGTGGCCCATTGATGTAGCCCACTTGATGCATATTGGCCTAATGGTGTGGCCCATATGATGGGGCCCACCTGCTTGAATCTGAGGCCTATGGGCAAGGCCCATTGTGATATGTATTAGGCCCATGACGGTGGCCCTTCTGATGTATACTCGGCCCATGGGTCGTAACCCAATGAGAATACTCAGCCCATTGTGACGTATTTCTGACCCATTTGGCCCATTGTGATTTATTTTTTGGCCCATTTAATGAGGCCCATTATGATGTGCATTAGGCTCATGGGTTGTGGCCCATATGATGTATCTGAGGCTCATGTGCAGGGCCCACCTGTTATGTATATGAGGCCCATGAGTGAGGCCCATCATAATGTACATTAGGCCCTTGTGTGAGGCCATGGACCCACCTTATGTTTAACTCTATATGGGCCACTGCTTGGGAGCAATGTTGGTTGAATGTCCACATGGATGGGCAATGACGGTTAGATGTCCTCATTGTGACCTTCCCTTAGGCCCTATTAGGTTCATTCTCTTCATAGGTTAACCCAAATAAGTGGGTCCCATTCGCCATAGACGGATGGCTCTGTGCTATCGAATTTGATATAACCACGGTCGAGAGTCAATCTTTACATTATGGTTGATTGGTTGTCCATCTATGGACCCCGCCTTGTTTATATATGCTGGTTGTCGATGTTGATTATCGATGCTGATCGTCGGTGCTGATTATAGATGTTGATTATCAGTACCGATTATCAAGGCCGATTTTAATTGTCAAGACCGATATCGAGACCGATTCCGACCGTCGAAGCCAACTATCAAAGCTGATTCCGATTGTCGAGGCCACGTATCGAGACCACAATCGATACCGATTCTGATTTGTCGAGGTCGATTGTATAAGCCAATTTTGATTGTCGAGACCAAGTATCGAGATCGATTCTGATTTGTCAAGGCCGATTGTATAGGCCGATTTTGATTGTCGAGACCAAGTATCGAGGCTGATTCCGATTTGTCGAGGCCAATTGTATAGGCCAATTTTTATTGTCGAGACCGAGTATCGAGGCCGATTCCGATTTGTCGAGGCCAATTCCGATTGTTGAGGCTAAGTATCGAGGCTGATTCAGAGTGTCAATTTTAATTGTAGAGGCTAAGGCCGATTGTCGAGACCTATATGATGTATGTACAACCCGCAGTTGGGGCCCATTGTGATGTATTCGTGGCCTATGGGCAAGGCCCATTGTGATATGTATTAGGCCCATGACGCATGGTCCATTTGATGTATTCGAGACCCATGTGTAAGGCCCACATATCATGTATTTAAGGCCCATGAGCAGGGCCCACCTGTTGTGTATATGTGGTCCTTGGGCAAGGCCCACTGTGTTGTATATTAGGCCTTTATGTAAGGCCATGGGCCCATTATGTGTTTGGCTCTATGTGGGCCATTCCTTGGGGCAATGTTGGTTAGATGTCCACGTTGTCGAGGTCGATTGTTGATGTCGGTTATTGGTACTGATTATGAGTATGTGACAGCATAGCATCATGATACATGCCCATACGCATCATCTGCATGTTTGTTATGAGACATGATTGACCATTGCATATGACATTGGGCACATTGTTATGAGACTCCCAGATAGGCCAAGGTTATCTCACATGAGCGCATGGTATGCACAGGATTGATGCATGACTGGATTGTATGACTCGTGCATCTTGCATTGTGATTATTGTACGCCTTATTGACATCAGGACCGTAGCCTCCATAGGCATATCGTGGATGGCCAGATGGGACACCAAAAATTTGTTACTAGCATCGGGCTGTCATAGATGGCCCTCGGTGAAAATTCTTAAACCCTCTTGGTATCAGAGGACGCCCCAACGTCGAGACCGAGTGGATACATAAGCGCCCGAGTGTCAAATACCAGGAGACCGCGTCTCCCACTATATCGTGGTCGGTTGGGAGAGGGTGTGGCCTTACTCGCCCGAGGGTAGGGACATAGCTAGGCTGAGTTTGACCAGCTCATAAATGGGTCTGCTATCGACGTGCCGGATAGGATTGACATGTGGACTTATTGGGCAGGAGTTGCATACTCATTCATTCATTCATTCACTATCCACTCGGGCTAGTGGTGCACAACTATTTGTTACGTGTGCCTTCGCAATGGCCAGGATTTTGGTTGGGGTGCACGATTAACCTGAGATTAGAAGTTTACCACATTGAGTCTGACTATCCAAATTTAAGTATAGGACTGGTTTGGATAGAAGTCCCTTGTGTTGGACCCTATAGCATGCAATACTACGTACTATCATCCCAACTTCACACTCTAGCATGATCATTCCATTCGTACCGCATATTGCATTACATCTACGGCATATGGTATTTTAGGTTACTATGTTTCTGCATTATATTGTCTAGATACGGCTGATGTTATTCATGGACTCATTAGGAATTGCATATTGCATTACATCCTTGGCATTTGATATCTGGCTCTTTATGACTCCTCATTTGCATAGTTGTTCTATATTGCGTATTCTGATATTGATTGACTCATGGAATTGTCCGTATTTCCGCTTACTCTGTTATCGTATGATTTATGATCTTGTTAGTATTTCTGTTTACTCTGATAATTCATGATTTTGTCAGTATTTTTTCTTATTCTGATATTGTACGATTTATGGATTACCAATATTTTCGGTATTGTATGATGACGGCATTGCATTGAATACTTAGCACTTACCTTATGCACACACTTACACCACCCTCTAAGCTTTCTATAAGCTTATGCACGATAGATACGTGCAAGTGATGTTAGGTTGCAGCAGTGTTAAGCTTGGAGCATGCAGCGGTCTTCGAGAGCTTGATTATCAATTTATGTATTTTCCTTTCAGCATTGTACTCAAATGATTATATTAGTGGATATGTGATGATGATGTTGCCTTTGTGAATTGGGTAATCTTGTGGTTATGCTTATTACGAGTTAAATGTATAAAAAAATCCTCCTTGTAGGATCCCAGGATCGGAATCTGGCGTATGGACACTAGGAACCGAGAATGGGATACTACGGAGGCTGTCGGCACCGGATTCGGCGATCGGGATTCCTGTGAATCCGATTTCTGGGTTTGGGGTGTGACAGAAGTTGGTATCAAAGCATAACTTAGGAATACCTGATGATAACATCACATATCTGCTGATAGCTACCTTACACTCTATGCTTGTTGAGAACTTAGAATGATTAGATCCCCAAGTTCAAATAACTTAGTGACTTTCTGAGATATCTCCCTACCGTTAAGATTGTGAGGCTGTGTAATATTCCCATTTCGATCATTTCTGATCTAGAATCTGAAGATTAGTATGGTTCACCATTCTGTTAAGGAGGCATCTTGCGAGTGCAAGGCTGAGAATAGAGAGCACTATCTTCATCCTTTTGTAGATTGATTATGCCATGTATATGTTTATATCGATGTTTTTTCTCCCCTTGCCTCGTCCTGTGTGATAGTAAATTTCAAGGACGAAATTTTTTTATTAGGTGGTGAGAGCTGTAGACCCGTATCCTAGACTGTATCATTCCATAGGCTTCACGGTCCTTCCGGTTGAATTCCGGTGACCCGCTATCTGTTATCAGTATTTGCATACGACCCTAAGTTGCATCTTGTCGATGTAAGTCGGCTCAGCCTAAGACTTGTATCATTGCGACCAGGCCGTCGTTGCGGTTCTGATATCGCGTCTCGTGCGCCAAGACAATACCCGAGCCAGGAGATGTAGGCCCGCATCTAGTTTGAGGAAAACACCACGCTTTACAAATTTCAATAGAATCTCTATGATATTTCCCATGAATCACATCAATCATAAGTCAAGTACATCCCATCACAAGCCATCACTCACCCTTACCTCTCCTTACCCAAAGTCAATGCAACCCATGCTTAGCCAATTCTTTTCTTACAAAAGTCAAAAGAACCCATCCCTTTCCACTCCATCACCACTCCTCTCTCTCTCTCTCTCATTTCTCACTCTCCCAAGCAACTCCTAAGGAGAGGAAACGTCCAAGCTCTCCATGAGAAAAGCCATGTGTGGCCCACTTCCTTCCACCCTATCTCCCATCTCCACCCTTGGATCATTATCTCCACCGTTAAAGGAGCACTTTTGGAGCATTGGAAGGCTAGGGAGGAAGAAGAAGGATGGGTGGGTGCTTCTCTCTCTCTCAATATTTTTGTGTGATGATGTGGCTGTGTGGCCCACCCGGATGTACCCCACCTTGATGTATGTGATGTTCAAGCCGTCCATCAAATGAACCCCACGGCTGTCCAAGCCATGTGGCCCTACCTAACGGTGATGAGAAAACACAAAGATCAATTGATCAAGTGGGCCACGACCATGTGGGACCCACCTTAAAGAACATTCCAACTGTCCACGTATTTTGTGAAGAGTGAGCGGACAGTGAGGTGTACTCACGTTGAATTTTTTTAGCTTTTGGGTGGGCCACTCATACAGGCCCCACCTTGACGTATGGAGCTAATCCACGCCGTCCATTTCTTTCCCCAGCTCATTTTAGGCGTTGAGCCGAAAAATGAGACTGATCCGATTTTCTGGCAGGTCATGGCATAGAAGACAGTGGTTTCCACTATTAAAATGTAATCTGATCTTCCTACACAATGAAACATGCCCAATATAAGGCTTGTTTGGCTTGTATTGGGACATAGGAACCAGTGGACGAGGTGGATTTTGCTGAAGCAGGCCCCACATAGGAAAAACCATTAGAAAACAAAAAAAAAACAAAACACAAAATATCAACAGCAGACGCTGCAGCAAGCAGTGTTCGCAGCCCAGTTGGACGCTGGGTCAGTGGGCCCCACTTCAGGTCCCACCTTGATGTGTGTTGAACATCTGCACCGTGCAGTTGGTGGGCCCCCTTTAAAAAAGGAGTTTTTCCAAAAATCAGCCATATCAGGAACTCAGGTGGTCCACTACAAGAAGCAGCTGGGATTGAACGTCTACCATTGAAACCCTTTTTGGGTCACATCAGCAAGGGACCCACCCTCTGTATATATTTAACCAAACCGTCCCTCCACTTAGCCGAGACGGGCAAGAGCTTTGAATAGCCACCTTGATGTTTGTGGTCTATCTAGACCATCCGTACACGGGCCCCACGTGATGTACATGTTTTCTCCAGACGGTCCAAACGGTGGGGCTTATCCAGCATGATGTACGTGTTTCTATCAGTGCCGTCCATCCAACATCTGGACAGTGGACTGGATGTAGTATTATAATAATAATAATAACAATAATAATCTATTATAATAATATTATATATTATATATATAAGGTGGGCCCTACATGAGACCCCACTTTATTTAGAAACGGGTTGGTTAGAGTGCGCTGACAGCAGCAATATAGATGTTGTCATGACGTCAGTAAGTTCTGTGGGTCCCACCTGTATTGAAGTCAACAGGGTCTGTGGGACCCACATGTGGTATGCGTGATATCCAACCGTTCATCCATTTGCATCCACACCATCTGTCCGTTTGGAGACGATGGCACCCACTGCTGCCACTGACGTCAGCAAGTTCTGTGGGTCCCAGCATGAGGCATGTGTATACATCCCAACTGTTCGTCCAATGGTGGGACGCACTTGATGTGTGGGTCTGATCCAGACCGTCCAACATTTTGAATGGGTGGGATCCACCTTAATGAATGTGTTTTATAGCCACCCCGTACACCTGTTGTGGACATGGGACCTACCCCACACGTGTGACACGTGTGGGCAGATGGGACCCACCTTGATGCATTTATTTTATATCCACATCGTCCATATAACATTATGTGGACTCCACTGCAGTGTATGTGTCTTATACACACCGTCCATGTGAGACCCCCCTCTAATGTATGTGTCTTGTATCCATGTTGTCCATCTGCACGGGGCACGTGAAGCCCACCTGGATGTAGTGTTGTATCCACTTAGTGTATCTATGGTGCTATGTGGGGCCTACCATGATATATGTGTTTTATTCCAAGCCATACATTCGTGCAGTGGACCCCACCATGGTATAAGTATTTTATCTGCACCGTCTGTGCAGTGGACCCCACCATGGTATCAGTATTTTACCTGCGCCATCTATCAATTGGACCACACTGCAGATAAGTGAAGGATTGAACGTCCACCATTGAAACCCATTTGGGTCACAGGAGTTCTGGATCATTATGAAATTTGTTTTTCCTCTTAATCCAGGTCCTTGTGACCTTATGAAATAGAATGGGTAGAAAATAAATGTTATGGTAGGCTTTGGAAATTTTAAGTGGTGCAAATCATTATCTCCACTGTTATCTGTAGTACGGTCCAGATGATCTTTGGATATAATTCATTTTTGGTTAATACTCTATAATGATCTCTAAAAATAGACGAACGGTGTAGATGGTGCAGCCCAAATAGTGCGGCCCATTAGTATAGCCACTTGATTGGTATATGGCCCACTTGTGCGGCCCATTGGTATAGCCCACTTGATGTGTATACTTGATGTGTATATGGCCCACTTGTGCGGCCCATTGGTATAGCCCACTTGATGTGTATATGGCCCACTTGTGCGGCCCATTAGTGTAGCCCACTTGATGTGTATATGGTCCACTTGTGCGGCCCATTGATGTAGCTCACTTGATGCATATTGGCCCATTGGTGTGGCCCATATGATGGGGCCCACCTGCTTGAATTTGAGGCCTATGGGTAAGGCTCATTGTGATATATATTAGGCCCATGACGCGTGGCCCTTCTGATGTATACTCGGCCCATAGTCGTAACCCAATGAGTATACTCGGCCCATATGTCGTGGCCCATTGTGACGTATTTCTGACCCATTTGGCCCATTGTGATTTATTTTTCGGCCCATTTAATGACATTATGATGTTCATTAGGCCCATGGGTTGTGGCCCATATGATGTATCTGTGGCCCATGTGCAGGGCCCACCTGTTGTGTATATGAGGTCAATCGTAAAGTACATTAGGCCCTTGAGTGAGGCCATGGACCCACCTTATGTTTGACTCTATATGGGCCACTGGTTGGGAGCAATGTTGATTGAATGTCCACATGGATGGGCAATGACGGTTACATGTCCTCATTGTAACCTTCCCTTAGGCCCTGTTAGGCTCATTCTCTTCATGGGTTAACCCAAATAAGTGGCCCATTCGCCATAGATGGATGGCTCCGTGCTATCGGATTTGATATAACCATGGCTGAGTCTGATCTTTACGTTATGGTTGATTGGTTGTCCATATATGGACCCCACCTTGTTTATATATACTAGTTGTCGGTGTCGATTATTGATGTTGATCGTCAGTGCTATTTATAGATGTTGATTATCGGTACCGATTATCGAGGTTAATTCTGATTGTCGAGACCAATTATCGAGACCGATTCTGACTGTCAAGGCCAAGTATCGAAGCCGATTCCGATTGTCGAGGCCGCGTATCGAGACCAATTCCGATTTGTCGAGGCCAATTGTATAGGCTAATTTTGATTGTCGAGACCAAGTATCGAGACCGATTCCAATTTGTCAAGGCCGATTGTATAGGCCGATTTTGATTATCGAGACTAAGTATCGAGGCCGATTACGATTTGTCGAGGCCGATTGTACAGGCCGATTCTGATTGTCGAGATCGAGTATCGAGACCTCAGTGATGATCCCAAAGATGAACTGTACTGATATGTGGACTTATTGGGTAGGAGTTGTATACTCATTCATTCATTCATTCACTATCCACTCGGGCTGATGGTGCGCAACTATTTATTACGTGTGCTTTCGCAATGGCCAGGATTTCGGTTGGGGTGCACGACTAACTTGAGATCAGGAGTTTACCACAATGAGTCTGACTATCTAAATTTAAGTATGGGACTAGTTTGGATAGAAGTCCCTTGTGCTGGACCCCATAACCTACGATACTACGTACTATCATCTCGACTTCACACTCTAGTATGATCATTCCATTCGCACCGCATATTCCATTACATTTGCGGCATATGGTATTTTGGGTTACTATGTTTCTGCATTATATGTTCTATATACGGCTGATGTTATTCATGGACTCATCATGAATTGCATATTACATCGCATCCTCGGCATCTGATATCTGGCTCTTTATGACTCCTCATTTGCATAGCTATTCTATATTACGTATTCTGATATTGATTGACTCATGGAATTGTCCATATTTTCACTTACTCTGTTATCGTATGATTTATGATCTTCTCAGTATTTCTGTTTACTCTGATAATTCATGATCTTGTCAGTATTTCTACTTATTTCGATATTGTACGATTTATGGATTACTAGTATTTTCAGTATTGTATGATGACGGCATTGTATTGAATACTTGACACTTACCTTGTGCACACACTTACACTACCCTCTAAGCTTTCTATAAGCTTATGCATGATAGATGTGCGTAGGTGATGTTAGGTTGCAGCAATGTTGAGCTTGGAGCATGCAGCGGTCTTTTAGAGCTTGATTTTTTATTTATGTATTTCCCTTTCAACATTGTACTCAAATAATTATATTAGTGGATATGTGATGATGATGTTGCCTTTGTGAATTAGGTAATCTTGTAGTTATGCTTATTACGAATTAAATGTATAAAAAAATCTTCCTTGTAAGATCCCAGGATCGGAATCTGGCGTATGGACGCTAAGACTGAGAATGGGGTACTACAGAGGCTGTCGGCACTGGATTCAGCGATCGAGATTCCTGTGAATCCGATCTCCGGGTTTGGGGCATGACAGAAGTTGGTATCAAAGCATAACTTGGGAATACATGAGGATAACATCACATATCTGCTGATAGCTACCTTACACTCTATGATTGTTGAGAACTTAAAATGATTAGATCCCCAATTTCGAATAACTTAAAGACTTTCTGAGATAGCTTCCTACCATTGAGATTGTGAGGCTACATAATGTTCTCGTTTCGATCGTTTCTGATCCGAAATCCGAAGATTAGTATGGTTCACCATTCTGTTAAGCAGGCAAGAATAGAGAGCGTTATCTTCATCCTTTTGTAGATTGATAATGCCATGTATATGTTTATATCGATGCTTCCTCTCCCCATGCCTTGTCCTGTGTGATAGTAAATTTCGAGAATGAAAATTTTTTATTAGGTGGTGAGAGCTGTAAGACCCGTATCCTAGACTATATCGTTCCATAGGCTTCCACGGTCCTTCTGGTTGAATTCCGGTGACCCGCTATCTATTATCGGTATTTACACACGACCTTGAGTTGCATCCTGTCGATGTTAGTCGGGTCGGCCTAAGACTTGTATCATTGCGACCGCGCCGTCGCTGCGGTTCTGATGTAGCGTCTCGTGCTCCAAAACGATACCCGGGCCAGGAGATGTAGGCCCGCGTCTAGTTTGAGGAAAATGCCACGCTTTATGAATTCCGATAGAATCTCTATGATATTTCCCATCAATCACATCAATCATAAGTCAAGTACATCCCATCACAAGCCATCACTCTCTTACCTCTCCTTACCCAAAGTCAATGCAACCCATGCTTAGCCCATTCTTTTCTTACAAAAGTCAAAAGAACCCATCCCTTTCCACTCCATCACTACTCCTCTCTCTCTCATTTCTCACTCTCCCAAGCAACTCCTAAGGAGAGGAAACGTCCAAGCTCTCTATGAGAAGAGCCATGTGTGGCCTACTCCCCACCACCCTATCTCCCATCTCCACCCTTGGATCATCATCTTCACCGTTGAAGGAGCACATTTGGAGCATTGGATGGCTAGGGAGGAAGAAGAAGGATACGTGGGTGCTTCTCTCTCTCTCTCTCTCTCTCTCTCTCTCTCTCTCTCTCTTTCAATAGTTTTGTGTGATGATGTGGTCGTGTGGCCCACTAGGATGTACCCCACCTTAATGTATGTGATGTTCAAGCCGTCCATCAAATGGACCCCACGGCCGTCCAAGCCGTGTGGGCCCTGCTTAACGGTGATGAGAAAACACAAAGATCAATTGATCAAGTGGGCTATGACCATGTGGGACCGACCTTGAAGAACATTCCAACTGTCCAGCGTCTAGGGACGCTGGACGTATTTTGTGAAGAGTGAGCGGACAGTGAGGTGTACTCACATTGAATTTTTTAAGTTTTTGGGTGGGCCACTCATACAGGCCCCACCTTGACGAATGGAGCTAATCCACGCCGTCCATTTCTTTCCCCAGCTCAATTTAGGCATTGAGCCAAAAAATGAGGCTGATCCGATTTTCTGCCAGGTCATGGCATAGAAGACAATGGTTTCTACCGTTAAAATGCACTCTGATCTTCCTACACAATGAAACATGCCCAATATTAGGCTTGTTTAGCTTGTATTGGGCCATAGGAACCAGTGGACGAGGTGGATTTTGCTAAAGCAGGCCTCACATAGGAAAAACCATTAGAAAAAAAAAAAACAAAACACAAAATATCAATAGCAGACATTATTGCTGTCAGCGTTAAGAGGACGCTATAGCAAGCAGCGTCCGCAGCCCAGTTGGATGCTGGATTAGTGCGCCCCACTTCAGGTCCCACCTTAATGTGTGTTGAACATCTGCACCGTGCAGTTGGTGGGCCCCCTTTAAAAATGGGGTGTTTCCAAAAATCAACCATATCAGGAACTCAGGTGGTCCACTACAAGAAGCAGCTAGGATTGAACGTCTACCATTGAAACCCTTTTTGGGTCACAGCAGCAAGGGACCCACCCTCTGTATATATTTAACCAAACTGTCCCTCCACTTAGCTGGGACGGGCATGAGCTTTAAATAGCCACCTTGATGTTTGTTGTCTATCTAGACCATCCGTACACGGGCCCCACGTGATGTACATGTTTTCTCCAGACTGTCCAAATGGTGGAGCTTATCTAGCATGATGTACGTGTTTCTATTAGCGTCGTCCATCCAATGTCTGGACGCTAGACTGGATGTAGTATTATAATAATAATAATAATAATAATAATAATAATAATAATAATAATAATAATCTATTATAATAATATTATATATTATATATATAAGGAAGGCCCTACATGGGACCCCACTTTGTTTAGAAACGGGTTGGTTGGAGTGCGCTGACAGCAGCAATATAGATGTTGTCATGATGTTAGCAAGTTCTGTGGGTCCCACCAGTATTGAAGTCAATAGGGTCTGTGGGACCCACATGTGGTATGCATGATATCCAACCGTTCATCCATTTGCATCCACACCATCTGTCTGTTTGGAGACGGTGGGACCGACTACTGCCACTGACGTCAGCAAGTTCTGTGGGTCCTAGCATGAGGCATGTGTATACATCCCAACTGTTCATCCAATGGTGGGACGCACTTGATGTGTGGGTCTGATCCAGACCGTCCAACATTTTGAATGGGTGGGATCCACCTTAATGAATGTGTTTTATAGCCAACCCGTACACCTGTTGTGAACATGGGACCTGCCCCACACATGTGACACGTGTGGGCAGATGGGACCCACCTTGATGCATTTATTTTATATCCACAGCGTCCATATAACATTATGTGGACTCCACTGCAGTATATGTGTCTTATACACACTGTCCATGTGGGACCCCCCTTTAATGTATGTGTCTTGTATCCATGCTGTCCATCTGCACAGGGCATGTGAAGCCCACCTGGATGTAGTTTTGTATCCACTCAGTGTATCTATGGTGTTATGTGGGGCCTACCATGATATATGTGTTTTATTCCAAGCCATACATCCGTGCAGTGGACCCCACCATGGTACAAGTATTTTATCTGCACCGTCTATGCAGTGGACCCCACCATGGCATGAGTATTTTACCTGCACCATCTATCAGTTGGACCACATTGCAGATCAGTGAAGGATTGAACGTCCACCATTGAAGCTCATTTGGGTCACAGGAGTTCTGGATCGTTATGAAATTTGTTTTTCCTCTTAATCCAGGTCCATGTGACCTTATGAAATAGAATGGGTGGAAAATAAATGTTATGGTCGATTCCGATTGTCGAGGCAGCGTATCGAGACTGATTCTGATTTATTAAGGCCAAGTATCGAAGCCGATTCCGATTGTCGAGGTCGTGTATCGAGATCGCGTATTGAGACCGATTCCGATTTGTCGAGGCCGATTGTATAGGCCAATTTTGATTGTCGAGACCAAGTATCGAGACCATTTTCGATTTGTCAAGGCTGATTGTATAGGCCGATTTTGATTGTCGAGACCAAGTATCGAGGCCGATTCTGATTTGTCGAGGCCTATTGTACAGGCTGATTCTGATTGTCAAGACCGAGTATCGAGGCCAATTCCGATTTGTCAAGGCCGATTCTGATTGTCGAGGTCGAGTATCGAGGCCGATTCCGAGTGTCAATTTTGATTGTCGAGGCCGAGGCTGATTGTCGAGACCTATATGATATATGTGCGACCCGCAGTTGGGGCCCATTGTGATGTATTATTGGCCTATGGGCAAGCCCCATTGTGATATGTATTGGGCCCATGATGCATGGCCCATTTGATGTATTCGAGACCCATGTGTAGGGCCCACATGTCATGTATTTAAGGCCCATGAGCAGGGCCCACCTGTTGTGTATATGTGGTCCTTGGGCAAGGCCCACTGTGTTGTATATTAGGCCTTTGTGTGAGGTCGTGAGGCCATTATGTGTTTGGCTTTATGTGAGCCATTCCTTGGGGTAATGTTGGTTAAATGTCCACATTGTCGAGGTCGATTGTTAATGTCGGTTATTGGTACCGATTATTAGTATGTGACAGTGTAGCATCATGAGACATGCCCATACGCATCATCTGCATGTTTGTTATGAGACATGATTGACCATTGCATATGACATTGGGCAGGTTGTTATGAGACTCCCAGATAGGCTGAGGTTATCTCACATAAGCGCACGGTATGCCCAGGATTGATGCATGACTGGATTGTATGACTCATGCATCTTGCATTGTGATTACTGTATGCCCTAGCGACATCAAGGCCGTAGCCTCCACAGGCATATCCTAGATAGCCGGATGGGACACTGAAAATCTGTTACTAGCATCGGGCTACCATAGATGGCCCTGGGTGAAAATTCCTAAACCCTCTTGGTATCAGAGGACGCCCCAACGTCAAGACCAAGTAGATACATGAGCGCCTAAGTGCCAAATATTAGGAGGTCGCGTCTCTCACTGTGTCGTGGTCGGTTGGGAGGGGGTGTGGCCTTACCCGCCTGATGGTAGAGAGCATAGCTAGGCTGAGTTTGACCAGCTCGTAAATAAGTCCGCTATCGACGTGCCGGATAGGTATTGGCAGACTATTGGCTAGACAGATAGTGAGGTTTCTTACGCTCACTTGGACTGTGTTGATGGGAGAGGGGCAGTGCCATTTGGAGTGTACTAGACCCCGGTGATAATCCCGAAGATGAACTGTACTGATATGTGGACTTATTGAGCAAGAGTTGCATACTCATTCATTCATTCATTCACTATCCACTCGGGCTAGTGGTGCACAACTATTTGTTACGTGTGCCTTCGCAATGGTCAGGATTTCGGTTGGAGCGCACGACTAACCTAAGATCAAGAGTTTACTATATTGAATCTGACTATCCAAATTTAGGTTTGGGACTAGTTTGGATAGAAGTCCCTTGTGCTGGACCCCATAGCCTGCGATGCTAGGTACTATCATCCCGACTTCACACTCTAGCATGATCATTCCATTCTCACCACATATTCCATTACATCTGCGGCATATGGTATTTTGAGTTACTGTGTTTCTGCATTATATGGTCCAAATACGGCTGATGCTATTCGTGAACTCATCAGGAATTGCATATTGCATCGCATCTTCGGCATCTGATATCTGGCTCTTTATGACTCCTCATTTGCATAACTGTTCTATATTGCGTATTCTGATATTGATTGACTCATAGAATTGTCCGTATTTTCACTTACTCTGTTATCGTATGATTTATAATCTTGTCAGCATTTTTGTTTACTCTAATAATTCATGATCTTGTCAGTATTTCTGCTTATTCCGATATTGTACAATTTATGGATTACCAGTATTTCCGGTATTGTATGATGACAACATTGTATTAAATACTTGGCACTTACCTTGTGCACACACTTATACCACCCTCTAAGCTTTCTATAAGCTTAAGCACGATAGATGCGTGCAGGTGATATTAGGTTGTAGCAGTGTTGAGCTTGGAGCGTGCTGCGGTCTTCTGGAGCTTGATTTTCGATTTATGTATTTTCCTTTCAGCATTATACTCAAATGACTAGATTAATGGATATGTGATGATGATGTTGCCTTTGTGAATTGGCTAATCTTGTGTTATGCTTATTACGAGTTAAATGTATAAAAAAAATCCTCCTTGTAGGATCTCAGGATCGAAATATGGCGTATGAACGTTAGGAGCCGAGAATGGGGTACTACGGAGGCTGCCGGCACCGAATTCGGCGATCAGGATTCCTGTGAATCCGATCTCTAGGTTTGGCGCATGACAAAGGCTAAAATTGTTTGCTTATTTATTTTGTAAAGGATTGATCTGTACAATTCATTGATCTATCGCAGACTATGAGTACAATAGATACTTTGAATTCCTTGTGATCAATAACTTGGTGCTTTATGTGGAAATTGAATAAATTAAAGTTTAAATCTATTTTGGTTTGTGAATAATGAATTAACTGCTATATTATCTGACTAGATAAGATAGGACTTTGATTCCAGTTTAGTTATCTAATTGAATCAACTGAAATAGGCATTTAGAATGGCTAGAAATGGATCCTTGACGTTTCAGTGTTTTTTATTATTATTATTGATTTTCTCTTTACATTACCTAATTTCAATAATTACTTCATCAAATTCAAATTCATAGTTAGTTTTAGTTTTGATTATAGTTTTAAAGTGTTTTTGAGAATGCACAAATATAAGTCCCTAAGGATTCGATCTCAATCTCACCAAGTTAAAACTATATCATAGCCCTGCACTTAGGATCATCCTTTTGGATTGATTAGCTACCCTGGGGTGACTCCAAGCAACAAAGTACCTCTCTCACTAGAAGGGAGAGAGGCAGACGAAGACTACAGGTAAAGAAAGCAGGATACAATGCGACCTCCCCATTAAGAGGTTGGCTCGGGACCTCCCCAACTCAAGAAAGGTGAAGGCCAACCGAGATGGGAATACTATAAACCGACCTAAGAGATTCCAGATCGGCCACCGTCAACCATGATACAAAGGTGTCAACAGTAAGGACCAGCCCACCAGAGGGTGAGGAAGTTGGCTCGACTTGTGGTTCTACCTCGGATGGGGGACAGGCCCTTGAGGACCATCCTTAATAGATGGCAGGGATCTGAATCAAAGGCACCACCCCATTGACTTATCCAAAAGACAGTCAAAGATGGTGGCCACACCGAAATCCTCCTTGAAAGACATCGGGGAGGACAGGACAGAGAAAGAGAGAAGAAGGAAAAAGAGGAGCAATGGAAATAGCCTACCAGGAGAATGCTTCAGCATGAGGACTCCAAGGGTAAGGAGACATCGGAAACCGGGGAAGATGGTGAAAGCAGGGGCAATTCAAGTCAGCAGAGTTGGGGCATCTCATGATACAAATGAGTAAAAACATGCAATCTCGACATATTTATAGACTCTCGCCATGCTACATCTACTCCCATACAGTGCCACATGTCAACATGGGGCTCTGAAGCAATTCCTCGATTAATGCACCCTTCCACGTGTTGCCACAAGGTTTGCCCAAGCAGAGGCACGATGGCTCCATTGACAGTTGTCGCCCCCAATTCAGTCAAAATTTGAGGTGATGATTGCAATGTACAGACATTAAAGGGGATGCCTCTTCGGTTTCTGCATAATAATGATGCCTTTTCAACTTCTGCGTCTAATGTCGACTTTTCAGCACCCGCCTCTTCTAGAGTTAAGATTTGAGTTTAGTTCAAAATCTAAAATTCCCACATATCTAGACTAGTTTTTAATCTCACTTTCGAGCTCGAGCAGGCAAAGCTCAGATGTTTAACAGGGGGGAGGCGATTGTGTGGGGAAAACTGAACTGGTCCCTCACACGGGAAGAGCGACAGTTATCTACAAGTGATAGGCCTCCGAGCTAAGGAAGATCCCCCTCAGCTGGGGTGATTGAGGTCCGATTAGAAGGGCCATCAACACAGGACAATCAATTCCTCCGATTTAGAGATGAGCCACTGAGCTGAGCTGTCAGAGGAGGAGCTCAATAAGAGAGCACTTGCCCCGTTAGGAATGTCTACAACACATAAGGAACCTATGGGGAAGGAGCTCTAGCCCTAAGCTCTCCAGCATCTCGAGCTGACCGGGTTAACCTTTGCTAGAGAAGTGGTACGAGATATCCAGAGGGAGTCTTGCCCTGGATCTAGAAGAGAAGTATCCGGCCTAATTTCGGCCGAAGATCACTACGCTAGATGGGAGCTTGGCCAAAGATCATTCCAACATATTTAGGCTTGGCTAAATATTACTCCGACATCTTCAGAGACATATTCGGGATACGATTTCCTTCAAAATAGAGACTCTTCATCATAGCACATTAAGATAAGGAGGTTCGGAACCTATTCCCTAACCCTATATATAGGGCCACTTCAGGCAGAGAGAGAGAGAGAGAGAGAGAGAGAGAGAAGGTGACATGTAAGCCTTAATTTACATATTTGATAATCTATAAATTTAACTTAGGTATCGGAGGGTCAACAACAGGCCACCCAAATCTATCTTCTCTAACTTTTATAGGTCCAATGGAGCGCGCAATTTTACACCAGTCTTATCTCTTGGCCAGAATCTAGCAATAATACAACTAAATTTTCGCCGGGATTTGACTGAATACGTTGTAACCAGGCCTGCTTTTCTCTCTCGCACTCAAGCTCGGGCTCGCGTAAAAATCTCCTACTGGCTTGGGATGGAATATTTCGGCCCGTTTCGGGCTTGGGCCGGACTGAGGTACGTTAAAAAATGCAGGTCGGGATTGAGCAGAGCTTGGCCCGGCCCGTTGACACCGTATTCAAAATCTGTGACGTCGCCACTCTTCATTTCACCGGAGAGAAAGAATGAGCGATCTAATCGCCGCAGCATCGGATCCGTCCACGGCGAGCGAGCCTAAGGCAGCGTTCGACACGGCACGAGTCGCCGAGGTGAAATCCTGGCTCGCCTCGCAGTTCGACGCCGCGGGGAAGGACGTGCCCGAGTTCGAGTACACGCCGCGGAGCATCGCGCATCTCCACGCGCTTGCGACTGTCTCCCAATCCAAGACACAGGCGGCCGGGATTGTCGCGTCGGACCTCCGCCAAAAGGCCGCGGAGTACCGCTCCCAAGGTTAGGGTTAGGTCTGCCTCTTCCTTTGAAAAAAAAAAAACAACAAACAGATCGTGGGTGCACACATCTCCTTCCAACAACAGTGGGCGGGAATCTCAACATGCATTTCAAATTGGGCGGTTGAAAATTCTCATTTGGGCACGCTTCGACCTGCCCGCGTACAGTCTTTATAAGGGCAGGTCGCAATGTGCTCACCGAGTCTCGGTGCTCACTGTTTGCACTGGCGTTTCTCAATTTCTCAATCCTTAAGGAGGGATGATATGATAGTTTGATGGAGTATGGAGGAATACCATTCGTGCATTCATCTATTGTACGTTTACTTAGGCGTATTTGAATCCAGGCTGACTAAATTATGGGTCGCACTCTGGATGTACTGGATGGATGGGCCTTGAAAAAGAAAAATGTTCAACTGTAAAAATATACTAGGTGAATGTCCATCAGTCGAATAGTTTGAACTTCTCATGTGTCTTTGGGTTATGGCCTAATCGATGGAGGAGCCTGCAAGCTGGGTGGTCTGGAATTCAGGGCTCATTTGGTAGCTTTTAGTTCGTATGAATTGGAATCCAAATCACAATTACCATGGAATCGATGTGAATTGAAATCCTCAGTTGTGTTTGACAGCTTGTAAACTGGAATTCAAAAGTTTTGTTTGGTTGGAATGCATTGAAATTCTGTAGTATATTCATAGGAACTTAAATTTGATTAAGTAAATCAACTTTAATATCCCCAGTTAGTGTACATATGTGACATTTGATAGAATGATTGTAACAAGCCCATTGAATATATACTTTGCTAAAAAAAAAGAGCAAATTCCAAGCCTTGGGTGGGCCACAAACATAAGGATCCCAAACAACGCAACTTATGGACATTTTTTTAACCGTCCATTAGATGGGCAACATTTGGACAATTTGGATCATTTTATTGGTGTCATTCTAGTGATGTGGCCGATAATTGGATTGTTTCAGGGTATCATCTGCATGCCATGTGTATGCTGGATTATTGGCCTAGCAACAACTTTGTTATTCATGCGACCTTCTTGCCTTTGAAAAGGGAACCATCTTTACCAAAAAGAAACTTTTCATTTACCACCTATTACTTGGTGCCAAATGCACTAGAAAGGTACAATTACTATCAATTACCACTGAATACCACCAAATACATGGTGCCAAACGACACCTTAGTTCATCTATGCATTTAAATGGTGGACAGGAACATGAATATCATTGACCGTCAGATCCTTATCTAATTGTGGGCCCTACCGTGGACGTGGCATAACCAAAAACTGCAGTGATTGGGCAATCCTTATCACCTTATCAATGGCCGTAAGGCCATTAGAACAAGAACACAAGCTGGATGGTCTGGATTCGGGTTTTTGCTTGCGAGGTGGATGGTGGATGAGAGCATGGGCGTGATCCACTACCCACACAACTGAATCCAGACAAGCCAAATGTTGGGCCCCACCACGGATGGGGCATAACACAAAAACCCGCACTGTTTGCAGAATCCTTTCCATTTTAAATGGTGGCTATCAAATGGATTGGTCCTACTTCAATGGGCAAATGCTCATTGATTGGATAGTTAGGATTTCCCTACATAGATTAATTGGGATGTGTCTGTCAAGATCCACAAATTTGAGTCTGGATTTCATATGTGAATGGCATGTGCACTGTGGACGAGTGCATGATTGTGACTCTCTATACAGTGGATTTTTTATGATCCTCTGCCTTGTAGTACATTTTCTCGAAACCGTAGATTTTCTCTAGAGGCTTTAACGGATGATTCTTGAACGATTGCAGCTGTCAGGATTAGGGAGATTTTGGAAAATGTGGGATTGGCCCATGAGAGTCTATCGCCGAATGCTATCGCATCTGCACAGGTTCTAGCAAATGTTTCGAATTTGTTGAATATAAGAGACACTGAAATGAGTAGGTGCGTATCGTTTCTTCTTTGCAATCCACATTGCCTTTTTTAATTTCCTTAATTTCTTTTTATTTCCCTTTCTTTTGAAATTTTCTTCATAATTGAGATGGCAGCAGTGGTGAATGATGATGGGATGTGATGCAGTTTTCTTGTGGCAATGGGAGATATTTCTTTGAGAAAGACTGGTATAGAGGAAAAGAGGGATAAGGTAAAGAAGGAATCAGAAGTTCTTCTTGACTATACACGGAAGGCTCTTGCAAGGCTGACTTATTTGAAAAAGTCGGTTCGTAATCCTTTTGTTCTTTGTTCTCTCTTGGGTCTGTCATATCTGAATACATTTAGATGGTGCATCATATGATTTTTTATTTTTATTTTTTTGTTTGACAGTTCTGTTCATTATCATGTATGTAGATTTACTATTGAGTAGGTGTTGAATTGGAGAAAATGATCAGAAATTCATAATTGGGACTGATGAGAGAAAGGAAATTGATCGCACCAATAAAAGAAAGTTTGCCATGTGAAATGTGCTGGTAAATATGATTGACAATGTCAGTGAGCTTTTTGGTTGCTTGATCCACCATCTCCTTAGTAAAAAAATAGGGCTCCTTTCTATCACAAACTGATCCTTGGATGGTGCTGAGATTCGCCCATAGTGAGCTTTTTGGTATCGATGAGAGAAACGACTGAAATATATGTTCACTGTCATCATCTAAGCCTTACCAATTGGAGTGAGCTAAACATATTGAATTGTGGCTCTTGTAGATGATTGATAGTGCAATTGCTTGCAAATACGATTGACAATGACAGTGTTAATGGGAAAAATGTTCCTCTTGGGCTCATCCATTTTCTCATTGTTGTCTATCCTTATTTGTCTTACATTGGCATAAGTTAAATGTCTCATCGCACTTGTATTTGGGGATCAATTGGCAAGTGTTGGTCTAAATTACCCACGGATGATTCTTTTATATCGATTTGTGGAGGAAATGTGATAGGTGAAACTGTTCTTGTCACATTCATTGGGCTGAAGAAGTAGAAAGGGAAATGGAAAAATAGCACCTTGTATTCTTTGCTGTTAGACTCTGGTTGTGTGGGTTTGATATCAATTGCATGCCAATAGTCTTCCCTTATCCTAGCATCCATAACCCATCTGAAAGAAGATAAGTTGTTTTCAAGCTGCTTGGCATGGTTCCATTTCCTGGCATGGTCTGCGCCTGGCTCTAGTTGAGTTGAGGTGTGATAGAAGTTTGAAAATAAGAATCCAGCTAGGACCTTGTTGAGTCAGATTTGGACTCTGACTTGATCTTGTCAGGAACTTGTTGACTGATGTCATTGTATTATGTAGGTCATGACAACATCTCTAGAATTCATGCTTGGCATAATGTGGATATATTTACCTTGAATGAAGACCGAGTTGCTGCGAGTTGGGTCTGCCAAGTTTGTAGGAAGTTCAAGTTACCTTGAATGGGACTGAGTCTGAATCTCTAGTTTCGGCAGACAAGCACCCAACTTGCATAATCAAAGCAGCTTTTATAGTGTTTAACCACATTTGTTTTATTTTAAACTACGCTAGCTAAGTAATATAAATATAAATTAATATATGCCTTCCAAAAAAAAAAAAAAAAACAAAGAAGAAGAGAAATTCCGTTAATGCATAAATAATATAATAGGTATGCCATAAAATTGGATCACCTTTCAGCAAAAATTGAGGTCGGATTAAACATGTCTAAGAGTTGGCTTTGTCATACCTTGTCGAGTCAGATACAACATTTTTTGGTTTTTGTTTTTGTTTTTTTATTCTTTTCGTTTCTGAAAGGTAACATTTCAGGGTACTAGATTGTCAAACTCTAGTTCAAATATGCCTTCTATAGCAATTCTTCGTGAGACTTCTACTTGTAAATTTCCTGTCACTAGTATTCAGTATTCACCTTTGGATGGCCCTCCTGCCGATGGTGTTGCTGATAACCTGTCAGTTTTCTTCTGATAAAAATGGTCCATGTCGGCATCTTTTTCTCTTTCTCTTTTTTTTTTTTTTAAATTTTTTTATTATTTTAATGCGGTCATGTGGGGATAGTGCTCATGTGACTTAACTTTAAAACAGTTTTTGTTTATTATTTGCAGAACCCTTCAAAAGTTGGATGATGAAGTAGCTACTTGTGAGGCTCAAATGCTTCATTGGAAGACAAACGTGGCCATTATGGCCTCAAAAGAACGGCAATACAATCAACAATATTCTAATTATAAGGTAATGCTTGTTTTCTATGTAAGTTTTTCTTTTTCTTTTTTCTTTTTTTTTTTCAGATGGAATTTAATTAATTAGTATAAAAGTAATTGAGTGGGCAAGAAAATGAGCATGACCTGATCACATCATCAGTCCAGACTCCAGAGTCATATTGTAGAGTTGCTGGTCCAAGTAGATAAATCCTGATTGTATCCATTTATAATGTTAGGTAAAATCATCTGGGTTTTTGTTTCTACACCTCCTTGTTGTTTCAGTCGTGTGGCTAGTATTAATATGTCACAAGCGTTTTATTTTTTATTTTCCGTGGGCTTCGCTGACTTGAAATGCTCTTAAGTTTTGAATGAATGCAAACCATAGACCAGCCATTTTCATACTCCTATGTGTACCATACCATCCTTTTTCTCTGATTTTTGTCCTTTGTATCGTGGTCAGGTTACGCCTCTCCTCTCTATCTGTTTCTCTCTTTCCTATTAAGGAGAGGAGTCTTTTCTCTTTATCCTTTGTAATCGTTCTTTTCTATAAATAAAGGTGCCATGGAGAGAGAGAGAGGATATGTAAAAACTCTCTCTCTCTCTCTCATAATATTTTACATTGTACAAAAGCTTTTCTAATCCAAATCCCTTCTCTTGCTTCTTTAGTTTCCCCCTTTTTTCTACTTTTCTTCCTCTTCCTTGTTTCCAGTTTTGAAGCTCCATTGTCTAGCCCTTGTTCTCTCAGAGAGAGAGAGAGAGAGAGAGAGATTTGTTTAAAAGGCAACAGAAATTTTATTACCTCCAAGAAGGGAACGTAAAGAATTATAAGATAGCAAGACCCAAAAATAAAAATAAAAAATACAAGCGTCCACAGAATGTAAGCTAGACGCCCACCCCACTACATCTATCTTGGTTCTCCTAACAAACTCACTTATCGAACCCTGACGGTTGCAGAAGCAACAATTGTTCGTTTCCCAAAATGGCCCAGAGCAATGCCATAAGAACAAGACGCCACAAAACTTTTTCCTCTTTGCCAACACCGCCACCATGCCAAGCATACAGTGCACCTTCAATGGACCGGCATCAACCATGCCGTATCAAATAGACCCAAGAAAGTAGACCAAACCTCACTAGCAAACTTGCAATGAATAAGGAAATAATCTATGACTTAGCATCTTCCATACACGGAGCAGACGTTGGTGAGCATCATGGACCTTTTCTGAAGATTATCAATGGTTAGCACTCTTTTTTTACCCACTGCCAGACAAACCGCAAATTGGAAGATGTGAAAAAGAGAGATTTTTCCATCATTATCCCACAAATGAGTCTAAAATGAATCGAAGTCTCTGGAAGTGCTTCCTCCATTGGCAGTTCCCTTTGGAAGTGGCATCTGCATCATCTCAAGGTATAGATCTCACTAAAAGATCGTTTGCAGACTCTTATAACTCTGGAATCTAGTTCTGGCAAGATTTTTGGCACCAAATTTGGGTCGTACTTTCTTCAATGTTACCGAAATCTACTTTCTGGCATTGTAGCAGCATCCAGACTCCTCCACAGTCCCCTAATGTTGTAACGTCTCGGAAAAATCCGTATAAAGACCCGAGTTTCACCTCAGGCAGAAATCACTCAGGACCAAATCCTTTAGAAATTAGGTAAGAATTAGCTAGTGTTAAACTAGAGTACCTGTGAAATTCGTACTAATCACTTTAAATATGATCTGCAAGACTCAAAACGTGCAGAATCGTTACCGCTACATTACCGTAAAACTTAGGATCAATCTCTAATCCCAGTTGCTCTCGGGAGCACACCGAAACTTCGTATCGGACCTGGACCGCGCGTCGAAAGTCCGATTACGACGAAACCATACGGTTATGACCGCCTTGTTGGACTTGACTACCACCTCAGAAATCAAGTCTAATAGTATCCAGAAACACACAACTAGGATGCATCGCCATCTTCGAATTGTGAGCGGCTTCCAGAACTTCTCTTCTCAAGTCATGGAGATTTGGGACGCACAGGCGGCCACGATATCGCAAACCCTCATCCGTACCAACTCTCCATTCCGAGTCTTCACCGTCGCTCAACTGCTCTCTCATCTCAACCAATCGCTCATCATCCTTCTGAGCCGTGATGATCCTATCATCTATAAATGGCCGCACACGAATGTGTGCGACACTCTCATACGGTTCCACCATGGTGAGCTTTTGCTTGAAGTCTAGCACAAACTATACCATACCCCATTCCGCCACCATCAGCGGAGCCGCAAACTCTATCGTCTTCTTGCGGCTCAACGTATCAGCCACAAGGTTAGCCTTGCCCGGATGGTAGGAAACCTCGAACTTGAAGTCCTTCAAGGTTTCCATCCATCGTCGTTGTCTCATATTCAGGTCCCGCAGAGTGAATATGTATCTGAGGCTCTTGTGGTCGCAAAAGAGCTCGAACTCCTCTCCGTAGAGGTAATGTCCCCAGAGCTTTAGTGCAAAGATGACAACTGCCAACTCCAGCTCGTGTGTAGGGTAGTTCTCCTCGTGTTTCCTCAACAGTCTCGAGGCGTAAGCAATCACCCTGTCCTTCTGCATAAGGACACAACCCAGACCAACGCGAGACGCGTCGGTGTATATAGTATATTTAACCCCTTACTCTGGCAATACTAGCATAGGGGTGGACGTTAGCTTATCCTTCAGCTCCTGAAAAGCTGCTTCCGCCTTCTCATTCCAGGCGAACTTCAGATCCTTCCGTGTCAACTGAGATAGCGGTCTAGCAATCTTGGAGAAGTCCCTAATAAATCGACGGTAGTACCCTGCCAGACCAAGAAAGCTCCTCACCTCAGTAACCGAACCGGGCTGCTCCCAGTCCTGAACCGCGGCTACCTTAGCGAGGTCAACTGCTATTCCTTCCTTGGACACTACATGTCACAGGAACTTGACTTCCTCTTTCCAGAAGTCGCACTTCTTATACTGTGCGAACAACTGGTTCTTCTTCAGAGTACCCAAGACTGCTCGCAGGTGTTTCTCGTGCTCTTCCCGACTCTTAGAGTATATTAGTATGTCATCTATAAACACAAAGATGAATCGGAATAGAAACGACAGAAACACCTTGTTCATTAGGTCTATGAACACGGTCGGTACGTTCGTAAGACCGAACAACATAACGAGAAACTCAGTGTCCAGAACTGGTCCTGAAGGCCTTCTTCTGCACGTCCTCATCCCTGACGTGCAATTAATGATACCCTGACTGCAGATCGATCTTCGAGAAGTATCGTGCCCCCTTCAACTGATCAAACAGATCATCTATCCTAGGCAAAGGATACTTGTTCTTCACCGTCACCTGATTCAGCCTGCGATAATCAATACACAATCGCAGTGACCCATCCTTCTTCTTCACGAACAACACAGGCACTCCCCAAGGAGACACACTCGGTCATATGAAGCCTGCCTCTAACAAATCATCAATCTGTCTCCTCAGTTCCTCCATCTCACATGGAGGCATGCGATATGTTAGCAATGAAATAGGTGTCGCACCAGGCACAAGATCGATAGTAAAGTCGATCTCGCGCCGAGGAGGTAGTCCCGGGATCTTCTCGAATACGTCTGTGAAGTCCTGAACCACAGGCGTATCTCCCAACGTCGGACCATCAATACTCTCCAATAGAGAAGCGTAACAACTCAAACGAGAAGGGTGACTAACCTGAACAGGGAAAGTAAAAGCCATGCCCTCAGGTCCATGGGCTGTCACCACCCTAGCCTCACAATCAATCTCTGCTCGCATCTCGGTGAGCCAATCCATACCGAGAATAACGTCGTAATGATACAGGGGGGCAACAATCAGGTCAACTGGTACCGTCCTACTCCCTAAGTCTATCGAGCAACCCTCGCAAATCTGGGTAACGTCAGAAAAAGTCCCTGTGGCGGTAAGGACCCTCACTCCCTTCATAGGAGCAGTGTCTAACCCCAGTCGCTTGACTGCCGTGCATGATATGATGGAGGTAGTGGACCCGGTGTCCACCAATAAAAAGACTGGAGTACCTTGAATCTGTGCCGTGACCTCAAAAGCCATTGGTACGACCTCAGAGAAGATCGACATTATCAGGCGTCGACTCCTTGCAGCACAGAGCAGACAGAAGAATTACGCCGATACGAGGCGGCAACCATTAGATTTTGAGGTTGGAGACCATGTGTTCCTCAAAGTTTTTCCTATGAAAGGAGTCCTTCGGTTTGGAAAGAAGGGGAAGCTTACGCCGTAGTTCATTAGCCCATTTCAGATACTTGATCGAGTGAGTGTGGTGGCATACCGTATTGCTCTGCCCACACCACTTACAGGGCATGCACAACGTATTTCATGTATCTATTTCAAATGGGAGTAGGTACAGTTGAGTGAGGATGCTACTAATGTTCTGCGGCCGACGCGCATCCTAGAAAGGAAGGAGCAGGTGTTGCGTAGTAGGGTTATCCCGTTGGTGAAGGTGTTATGGATGCATTACACTGAGGAAGAGGCCACTTGGGAGACAGAAGCCGAGGTCCGTAAGAACTACTCGCAGATTCTCGAAGAGTACGAAAATGTACTAATTTCGAGGACGAAATTTTTCTTTAAGGGGGGTAGATTGTATCGTCTCGGAAAAATTCATACAAAGACCCAAGTTTCACCTCGGGCAGAAATCACTCAGGACCAAATCCTCTAGAAATTAGGCGAGAATTAGCTATTGTTAAACTAGAGTACCTGTGAAATTAGCACTAATCACTTTAAATATGATCTGCAAGACCCAAAACATGCAAAATCATTACCGCTACATTACCGTAAAACTTAGGATCAATCTCTAATCCCAGTTGCTCTCGGGAGCACACCGAAACTCCGTATCAGATCTGGACCGCGCGTCGAAAGTCCGATTACGACGAAACCATACGGTTATGACTGCCTTGCTAGACTTGACTACCACCTCAGAAATCAAGTCCTAATAGTATTCATAAACGCACAACTTGAGCTCGGAGCGAAGTGTGTGAGAAACACGAATACCTTTAGAAAGAGAACTGAAACTTAAGTGAATTGAGTCATCTTACTTGCGGGCCAAATCTAAGGATTCAGACCGTCAGAATCTGACCCAATTACACCCTCGGATCAGGGGAAATTTTCAACCCATGTCAGTGCACTTGTGGCCCTGATCGAGTACCGGTGACCGTTGAATTGAAATTGGTCCGCCGCGGTCGATCTGTAAATCCGATCGGACCGAAAACCTAGCCTGACCTAGATCCAATGTTAGGGAGCTTAAGTCCGACCGCATGCAGAAAAAGGGGCCTCCAGAAGTGCTCCATTGAGCCGAAACAGATGGGTTTTGGCTATAACATAAGTATACCATGGCCCTGGGGCCATTGAGCTCACGTTTGAGCCTATATAAGGGTCTTAAACCCTCTCTCTCCCTTCACATACGAATTTGCAAACCCTAGAGAGAGGAGAGAGAAAAGAGAAGGAAAGAGAGAGAAAGAGAGTGTGGGAGATTGTTCTCGGGACTCAATCTCGCCGTTCCACGTGCTTAGCTACCACTACCATATCGCTATTCCGGCGATTCTGATTCCGTTTTTGGGTAAGAAATCCTAAACTTAATCTGTTTTAGGGACTCAGATAGGGCATGTGATGAAATAGCTAACCTATTTTATATTATAGGTTGTCGTTGTGCTGTAGACGAAGGCGGAGTGTTCAAACTGAATCCGTTACGCATTTACCGGCATAAGGTGCGGACTATATACGTTTAGGTTATGGTTTTCAAGATTTTCAATGCCGGATAATGATTTATTACTGTCATTGGTGCCATTTCACATGCCAGACGTGATGTTTCATAAAGCGTTCTTATTGGTGGGACAACATGAAGGCCCATATAGCAGATTACATGTCCCGTTGCCTTACGTGCCAGCAAGTCAAGGCCGAGCATCGCCGACCTCCTGGTTTACTTCAGCCTATGCCCATAGCTGAATAGAAGTGGGACTTCATCTCTATGGATTTCATTTCTGGGTTGCCGAAGACGAGAAAAGGGGCATGATTCCATTTGGGTGATCGTGGACCGATTGACGAAATCGGCTCATTTCCTCCCGATTAGAGTTACAAACTCTGCGGATGATTTGACCAGGTTATACATCAGGGAGATCGTATGTCTACATGAAGTTTCTATGGAGATCGTGTCGGACCAAGACACACGATTCACATCTATCTTCTGGACTCGTATCCAGAAAGTAATGGGTGTGAAGTTGAAGTTCAGTACCGCGTTCCACCCATAGACGGATGCGCAGACGGAACGGGTGAATCAGGTGTTGGAGAATATGCTGCGAGCTTGTGTGCTTGATTTTAAGGACAGCTGGGATGACTGTCTTCCTTATGCCGAGTTCGCTTTGATCACTTTGGGAGTATACATGTATATGGTTAACCTGGTGACATTTTCACACTCTAGAGATCTACAACAACTTATACGTTATATTTATCAATCATAGTCTTCTGCTTGCGTAAATTTATTCGTCTCTGGAGTGTGATATGTTGTTTTGGCTTAATCCCATTCATCTTTAATGCACTAACACGGACAACATTAAATCATCATTATCTATGTTGCATAAGTGATGCGTTAGAACTCGGGAGTTGAGTCTATACTCGACCCCCGATTTTCAAGGCGTTACAAATGTGGGTCTATACCATCTTGATACCATTGAAATCCAGCCCAAATCCCTCCATGGTCGTTGGAAGTTGCTATATCTGAGTCCAGGCTTCTCAAAAGTCATCGGAATCACACCTAGACTTCTCCATGGTCCCCGGATACATGTCTGGGCCTCTAGAAAGTTGTTGGAATGACATTTGGACTATTAAGATCTAACTCTTAGACCATTACTAGCCCTTGGAAAATTGGTTCAATTCTATCCTTTTATTTTTTAGTATCATCCCTAGAGTTTCTATTTAAATGGGAGATAATAAACATACTCAAATTTCTGTGCTCCATGGCCGACGAAGAATCGGTGGATAATCTGCTCATCCACTGCCCCTTCATCGATAGAATTTGGACATTCTTATCCCGCTTTCACATCTTCTGGGTTTCCCCTCTTTTGACAGATAGTTTCCTTAAGGCTTGGCATGGCCAAAGATTGGATAAATTGAAGACCATTCTATGGAGAATGTCCATTCTCGCTGTCTGGTGGTCTGTTTGGGAGGAAAGAAACGAAAGATGTTTCAATGAGATTGCTAAGTCGTCAGATTTTGTTGCTTCTAGAGCTAGAAGGCTAGTAGTTGAATGGGCAAGTAATACTGATAAACATAAGGGATGTAATATGATCTTTCTTGGAGCTTAGCCGTCCCACTATCTCAGTGGGTTAGCTTCCTCCTTGTTTCCTTTTTGGTTATCTAAATACATTTTGTGATCCTTGAAAATAAAAAATAAACATACTCAAATTTCATCTAGACAAATGGATAGCCCTAATCCTACGATAACTACAATAAAACTAGATGGTATCTGGAGTGATCTCAAGCAACCCGAATGTATAACGGAGCATGGAAAAGACTGGGATACAAAATGAGAACAAATAAACAACCCAAACCTGAGGATCCCACTTATGATGAATGGGAAAGTGAAAACTAGCATGTGATGTCTTAGTTGCTAAATTCCATTATACTCAATGTTAGTGGTGTCCTCTATTTCTTGAAAACCATAAAGGATGTATAGGATAAAATAGCCAAAATATACTCTCATTAAGAAGTCTTAGCCCACCTGTATATACTACACACATCGATCAACAATCTAGCCCACCTGTATGTACTACACACACAGATCAACAATCTCGATCAGGGTGATGGAATCCTGCAAGAGTATTTTGCTAACTTTAACAAAAAAGTGAAAAATTAGATAACTGTCAAACAACCATTTCTCAAATTGGAAGTTCTGAAAAATCAAATCAGACCACTTAGGATCTTTAAGTTTCTAGTTAGTCTTAGTTTGGACTTTGAACCTCCACATATACAAATCCTTGGGAGAGAATCTCTTCCTACCCCAAAATCTGTATATAACTACATATGCACAGAGGCTTGATGACAGAATGTCTCTCAAGCTATCCTTCTAGAATGATCAGTCTTGAAAAGTGCTAAGGGGCAAGGAACTGGACAGGGAAAATGGACAAAGATAAGCTCAGATGCATGCACTGTGGAAAAAAAAGGCAATATTTAAAAGCATACTACTGGGTTATTCATTCTAATCTTTGACCATGGGATGTTAGAACAAAGAATTCTCTGATGTGATCACTGTTGAAGAATCTTCTGCTAAAGGACAAAACAACAGTGCCCAAGACCAAAGGGACATAACCATTAGTGAACTAACAACAAGTGGCAGCTCTCCAAACTTTCGTTTCTGCTGCTAATCAGATAGAGCAGTCAAATACTTTTGCAACTGTGAATCACGTCTTTTAGACATCCTAGATTATTGATTTGGGGGCATCTGCCCACATGATGGGTATGATTGATGGATATATTTCCTACTCTCGTATTTTTAGTAATATCAAATTGGCTGATGGTCCCTCTCTAAACATCTAGGAAATGGAACTTTTTGTCTTTCTAATCCCATGTTTATCTTCTATGTAGTTCAGGTTCTTTCTTTTCCATCTAATCCTCTTTCTGTTAGCTCTCTAACCAAACAACAAAATTTCTATGTTATTTTACCATCCTGTTTGTTATTCAAGATCTGGCTACAAATAGGACGATTGATGGTGGCCGTGAAGATCGATGGCTTTATTTTCTCAGTTAGGAAATATCTAGTTCTGCCATGTTTCTGCTTTCGAAATAGAGAATAAAAGGTGGGTGACCCATCGACACACTCATTTAGGTCATTTATCTTTGAACTCATTAGTCATTATGCCATTTGTTTCCTAGAAAATTCTATAAAAATGCTATCTTACAATGAAAAACTTGTTAATTGTCCAAGCGTTGTCGAACTGCTTTTTATCTAAGTAACACAAACATTTTATCCATTCATATTTTCAACTTATACATTCTGATGTATGGGACCTGTTCCGCTAGTTTTTGTATTTGGTTTCAAAATTTTCCTAGATAATTTCTCGCAATATACATGGGTTTATCTCTTTAATGTTCTGACCAAGTCTCATCAATTATAAAGTTATTTCATCAAATGGTCTCTACCCAATACAGTAGCAAAATTAAAACCTTTTGATATGACAATGCTTGAGAATATTTACAACGTGTTTTACAGAAATATTTTGTAGATAATGGAATAGAATTTCAAACCTCGTGTCCTCATACACCACAACAAAATAGCATGGCTAGACGTTAAAAATCGACGGTTACTTGAAACCACCCGGTCTCTTCTAATAGGCATGTCAATTCCAAAAGCATATTGGGATGAAACCATTCTTCTCGCTACCTATATAATCAATCGAACTCCGATACACGTTCTTAAAGGAAACTACCTGCTACGAATGCTACAATTGCATGCATCTCTATTTTCCCTGCCACCAAAAGTGTTTGGATGCACTTGCTTTGTCCACCTCCTTGGACCATGTCATACCATACTTAGACCACAATCAATAAAATATGTAGTCGTAGGATACTCGAACTCCAAAAAGGGGTACAAATGTTACTATCTCTGTTGCTATCTTACGAATCGAAAAAGAAATGCTTCTTAGGATGTTACATTTTTGGAAATTGTACCTAAGTTCAATTCAGAGAGTACACACTTTCTCTGCTTCGCTTCTCCTTCCCATCATTGACGAGTCTCATCTCCAAGAGGTATAAAGCTCTACTCCAATGAAAGAACTCAAAGTTTATTCTCGAAGGAAAAAAACTCACGTCTTTCTAAACAACACCACTCTTTAATGTTGGAACTAGACCAAGTGGATCTCCCAACTGTCCTTCACAAAGGAACTCGGTCATGCACACACCATCCCATTGATAACTCTCCTATAACAATCTATCTTCTTCTTATAAATTCTATGTTTCATCTATCTTTGTTCCAATCTCTGACAAAATTGTGGATGCCCTAGCTTACTCTAAATGGAAAGCAACCATGATGGAAGAGATTTCTGCTCTTGAAAAACAGAATGTGTGAGAATTAGTCACTCTTCCACCGAGAAAACATGTTGGGTGCAAATGGGTGTTCACAGCTAAATACAACGCAAATGGATCTATTGACAGATAGAAAGCATGACTGGTTGCTAAGGGCTTCTCCCAATTACCTAGAGAGGATTACGATGAAACCTTTGCTTCTGTAACAAAATTAACTCCATTTTCATTCTATTGTTTATCGCCATGAACTGTAATTGGCCCTTGTACCAACTAGATGTCAAAAATGTATTTTTACATGGGGATCTTCATGAAGGAATATATATGGCCATTCATTCTGATTTTGGCCTAAGGGGGAGTTTGAAAAGGTCTGTTGTCTTTAGAAAGCCTTATATGGCCTCCAACAATCATCTCGTGCGTGGTTTGAAAAGCTGATTTTCAACATTGGATTTAAAAGAAGTACGTTTGATCATTTTATGTTTGTAAAATATATGGATGGCAACACGACAATCCTAGTTGTTTATGTTGATGATATTAACTTAATTGGTACAAGCACTATTTAGATTGACCGTGTTAAGAAATTCTTGGATTATCATTTGAGATGAAGGATTTAGGGCTACTAAAAATACTTGGAATTGAGGTTAATTTCTTGTCCCAATATAAGTATGTTCTAGACTTTTTCTATGGGGCTGGCTTACTTAGGGCCAGTGTTCGAAATATCGGTATCGCACAATGTATCGCACCCTTGGGATACAGATACATATCGGTTATCGCATGGGATATATCGTTTGTATCGCATAATTTATCGCACTTTTGGGAAACATGGGGAAACATTAAGATAATTGTTGATTTTTTCAATGAAACTTCAGGGATTGTTTAAAAAGACCCTAATACACACTTTTAAATCATAAAATCTCAAAAAAGAAATGGACATAATAGGTTTCCTTTGTATATTGTACTAAGATATGTGCTGTGCGATTGAACTATGACAAATTGACAACTATATTCAGTATCCACCCCATCCATCCGTTTTTTCATATCATTTTAGGACATTATTCAAAAAAAATGAAGCAGATCCAATAATCAAGTGGACAATACCATAGGAAACAATGATGATTGACCATTAGTGGGCCACAAAAGGTTAGATCAAGTTGATAATTGTTTTTTCTCTTCATTCAAACTTATGTGAAGTTATCAATAAATTAAGTGCCTAATAAAATATAGGGAAAATCAAGGTGCACCCTAAAAAGTTTTTAATGGTACTGTGTTCAACTACCATTGTTTCCTTGAGTATACTCCACTTGAGACAAAAAATAAGATAGATCTAACAATCAAGTGGACCACATTGAAAAAAGTAATGGGGGGATTAAACGCCTGCCATTGAAACCCTTTAGGGGTTCACGGAAGTTTTGGATCAATATAAAATTTGTTTTTCCTCTTAATTCATGTCTTTGTGACTTTATGAACAGATTGGATGGCCCTACAAAATGACTCTTGCATTTAATCCCACTGACATTTGATGCTTAGTGCATTTTAATGCAACCAAGTTTATTATTTGGTGTGGTCCACTTGAGCGTTGGATATGCCTCATTTTCGTACTCATACCTTAAAATAATATGAGAAAAGGGATTGACGGTTTGGATGTACAGATACATCACGATGGGCCCGACCACAGACCTGCCCGTTCGGAGCTAGGGATGGGCAGGGGTAGTACGCAATCCGCGTCCTCGTTTGGTACACCAGCCAATCCGCTTCCTTTTGGACCAAATTTAATGTTATATGGCCCCACAATAATATATTTATTATATCCACACCGTTCAACCAATTGAAGCGATTATTTTAGATCATGAGCCAAAAAATAATTAATATCCAAAGCTCAAGTGGACCACACCACAAATAGCAGGGACAATGATTCTCACTGTTAAAACATTCGTAGGGCCCACCATGACTTTTATTTTCCATCCAATCTGTTCACGAGGTCACACAGAGCTGGATGAAGAGGAAAAATAAATATCAAATTTATCCAAAACTTCTCTGACCTCAAAAGGGTTTCAATGGTAGACGTTCAATCTCCCACTATTGTCTATTGTTTGCAGTGTGGTCCACTTGTTCTCTGGATCTGTCTTATTTTTCGGCTCAAGCCTTACAACGAGCTCGCCAAATGGAAGAACGGTTTGGATATAACGCATGCCTTATGATGGGACCCACAACACTTGATGACGTCAACACTCGGTGATGTGCGGTACAGCACCCAACCCAAAATCACTTAAAGAGGGCTCGGACGCTCTTGTAATTCGATGCAGAGAGGGTTCCGGCCTTCCGGAACCCTAAAATCTTGCCCAAATCCTGGAAATTTTAGATCTCACGATGATTTCTCGACATTTCGGAGAGGATTTCTCCGGATTTCGCTTGGATTTCTTCGGACGTTGATAGATTTCTCCTGTGACCCGGAAATGTCGACCACGGCCTGATTCCTTGCCGGAATCTCCAAGAAAGGGGGAAGTTGAAGAAAATTTGCAGAAAATCTTACTTACCTGTCGAGTGGCCCACCTCCAGCCAAGTACGCTTCGATTTCCTTTTTTTTTTCTAATTCAATTTTTTTTTTAATTCTCCACAAGCTGGATCCGATTTTCTGTCCGTGCATTTGTCTTTGACGATAATGGAGAGGAAATCTTGCCATATCGTGCGATATCGACGATATATCAGCCGATATTGGGATTTTGAATTTTTTTGGTATCTTCTGGTGGTTATCGGGGGTGTATCGTCTCGCAGTGGTGCGATATCGATAATATCGGCCGATAGTATCGATATTTCGAACACTGCTTAGGGCTCAACCATGGGACATACCTATTGAAGTTAATCATAAGTTGCACAAGAGACAATCATATGAAATTGATAATCCGGGCATGCATATTAGGTTGGTGGGTTGGCTAATTTATCTCAGTTTTTCTCATTCAGGCATCTCTTACTCTATTGGAATTGTAAGTCAGTTTATGCAACAACTGTGTCACCATCATCTTGAAGTTGTTTATCAAATTCTTCTTTATTTAAAAGTTGCGCCAAGTTGAGCTCTTGTCTATGCAAATCATGTTTATTCGAATATCAATAAGTTTTTTTTATGTTGATTGAGCTGGTTTTTCATCTGATTGGTGCTCTAATACAAGGTATTACTATTGCATGTTTGTAGAAGGAAATTTAGTCACTTGAAAAAGTAAGAAGTAGTCCGTTGTCGCTCACTGTTTGCCGAAGTAGAATATCGTGCAATGGGTCATGCAACTTGTGAATTACTATGGGTAAAAGCCATCCTTCAGGACATGGGATTCCCGACTTCTTTCCAATTTCTCTACGTTGCATCAAGCAATCATTCACATTGCACACATCAGTTCATCTCAAGACTATTAGTGACAAGATTAGCATGAATGATGTCCATGCAGCAGGTTGAGGGGGAATGTTAGTGTACAAAGGCCCTACTACTCCTCCGTGTACCATACCATCTTTTTTTCTCTAATTTTTCTCCTTTGTATTGTGATTAGATTAGGTCTCTCCCATTGTTGATGTCTTAAATCTGTAAACAATATGGTTTTTCTATGCCATCGAGCAGGTGTCGATGCCATCAAAGTCCCATCAGAAAAATCCGGAAAATCCACATTTTGTTGCTAGAACGTTTTGGTGTTTCTACTTGATGTCATCGAAGGTGTTCGATGCCATGGACAAATCATCGATGCCATCGAAGTCCCATCGAGCGTGTGCGCAGAATTGCATAAGTGCGGGATTTGTTTCCTATTCCAATTATGATACCATATGATACTATATATATCGAGTGTAATCAAGATTTAGGATGGAGTATAGGAATTCTGGGCTTTTTAATTCGTTCCTAAGGGCTTCAAGGGCATAACTAGGGCTAGTGAACTGGATTTGAGGCTTGTTCGAATAGGTAACACTCTCTCTTGTAATTTCTGATTTCATAGTGCATTACTCGTCGCTTTGTGCCACGGTTTTTTCCCATGAGAGTTTTTCCATATAAAATTCGGATTGTTTGTGCGATTAGTAGTACTTTGCTTGATTTGTCTTTGTGTGCTTCCGCAGTTCTCCAACATCTCTTCTCTCTCTCTCTCTTTCTCTCTCTCTCTCTCTCTCTACTACTAAAGGGAGGAGTCTTTTCTCTTTGTCCCAAGGTCTTTTGTAATAGTAACGGTACTCATAACGGCCACCACCATTGCCTTTACGATATGGGTTGTAATGGCTGTTATAGCCCCCGCAATGACCGTTACAATTTCTTTATTATTATTATTATTGAAAAGAAAATGGACCGTTACAGGGGCTGTAACAGGGTGGATGTTTAAGATATACCACTTCCTCATGAATTTATCTTGAATCGGGATCTTTTGGCCCAACTTTCTCCCAGTTTTGCCAAGGGAGTAATCTCATTTTTGACGCAGGACAACTAACCACTTGCTTTAAAGCTCAAACTGATAGAGCGTGGCAAATCAATTCCTTTATCTCATAACTCAGGCCCCACTTCCCATGGGTTAGGTCATCAGTTGAACCCCCTTGTGGGCCCCACATCACATGAGCCCACATAACATGGGTCTCGCCTCCCATAAGTCACCCGCCTAACATCGCCCACCCCGAGTATGCCCCCACATTAGGGTGTCCCAAATCGGTTACGTATCAGCCATAACGGCCGATACGTAACTGTAATGGCCGACACCGTTACGCGATACGGGGTCGAAACGGGCACCCCCCCGATTTTGTAACGGCCGTTACGTCCCGTAATAGCTGTTACGGGCTAAAGAAAAAGGGAAAAAAAAAAAAAAAAAAAAACGTACCTTTTTTCTTTCTTTTCTTCCCTCTCTCTCTCTCTCTCTCTCTCTCTCTCTCTCTCTCTCTTTCTTTTTCGGTTTCCCTCTCCCGTTTTTTTCTTTTGAAATCGGAAGCGATTTGACTGGTGTAGTATAGCTGCTGTAGCTGCTGCAGGTACGTGTCATGCTAAGATGAGTGCTGACACTCCTCGAGCTCCGAGTTGTACGAACGGTTCAAAGGAGATCAAAGTTACATGGGCTCCACAGTGATGTATTTATTATATCGACACCGTTCATCTAATTTTAGAGATCATTTTAAAGCATTACTCAAAAAATGAATCATATCCAAAGATCGTCTAGACTGCACCAAAAATAACAACGGAGATAATGATTTTCACCGTTAAACAATTCATAGGGCCCACCGTAACGTTTATTTTCCATCCAATCTGTTTGTAAGGTCAAAAAGACCTGAATGAAGAGGAAAAATAAATTTCATATTGATCCAAAACATCTGTGATCCCAAAAAGGGTTTCAACGGTAGAAGTTCAATCCCCCACTGCTTTTTGCAGTGTGGTCCACTTGATAATTAGATCTATATTATTTTTCGCGTCAATCCTTAAGTCGAGCTCATCAAATGAATGGACGGATTAGATATAACACATACCACATGATCAGGCCCACAGGAATTGTTGACGTCAAATGAATGGACTGGGTACGCGGCACCCTTTCAACGGACAACTTAATAAATGGTACACGTGCCACATGGGCCCCACCATGATATATGTATTTTATCCATGCCGTCCATTCATTTTGCCACGTCATTTTAAGTCATGATCCAAAAAAAGAGCAAGATCCAAATCTCAGGTGGACCACAGCATAGGAAACAGTGGTTATAGAATGCTCACCATTAAAAATTTCTTAGGGTCCACTGTAATGTTTATTTTCCATCTAACCTGTTAATAGGGTCACACTGACATGGATGAAGGGAAAACACACATGTCAGCTTGATTTAAAACTTTTGTAGCCCCCAATAAATTTTTACTGGTGGACGTTTAATTATTGTTGTTTCTTATGGTGCGGTCCACCTGAACTTTGGATCTGCCTCATTTTTGGGCTCATGCCCCAAAATTATTTGGCAAAATGGATGGACGGTGTGGATATAACACATTCATCACGGGTGGGGCCCAAAAAACTCGTGTGCTACACTTCACAATCTGAGTCCCACCTAATTTGGTCCCTTAAAAAATTGTACACAAGACACGAATTAACTTAGAATTTACCAATTAAATTATGGACTGTAATTACTAACTCATAATGCCAAAATCAAATTGTTTGAATAGTTTAATTGTTAATTTGTGGACGCTTATTTTTTAAAATAGGGCCTTTTGATTATTTATTTATTTTTTTCATGATTCACTATCCAATAAATGTCCACCAATTCATAAGTGGGATAATTCCAATAAATTGCATGAATTTGAGGCTGATTTGGAGCATGGATTAGTCCTCCAAGTCAGCCCCAAATTGGCAACGCCATCTACCTGAATGTAATTTCATTTTTTTAAAGAACTATTGGGAGAAACGATATCAAATTGTCAAGTATATAAATTAGATATTTAGAAAAATAAATATATGAATTTTGTGGTCAAATTCAGGTTATCTGGTTCATAAATTCATCAGACAATCCGATACAACTTCTCACCAAAGAGTGGACCGTTACACCACCATAAACATGTTCCAATTTATAAATGAATGCATATTTGGAATGCTTTGAATATTCCGGATTTAATCCATATTTTTTCATATTTTTTTGGCCAAAAAAAAAAAAGCGCCGTTACGGTCCATTACGCCCCCATATCGCCGTTACGCCCCCGTATCCGTATCGGTTTTGGAGGGCACCGTTACACTAACCGATACCGATACGGGACACCTTGCCCCACATCCCATCGACCATCCCACTCGAGACTGGTGTGAAAATGCCCTTGCATTAATTTTTCACCTTGAATTGGTCAAAATATGTAGAATTTATTAGTTTTTGTGGAGGATTAAATCCAATAATAGGCCTTCATAGGTCAATTTTTCCGTAACAACCGTTACAGACTTTACGACCTCGTAACATGTAACGGTTGCCACCGTTACCTTTACGTAACGGATTTTATGGCACACCATAAATCCTTTGTAATCTCTCTTTTCTATAAATAAAGGTGCTATGCAGAAAGAGAGGATATGCAAAGCTTCTCCTCTCTCAATCTCCTCTTTTCTCTTGCTCTTCCATCTCAAGTTATGTCCCTGTTAGTCGATGCATGTCTAGCTAGAATTTTTGTAGATTTCTCTTCTATTGTGCTGTCAACAGTAGATTCCACTCGAGCCCAGTGTGAAAATGCCCTTGCATTAATCACCCCTAGTGAGAAGTCTCAAACACGTGACCTCCTGCTTCGATACCAATTTGATGCAGGACAATTAACCACTTGTTCTAAAAGCTCGAATTGATAGAGCATGGCGAATTAATCCCTTTATCTTATAACCCAGGCCCCATATCCCGTAGGTTAGGACCTCGGTCGAACTCCTCTTGTGGGCCCCACTTCACATGGGTTCCGTTTCACATGAGCCACCCGCCTCACATGAGCCACTCACCCTGAGTGTGCCCCTGCATTCCACAGACCACCTCACTTGAGCCTGGTGTGAAATGCCCTACATTAGATAATAACATATTTTAGTGAGTAATTATATCTATATGTTTTCTTTTCTTTTCTTGCTTTTCTTTCTTTCTGTCCTTTTTTTTTTTTTGGGTAATTCTAGTAGAAAACAAAGAAAGGAAAGAGAAACATGCAATGACACAACCAGAAGGCTAGAAGGATGAGATGATGAGAAAGCATCCTCCCAAATGGTTCGAAACTTTTAGTGAGTAATTATATCTATATGTTTTCTTTTCTTTATTTTTATTTTTTTTTCGGATAATTTTAGTAGAAAACAAAGAAAGGAAAAAACATGCAATACCACAACCAAAAGGCCAGAAGGATGAGATGATGAGAAAGCATCCTCCCAAATGGTTTTAAAACAACACTCCAAGGTGAGCTCCTCTTCTCTACTTCCTTGCAAAGGTGCTAGCAACAAGATTTCGTGGGTTTTTTTTTTTTTTTTTGGAATATTTGAAAGGAGTTTATTACAATAAAGCTAACACAAGCATTACAAGAGATGGAGTCTCCAACAACAAGATTTAGGAGACTACATTTCCTAGTCTCCAACAACAAGATTTAGGAGACTACATTTCCTAGCCAAATCATCGGCTAGATCACTAGCATCTCTAGAGACATGGTAAAAGGAAACTAAGATAGTTCCCTTTCAATTTCCCTGATTTCCTCCAACCAATGAGAGAAATGACAAGGCAAGACAAAAGTCGAGCTTGCCCAACAGATTGCATTTCAGAGTCACCTTCAAGGATAACAGAGAAGAATTAAAGCTGTAAGGATCTTCATGCTTTGCCAAACAGCCCACTCCACCTCATTGTGAGTCAATACACCTATAAGACATGCGAACACATTATGGGTCACCCCTAGATGATCCCATGGGATTCACCCAATGCCAACTAGACGAGGATTGTATTTTGAACCGCCATCGATATTACAATTTCACATGCTGATAGGCCCATATTGAGTACGGTTCGTATTAGCTCCGATACGGCCCATTACAACCATGGTTCTGAATGTCAATATCGGTTGGCATATTGGCCCGGCGGAAAAAATGATACGATACGACATTGTTTATCATTATCGGGGATGTATCGGCCTGAATTTTTTTAGGCCAAAGAATTAAGGAAAATATCAGGAAAACAGAGAGAATAATATGACATTCTAGAATCTTTATTTATTTATTTATTTATTTATTTTGGACATGCATCTTCTGATTTTTTTTAGGCCAAAGAATTAAGGAAAATATCAGGAAAACAAAGAGAATAATAAGACATTCTAGAATCTTATTTATTTATTTATTTATTTTGGACATGCATATGATAGTGTATCAGACCATTCTTTGATGAGAATGTTGTTTGTCGGTTTGACTTGTTGAAGGTCAACTAAATGGGCCCTAATTGAACACAAATCAAGCACGATTTGGTGAACTAGGGCCCATTATATTGAAATACAACAAAAAGAAGATGAAAATATAAAAAAGAAAGTGAATGTTTAACCCTTCTTTCCGATTTTTCCCATAATGGTCCACTTTGCTTCAACTTGTCGAATCCCATTCAAATAATTTGTTTGATCCCAAAATATGTCTAGATCTAGCCTAAAACGAGTTTCTAAGCTTCATTCCTAGTTTAAATGGAAAAAAGAAGAGGAGACAATATGAGCCAATACAGGCTGATATGAATCAACTTTTTCGCATTGGGCTGATATGACCCTGTATCGCATATCATCATCTGCTGATACGGATTCGATATGGCTGTATTAGCCGATATGATACTGATATTCATATATATGATTGCAGCCCATTTTTTTCTTGGTTGGTTGATTTACCCCTGAATCCCATATTGGTTGGGGCCGGTAGTATGGCTTTATTTTATCCATGGTGACAAGTAACATTTACGTAATTTCATTGATCAAGGCTGATGAGAATGCAAAACTGTGGCCTCTTTTGGGTTATGTATTTACACACACACACACACACACACACACACACACCTATGCCATCATATTTCTACTTATCTGCATGCTTATTTCATCTTATGTCAGGCAACATTTTATTTTATTTTATTTTTTTATTATTATTATTATTTTCTACAAGGTAAGATTTTATTTTTATTTTTGAAAGAAAAACCAAAAATCATTATTAAAGAGGCCATACAATTATCCGACCAGTGTCTTCCATTGTGTTGCTCACATGTATTGGACAGCATACATCGATTTGTCTCTGTTTGGTAAATGGAAATGGGATATTGACTGATCAGCCTTTGCATCTTGATATTGATATGCATGTGGGCATCATGGACCCTGATTTGCTAGGAGTTTCCCTTGCCCTCATATGTTTGGCTAGGGGCGTTGGACTCGTGCTGCTTCTTGCATTCTAGAATGCCACTATCCCTTCAGAGCTTCTCACTTGCATGGCTTTCTACAACTTCATCAACTTCCTTGTACTCCACTTCTATAGTTCTATATGAAATATTCATGCAGATATATTTTCTTGGAGATTAAAAAAATAAAACCCATATGCACACATTCACACATTTAATGCTTTTTCCCGTCCCATCTGATCATTCTCTCTTTATGATATGCCAATCCACTTGAACCTAAAACTTTTGCTTACTACCATAGTGCCGTGGCCATTGCCTTGATAGTAGGGGTTTTGGTGTAAAGAATTCTTTTGGTCTATAAAGTTTCTTAAGGAGATTTCTCAGGCCTGTTTGATAAGGAAGAAAAGAAACAAAAAACATGGAAATTGTAATGATTATTTCTATGGGTACTACTGAGAAATGGATTCCATTCATAGGGATATGTTTGTTCTGAAACTGGAAATCTCCAATTCATTTGACAACAGTCGCCTGGTTTCTTGTGCCAGATAATTGAATATGAGGAATTGACTTTTCACTTTGCAAATCAAACGGGTGAAAACATCTTGTCAAAGGAAATTGGTTTCTTTTCCTTCCGTTCCCTGCTTATGAAATGGGCCCGTGCATGTACAGGACGCTTATAATATGATTTCTTTGCATCTAAGACCCCTTGTTTTTATCTTTACAAAAAAAAAAAAACCTTGCTGTACTGATTGTCCAAAATCTGATTTCTACATCCCTCATGTATTTTGGGAACAGGCATTACTAAATCGGGTCGGTTACACTTCCGATATTAGCCATGGCGTGCTGGTGGAAATGGCCGAGCATAAAAAAGACTTGGAGAAGAAAACAAAGCCCATTTTAGATACCTTGAGAAGCTACCAGGACTTACCTCCGGTATGCCCTAATCTCAATCACATGAACTTGTGGTATGTAGCTGATGCATTGGATAGGCATCTCAGACCATTTCTACTTGTGCAGGATAAAGCTCTTGCTGCTTTAGCTATTGAGGAGAAAAGAAGGCAATACACAGCTGCTGAAAAGTACCTTGAAGATGTACTGCACTCGGCTCTCGCCACTACAGAATAATGTCTTGGTGCGTGTGCTGTTCATATAACATCGAAATGTGGACTCGATACCATGTTAGTGAATTTTTATTTTAAAGAAAACCATATCATTACATTCCACGAGGGATTGAGATGGGAGGAAAGAAGAGCAGCTTTATCATCAAAGATCCTAGCATCTCTTCCTCCACATCCCTCAAAGGTTAGTGAAAGGAAGATTTTCTTCCCTGCTAATAGAAAGGGACAGCAGACCAGCTCAGCAATGACATCAAAAGCCAATCGTCCAGCTGCCTGTTGTATTGTAATACATGAACTTGTCAAATTCTTGGATTTGCACTGGATTTGGATTTTGAGAATGGTGATCATCATGGTGCACATACTGTTTTCATGATACTAATGTCCTAGGCAAGTGGCATGTTGGTGGAAGAAGGTTGTATGGCTGCAGTACTGTTGCTTGTGTCATCAGTTCTCCTTTTCATAGGTGGAAGCATGAAAACAATATTCAGAAGGCAAAGAAAGATGGGTTGTAGCATACAACTGGTTTTGGGGGTGGGATCGAAGGAAGCAGACTGCATGCTGAGAAACTCACTATGCTAACTCTGTGGTGCCCACCATGATGTATGTGTCTAATCCATGCTGTCCATCCGTTTTAACAGTTCATTTTTGGGGATGAGCTGAAAATTGATTCTCATCCAAAGCTCCAGTGGACCACACCACAGGAAACAGCAAATTGACAGATCAATGGTTGAAAACTTCTTAGGGGCCATGGAAGTTATGTATGAAGCTGATATTTGTGTTTTCCCTTCATCTATGTCTGTTTAACCTTATGAACTGGTTTGATGACAAATAAAGATCACTATAGGAAGGTTTCCGCTGTAGACGTCGTTATCCCCATTGTTTCCAGTGGTGTGGTCCACTTGAGCTTTGGATATGCTTCAATTTTGGGCTCATGCGCTAAAATGAGCTGGTAAAATGGATGGATGGTGTGGATAAGGCACACACGTCAAGGTGGCCCCCACAGAGTTTACCCAATACGCTTAGCAGGCAGTCTACTTCCGGGATCGAAGCTATGCCCATCATGCCATTCTCATCAGCCCATCACTTGCCAGCTAGGGACATGATTTAGAGGAGCTGCCTGAGGCTAGCAACAAGCATTTCAGTGATTATGCATGAGCATGGTGGCGAGTGAGCGTGGCTACCCCAACACGGCCCAGGTTTTGGCTTGGTTTGTAGACTCGTGGATCAGTCTTAGGACTGGAATTTCAAGTTGGGTCGTTGATCGAGCTGGATAAGTGCCGGTGGGCCAGCTCAGCCCTAATACACTATTAAAGTATTAATAATTTACTACTATTAGCCGTTCATATACTGTCAGATTTGAATTGATTACTATTCTGATGGGCTGAGCAGCAAAGCTTTGGTTAAGCTTAAGCTAAAATGTCATGTGTGGGCCACACCTTGTTGTTATGAATGAATCAGCCCATCATGTGTACCCCCGCATGGGAATCCAAAAATCAAGCTGATCGATATTTGAGGGGGGCCAGACGAAGGAATGCTCACCATTAAAAAACATTTTTGGATTGTCTGGGGCCATCATGTTTTGTATATGCCATCCAATCCATTCAGAAGATACCCCACAGTGATGAATTGACACTCCCAAGTATCAGGCCATTCCAAAACTCAGGTGGGCCATGCGCGTGATTTTAGAGGTTTTAGTAGAGCTGAAAGTTGGGTGGGTTGGTGCTCAACCCTAGCCCAACCCAAGGTTCCTATACCTCAACTCTAACCCAACCCAACCTCGGGTTGGGAATTCTCAACCCAAGCGGGCTCGGTTGGGTTAGTCGGGTTGATACATGCTAATATTTTTGTTATTACATTAGTCTATTATATCTTCAATATAGGTCTTATTTTTTGTACTTTTGATTTTATTAATTATATATGTAGTTATTTATAGTTAAAAAAACTTCCTTTTTTCTAAACAAACAAGCTAAAATATAGGACTACTCCTATAAAAGTCGTGTTGTGTAGCATACAAGTTATTTGGAAGAAAGAAATCCGACAAATCTTGTTAGCTCGAGTCATTGGAAATGACGTGGACTAATGAAACCCAACGGCATTGGAATTTCCCGTGTTGAAGTGTTGTGTAGCATACAAGTTATTTGGAAGAAAGAAATGTGGACTAATGAAACCCAACGGCATTGGAATTTCCCGTGTTGAGGTGTTGTGTAGCATACAAGTTATTTGGAAGAAAGAAATCCGACAAATCTTGTTAGCTCGAGTCATTGGAAATGACGTGGATTAATGAAACCCAACAGCATTGGAATTTCCCGTGCCTTCAACACGGAAGATCCGCACTCAATTATAATTTATAACTTATATGTTGATCGGGTTGGGTTCAGGTTGTGCAACCTGAGACGAGCCCGACCCAAGTTTTATTGGGTTGGGTTCAGGTTGTGCAACCCGAGACCAGCCCGACCCAAGTTTTATCGGGTTGGTGTTTGTATAGCCGAAGCCCGAGACCAAACCCAATACATCCTGTCCTAGCCCAACCCAATGTCAGGTCGGTCAGGTTGAACCTGCCCGACTTTCAGCCCTAGGTTTTAGGCATGATTTATTTGGTGTGGCCCACCAGAGCAATAAGGGCGCCAAGGAGAACATGAAGGGGTGGATGAATTGTATGTCATGCACACGCAACGGTGGGCCTCACATAATAGGTTAAGCTTAATTACAAAGCTTGTAGTGGAACGAGCCGCGGTGGCGGTACGCCTGACCAGATGTGATTGGTGGGTTGTATTGGCAGGGCCGGTCATCCTTTTCCTACGCTAGGTAGGTCATGAACCCTATGACTGTCTTGTGGCGGGCCTGGGTTCGATTTTATCATGGGTCCTCGTCCTTCGGATTGTACACATACAAGCCGTGGCCTGGTCTGGCCCTTTTGCAACTTAATGCGACTTCTTGAATTCATTAGCTTTGTAGTTTAAGGTTAACCGACAACTCTTTGTGGGCTCTCTCTCTTGATGTGTGCATGATATCTAAGCCGTCTATCATGTCGATCCAGCACGCATGTGGGCCGTCGAAAGGATTAATGGACAGCCCAAAATCCATACGTTAAAAATCTCAGGTGGTCCACACCATGTGATTAAGGCATGATTGTAAATGGTGCGGCCCACCTAAGTTTTGGATCCGCCTGATTTGAACATGAGGGAGGCTCACATGATGGGAGATTGGATGCCACGCACACATCACGGTAGGCCCCACATGTTGTTACTGAAGCCTAGTAGTGAATGCGGCCTGTGGTTGAATTTGGGCCGTTCCCCACCTTTAGCTTCTGTTGCTATTAGATATCAAACAATGGGCCAGCGAGGATCCAACTTTGAGTACAATTCTTGGGTTATAAGCCATCTGTAGTGGGTCCCACTATTTGGGCAGCCCAGATTTGAAGTGCATGACACGTGTATAGAAGGACGGCGGTGATTTATAGAGGAAGTTGGTCAGATGTCGGTGGCTGTTGCCCGAAGTCAAAGCCGGGAAATGGAAAGTCGCTGTAAAAACAATGGCGTTGGAGAAGGAAAAAAAAAAAGAAAAAGAAAAGAAATACCAACTAAGAGAAATTTTCACACACATCGTTGTATGTTTACTTAAGCATGCAATGTTCTTATTTTGGACAGCGTGTCCGATTGGTGCAACATCAAAGCCGTGGAAAATATTGTTCACATTGTTTACACCTGCCTACCGGGTCCACCAATGGGATGCCGTCACATGTCAATATTATCGTACAAATTACGGGAGGTTAGATCGTACTTGCGCCCGAGAAATCTTTGATCCATACTTTCAATGACAAGTAACCTGTCAAAAGCAACATGGTTCAAATCCGTATTTAGTGGTTAAGAAAAGAAAGACTATGTGGAAGACATGTGACCATCACGTAAGTGGCACATGTGACCAAGCCCTGACGAGAAAAGAGAGAAAAGGGAGACTATGTAGAAGATATGTGACCATGGCACGAATAGAATGATGTAACCAAGCAGCGTATCCAACAAGCTATATAAAGTTACGACGATAATGGAGATCTTGCAATCTAAGATACGTACGCAAGGCTCTCTCACACAATCACGCCGAAAAGGAAAATTTTACAGGGATGATTGATGTTTTCACAGATATTGCCGAAAGTTAAGAAATAGATTCGTCCATAATTAAGCGAAAGGCTAATAAATAGATTCATCCAAAATTAATGAGATCGTCTCATAATGACATAAATAATTTGAATCCAGCTGGCACATGACGTAGAAACTAGTAAGGAAACTTCGACTCAACCACTGCCATTCCAAATCCATTTAAACAATACTCGGTGAAGAGCTTCGGGCCTTTGCCACCCACAACCAATCAATCTTTACAATGCAATTTTGTTTATCCTAATTTTAGCTTCGATATTTTACTTTTGACTAACCATGCTGTAGCAAATTCAAAATCCTTAGTTTAACTTAGATCAGCTACTGTCCAACATCATCATTGCAATATACCTTAGAAGTAAATTAACTATCTACAATTTTCATCATTGAATTCCACCAATCACCAAGTCCATACTATTACGCAGCACGCCAACAACGCAGTGAATCAAGATCCAATCACCGGACTCACCCACAAACGATAAATAAGAAGAAATATAAACTAGAAAAGAAATCAAAGCATTCCAAACAAACCTCAAGACAAGATATACATAGAAAAACCCTAACAAAAGTAAAAATAAAAATAAAAAATCACAGATGCAAACTTCCACTATGAAGAAAAACGAAGATTACAAGGTAATATACTAACCTCTTCCTTTAAAGTACGGAGAAAACTCTTTACACACACCTTGGAATAACTCTCATTATACCTAGAAAAGCCCTAGGGACCCCTATTTATAGTTTAGGCAACTCCCCTTTCGCACCTCTGCGAAAACCGACTCAAAAATCCGCAGTCCGCATCAAATTTGAAAACGAATCTGCGTAATCACGACTGGTCGAGCAGGGTGCTTGACTGGTCGAGCATGGGCCTCGACCGGTCGAGTACCACGGAACCAAAAAACTGATGCTCTCTGGACTTTGAGTCAAAACCGTCCACAACTAGTCGAGTGGGCCATTAGACTGGTCGAGCAGGGTACTCGACTAGTCTAGCGGCCGTCTAGATGTGGCTCCACATCTTAACATGATAGATCACACCAATCACGTCATGCAGACTGTACGCCACAATTGCTCTATTCACATAGGCAATCATAGGTAATTTTCTTTATTTATTTCAGTACGTGCACCATGCAAATTAATAAAATAGGTTATTAACTTTTATTTTTAATCTTATTCGTATGTCATAACATCCCTGAGAATTTTGAGATCTACAGTCACTGTTAAAAGAGAAGTCCTTAACACAAGTAAAAAAGATCCCATTGAATGAATAACTCTCTCATTTTAATTCATTTGCTCGCTACAGCATTAGTGGTTGAACAGTCAGATCAACCTTTTCAGGTGTGATCATAATTTGACTAGTTTAGTGCCTTGTGTTGCAAGCATTCAATGAAATTCGTGTCAAATACAACTTTGACATGCACAACACAAATCTTAATCGCATATGTTTGATTAAATACAAGCCGTTCATTAACATGTGTGGCCTCATGTCTAATTTAGTAAGGTGTGGGAATGGGAAAGGTCACATGCAAGGTGTTGGGTAACATTGACTCGTGATATAATTGCGTGTTTGATGGTACGGTATGCTTATGCCTTTATGGGTGCCATTTGCAGACATCCATTGGCCATTTCCACCTGAGGTTTGCCGGTGAGGCCCACATGTGAGATCCCCACCCAACCTCCGCTGGGCCAACCAATGTTGTTTATGTAAATCTACTCCATCCATCAAATCATTACCCTTACTGTACATACAAAATATACATGAAATTAAAATAAAATTAAAAAAAAAAAAAAGAAAAAAAAGAAAAAAAAAAAGAGAAGAAAACTTTGATGCCCTACATCAATGGGAACCATGTAAAATTCCTCCTAAAACCTGTATGTCCATGCAGTATGGTCCACATGAGTCTTAGATCATGCTGATTTTTGTAGACTTACTTCATCCTTATGAGGTACACCTGATTGACGGTTTTGATGAAAGATAAACATGATGGTCACCCCAAACGCAAACCTATGGTTGGTATCCCATCCCATTATTCCTTGTATACTTCAAACCATTTGTTCTCTCTCTGCGTGTGGCTACACCGTTTCCGTCCATCATTCTCATCTTCTCTACCCTCTTCTTTCTATGTCACGTGCCATGACTCCCCTACAAGTTATAACAGCTTACCAGCATTAGTGGTGGGCCCACATTTTTATTGTATTGCCCAAGTTTTTAGAGCGTCCCATTATCATGGTGGGGCATACCTTTTGTATAGTTGGATGTGATACAAATACCACACTGCCGATAGCATTCATATCTGTTTTTGAGTGGCAAGCCTTACATGGTAGATCGTCTAGATCAATAATTGCACCTAGAGCTGGGCATCGAGTTGAGTCGGACCAAGTTAGGGCTGATCCAACTCGATCCAATTTTGAAATAAACCTGACCCAAACTCAAACTGATTCGGTATCGAGTCCAGCATGCTTGACCTGATCCAAGTCTAGGTCTGGCCTGGACTAATTCAAACCAAGTCTGACCTGGTCCCAGGTACGAAGTTGGGTCGAGTCAAGTCGGGTGCAGGAGGTATGCACAGGCTGAAATCACAACTCAAAACCTAGGTGCACTTGCCGGAATTGCAGCCTCTCCATCAGCTACATGCCATCTCATATATGAAACATCAAATCTGGGACACGCGAGCGCGCGCGCACACACATGAGGCGGGTTTTGGATCGAATCAAGTTAGTATTGAGTTGGATTTTGGGTCGAGTCGAGTTGAGTTACCGGGTGACCCGAACTCGACATGGTTTGAATTCGGATTGGAAGAAGTCCACTTGGTTCGGATCAACTCACCTACTCGGTTTGGATCGAGTCGGGTCTGAAGGAGTCAGACGAGTCAAGTCATCCCATGACCAACTCTAATTGTACCTTCTATGACATAATTGATATGAATAATCCGTCTTATTAGCATTTGATCAAATGGTTTATATTCATTCAATTGAAATGTTTTTATAGAGACACGAGCAATAAAAAGGGGAGACACATGATGGATGGTATAGATCAATGATCAGAGGTCGAAAGGAAAAAAAAAATAAAATGTTTAGATTAACCTCAAATTGGGCCCATAAAAAATAAGAGTGAAAGAGAACCATGAGATGCATTGAAGAAAAGAATGGTAGAAAGCACGCTAATCAATTAATATAAATATGGTGTCATGGTGTAGTTGGTTATCACGTCCGGTTCAAGTTCTGGCGACGCCACCGTTTTATTTTTTTTAACCTTTTCCTGATCCATAACCTTCATAAGATGGACCTCCTCGCTTCCATAATGTAGGGTCCACATTTTTGTGATCCAAAATCTCTGTGGATCATTTGTTCCTGAATGTGGAGCCCACCATTATGATCCAAAATCTTCTGGAGGGGGACCATGGTGAATGGACACGACATGATCTTCACAGTCCATTTTAGCTTTGATCAATGTAGCCATACCAAATGTTCCCTGTTGTGTAGCCGACCTGAGTTTTTTTGCCAGATTTTTGGGCTCCAACGAGAAGATTAGGTGGCACACATGATGAACGGGTTGGATGTCATTAAAACATCTACTGAGCTCCACATGTCGATTTGTGTGTTTAGCTTATCCTATAAATGTTTGCATTGTATCGTCCTCCTAAAGTCCACACTTCACCCTTCTGCCCTACACCTCTTCTATGTCATAATAATGGAGGGAATGATCACCAAAATCTCATTGCATGTGAATTGACATGCAACCCAGCACATGTACCACCATGTAACATGTATGACACACAAAGGGTGCATAAGGGGGGTGTGAACACCCAGTATGAGTATTAATGCACTAGGCAGCTGGATTTAGTTTGGTTAGAATCGCTTTTGTTTTCATGATTGTGCAGTGTCATAGATGTGGCTCAAGTATCTGTATACTTTGGAGTTGCCACTGGTCAAAATCAGTTTAAGATTCATGACCAGATAGAAACTGTAGAACAATTTAGCATTTGAGGAATCAAAAGATTCATTGTACCAAGTGACTCTTGCGGTTTGATACGTGACCGTGGATTTTGGATAAGGGCCTCGGTCACCAAAAAGAAAAGGCTTAAATACTATTTTCTGCCCACACAATATATAGTCTTTACTTTATATGGCTTCTCGATTTTTTGAAAATTTTTAGGGGAACTTTAGCAGTATCACATCTGGCCTTACTTCCTAGGATTTAAGGTCCCAGGTTAGTGAATGAAAATGAAAAAACAATGAATATAAGCAAGCGAAAAATATTGTAAGAGAGTAAAAAGTGTATGTGTGTGTTTTGTCGATGTCTTTAAATGTGTGGAATTGAATGCAGATTGATTTTGAGATGTAGGAAAAAATAGCTGAAATCAGATACCATTTTTTTACAAAAGGGGTGGTCGCATGTCTTTGATTCCAACCCTACTCATGTCTTTTTGCAACTTCGGTGACATACATCTCCTGAATCAGGCAGAGTTTCGACATAATCGGGACTTCGATCGAACATCGCTTCTACACCCTACACACCCAATTTCCCCAGAGAAAAAACCCTTTTTATAGTTTTTCTCTCCTTCACAACCCCTTTTAACTGACTCTTTACCGTCCAATGCTTTACTTTTGTGCGATTTATATAGACATAAATAGACAGTCCTTCAAGGACCGCATATAGGCTTATAGGCTTACTTTTAGCCGATGTCAACCCTGATAGGCAGAGTGTCTGAGAAAGGGTCGGGCTTATGGGCGAGGGTAAGCTATACTAGTTTTTTTACTTTTTCACGTGCACAATCTGCCATGTAGGGTGCATGTCCAAGGTTTTCAAAGCCTTGATGTATGACTGTGATTTGTTCTTTATTAAATTTGACTTTGGTCGATCAGATCTGATAGTTACTTCCGATGGGTCCCAGGGATCCTTTTAACATGATCCAACCGACTTTTCTAACCTCTGGAGTCGAGTAGATGTGGCCTGATTGAAGATGTGCATGGCTGAATATTCTGAACAACTTGGTCGATCGATCGTTATCTAATTTAATGAGTTGTGGGATTGTTAATCCGGACCATTGATTATTCTTGGGACAGACCAATGACCTTTTCTATTGATCTTGATGGAATCTCAAGGCCTCTGGCTTAGCCAAAAGAGGTTTTATTAGAGCATTGCACATGTCAGGTCACTCCACCCTCTGGGTTAGACATAAACGCGGTCTGGTCAATTTTAACTAGACTGTGATTGTTGAAAGATTCAGTTGGTTAAAGTATTACTCGAACGCCTCACAAGAGTTGGAGAAAATGTTGCAATTTATCTCTGTGTTTTTTGCGGCTTTACGGTAGGGGTGTACATTGAGTCAAACCGAGTCGAGTTGGCCTCAGCTCGACTCGGCTCGAACAGTGGCTGACCTCAGCTCGAACTCAGCTCGGCTCGGTCCTCAAGCTTGACTGGCCAGCTCGACTTGGTTCGGTTAGTAGCTCGGGCCAGCTTGAGTCAGTTCGAACCAAGATCGAGCTGAGTTCGCCATTGAGGCATTTCCACAAACACCTTAACTGCAACTTCAAAATCCTACTGTTTTACAGACAAGCAATGGTTTTATAGGTATTTTCTCAAACAACTTCTAAATAACATTTTAGAAAAAAAAAAAAAGAAAAAAAAAAAGAGAAAAAACGTATTTGTTTCATGTACATACCTTCCTTACCACCAACCAAACCTTCCTTGCCACCAGCCACATTTCGTTGAGTCATTTTATCAAACAGTTGGTGAGCAACATCAATGGCAAAGTAACCGAGTCACTGAACTAGTTCGATCCGAGCTGGATTTGATCTGAGTCGAGTCAAGCTGGGGCTTGCTCGAACTCATTTTCGAGCTAAAAAAATCAGCTCGACTCGACTCGAACTTAGCTTCAAACCGAGTCGAATCGAGCTTTTTCGAGTCGAGTCAAGTGAGCTAACCAAGCTAGCTCGGTTCGCATACACCCCTACTTTATAGTGCATTAAATTACAGCCCTTTTCACTTTGTTATCGGCATATGTACATCGAGGATGTCTGCGATTTTGAATGGTTAGAACCCCTGTGCACTTTACAACCTTACGAGGATAATGCACTTAGATTTGGAAAGGTAGTTCTCGATGTTGCACAATTCCTTAGGATCACTTTTAAGACAGGTTGTTGTAATGGCAGTTTGCCTATGCTTTTCGAGGCTTTACGGTTCTCTTACATGGCAATGCATTAGGCTTATAAGTGTCTCATACTAGAGTCATTCATATTATCCTTTAGTCATTTGAGTTTTCGACTTTGACACTTTGAATGTAAATAGGCTTTTCTGTGACTTGAGGTATAGTTACGCTAACACGGAAGTGATCATTCTGCATTTTGAGATGATCAGGTTGACACTATGAGCTCAGGCTAGTCATCCCATATTCCACTTATGATTTTAGAGAAAATCGAACACTTGATAGAAACCAAAATTAATTATTATTCCCCGTTGAGAAAACCAACCCAAAAACCAGTAATCGCATGTGTGCGCATGAGGGAGGATTCGACCCCTAGATGGCTTGATCTGGACCCTTAGGCTTGGTCTTGCTTTTTTATTTTTTATTTTTAATTCAAATTCAAATTTTGAATCTATCTTGAATGACCATTTGAATTTTTGAATCTATTTTGAATGGCCTAAATGTTTCTTAGCCTTTTCTCATGTGCTTTAATGTGGCTTATTAAATCTGGACAGCTTCCATTTTGAGGAATGGGTCTATAACGATTAGCGTACAAATTATCATCAGTAATGGTAAAAAATATTGGACTGTTTTATGGTTAAGACCCTTATGAAAATGATCACTCTTTGGGTCTTTAAAAGGGTATAGCCTAGGTCATTTCAAGTACAATACAATGTGCATCTTTTTTGGACAAAACAAAGAAAAATAAAATTTTCTTTCCTTCTTTTCCTCACTTTAGGCATTTGAACCTTGTAGCCTTTAGTGTTTGGTGTTGGGTTCATTTATGGACCATGCATGTCGTAGATAGCCACACTGGCCGTTGTATCCTTGAGGTGGTGTGTTAAGAAGCCTATTGCATTAGTAAAAAACATCTAGGGGTGTGAACTATCTCAAAGATACCAACTAAATTCGCTCCTCACCGTAAAAGAAAATTCAGATTCTTTTTTCCTTTTGGTATTTATTCTAAGCAGGTGTGAAGTTTTAGTTTTCTATTTTTTTATGATTCAAGTTTATTTTTAAAAATTGTTTCAGCAATTTTGAGATATGGCCCTTATGGCCTCGAAAAAATGCCTTGAATAACTCTAGGTCAATTCAATCAGATATATTTAATGGACAATACTATAAAAGGAGGAAGAAAATATTTTTCTACCTTACTACTATGCCAGTGGCTCATGTGATCAATAAAAAGAGGTCATCCGATCTTCATGAACTAGAACTATCTGTTATAAGTCTAAAATGGGATGATGATATCTACTTATGCAAGAATTACATTCTTAGTACGCTATCGAACTAATTATACGATCTTTCTGTGATTATGTAACCCTTGTTGAAACTTAGTCAGCCATATAAAGGAAATATAAAATCGAAGAAGCATATGTGAAAAAATATGCTCTTAGTAAGTATTTTAAATACAAAATGATAGATGGTAAGTCAATATTTCAACAAACAAACAAGTTCAATTTGACAGCCCATGAGATCGTATCTGGGGGGATTAAACTAGATGAACTCCTTCAAGTGGTAGTGGTTATTGAAAAATTGCTTCCTTTGTGAAAATAATTTAAAAACTCTCTTCATCACAAAACCAAAGAATTTTCCATAAAAAGCCTTATTGTACATTTTTATATTGAGAACTAGGTGAGGCAACAAGATAAAAATGAGGAATCTAGGGATGAAGTTTATAAAGTCAATCTACCGAATAAGAAAGTCCACAGAAAATTAAATAATTTGATACTAAAACAGACCACTCAATTAAAAAAGAAACATAAGCCTAAGCCTAAGCCCAAGAACAATAATAATAAGAACAAGAAACTCGGTAGTCATGACAAATTTGTTGGGTGTTATGTATGTGGTAAATTCATTCATTTTACAAGATAATGCTATCATCATAAAAGAAAACAAACAACTCAACCACTAGCTACTCAAGCAAATCTAAGAAGTCTAAAATAGTGATTGTGATTACGAAAATAAATATGCCTCTTTAGTACCATGTAATAAATGATGGATAGACACAGGTGCCAATGCATGTGTGTTTTAATCATTGTTAGTTCAAAACCTACGAATATATTACAAATAGTATAAAGGTCCAGATGGGTTAGACTGTCACTATAAATGTGGTTGGACATGAAAAGGTGGAGTTGATGTTCACTTTAGGAAAGGATATTGTTCACAAACCCCAAGTGCAGGGTTGCAATGTAGTATAAACTTGGGAGTACTCCAAGATCGTTCCACAGGGACATTTGTGGTTAAGAACACAACTAGAACTAAAAATCAAGTAGAATTTTGTGGTTTTCCCATTAAGAAAAATTGAATTGCGTAGAAAATTAATAACAAAACAACTAAGGATCTAGGAATCCCTAATTAACAAATTCTTAAGCAATTCATCTAATTCAACTTAATAACTCAACTGTAATTGAATAATAATTTGATCTACTCAAAAGATATAGCAATTAAATCAATTTAGAACATCTAACAAGATATATGAATCAAAATTGATTCATCTCACATGAAAATATAGCTAATTGATCGCAGGAAATCAGAAGCATCTATTATACCCAAAGTTTACAATAGATAAATTGATTTTACAGATCAAATCCTTCACTAAACAAGGAATTCAATTAAACCAATCACAATTTAACATTGGAAATCCATAAAATTGAATTAAAAATGAATTAACTTTAAGAATTCATCAAAAGGTTCATCTTTTAGTCTGAATTAAGAGATTAGCCTAGCATGGCTAACACAAAAAAAAAAAAAAAAAAAAAAAAAGAAAAAAACTATAAGAGTAAATTAGAATTGAAAAATTGAAGAAGAAGAATGACACTAGAGAAGCTTTCCCTTCAACTTCTCTTCCAAACCCTAATTCATATCTCAAACACCTAAAAAAACCTTGTTTATACAAGAAATTTCCTTACTGACTTAAGAAGTTACGCATTTACGTGCACCATTGATTGATGTATTCGATGGATGTCTCCTCGATCGATCGAATACCATATCTCGATCAATCGAAACTTGTAAAAATTGTACAACGAGTAAAGTTTAAAAATCTAATAATTTTTTATTGATCGACACCACACTTTCGATCGATCGAAAGTGCTAAAAAGTGTCCTAAGAGTTTTGCCAGGAATTTCGAATTTTCTCGATATAATGCTTGATCAATCGAAATCGATCAATGACCTGTCAATTTGGTCGAAGCTCTGCTCGATCGATTGAAAATTACTTAAAATCTTCCATTCTTCTTAGTGCACTTCAGTCTTCAATTTCTTTCCTCGGTACTTGTTTCTTTGGGTCTTCAATACTTCAAATCTTCACTCTAATACTTCATTCTTCCATTCTTCAAACTCCATCACTTTCGATTTTAGTTCATCACTTTTTACAAATATTCATTTTAGACTTCGAAATCTCTGTGCATGATGAAAACACCTCTAATCAACTAATTTAACATTCAAATATAAGGGAAAATAATGCATAATTGAGGAAAATATGTAATATCTATGTCTCAACACACACCCCAACCAACATTTTGTTACTCCTGAGCAAAATATGTGAAGGATTTTTAAATCCAAAATAAAGTTTTCTTTAGAAGAAATTATTATGTATATTTTTGTAATCCTCAAATAATCCAAAAGTAGAATTCTAAGGCACACAGTTTTGAAATTAATATCAACCTAGATTCCAACACTTAGTAAATATCTAAATTGAGTTCAAATCCTTAATAACTCAGTTGAAAATTTTCAAATATTGAGTTCCATGGTGTATGGTGAAATCTAATCTTAACACAACTAGAGATTCAATTTTCTACAATAATTTTAACATTCATAATCACCCAAAATAGTCAAATCAACCAAAGACATTGAATCAACCTTCCTACTATTCGAATCCTTACTCTTCTCCAGTGGTAGACTCTCGAGAATTTCAACACCTGGTCGAGGGTTTGAGTATCCATAGGTGGTGAAATCCCACTACGGTGTGAGTGTGTAGGGGTGTGTGTGCATGTGTAAAAAAAAAAAAAAACCTTCCTATCATTCAATAGAAATTCCTAGTTTTTTCAATTTTTTATTGACGGCTTTCACACTATTATTCTTCTTTTCAATTCTTTTTTGAAATGTCCATATATTATCATTATTCCTTTATACCATTTTTTCATTGGCAATTTCTTTATTTTATTTTTTCTTTTCAATAGGTAACCCTTTTATGATGTATCTATTTTTTAATTGCTCTCTCTCTCTCTCTCTCTCTCTCTCTCTCTCTCTCTATCTATCTATCTATGTGTGTGTGTGTGTGTGTGTGTGTGTGTTGGTCCTCTCACCCACATAAGAGAGATAACCCTAGTCCCATTAAAGGTTCTCCTAAGGTTGTGTAAGTTGTGGAAGACCAAGATCCCTTCTCGACAAATCATGACATTGGGAATGACTTCCCAATTAGGTACGCCTTTAAGATTTAACTATGAAATCTCTATTATTGATGCATTGATGATCCATCACTTCCGCAATATTAATATAACAGGGCCACAATGATGAATGTGTTTTATCCACACTATCCTTCCATTTTTCATATAATTTTAGGTTATAAGCCCAAAGATGCGGCAGATTAAACAATCAAGTGGACCATGCTACAGTAAGCAGTGGGGATAATGACATCCACATTGAAAACTTCCTAGGGCTCACCATGACGTTTATTTACCATCCAACCGGTTCATAATGTCACATAGACCTCGATGAAGGGAAGACACAAATACCAGCTCGATCCAAAACTTCTTTGGCCCTGAACAAGTTTTCAACAATAGGCATTTAATCCCCAGTGTGTGGTCCACTTGAGCCTTGGATCTGCCTCATTTTTTGGGCTTATACCCTAAAATAATATGAAAAAAAAAAAATAGATGAATGGTGTGGGTGAACACCATAGATCACAGTAGCCCCTTGGAGCCCCAACCTATGGGGTAGTACCAGTAGTCGTCCCTTTTTTATGTGTCGTGGGATGACAGTGTGCTCAACTCTTGTGGCCGAGCTACAGTAATCTCAATTCCAATAGTATATATTTAAGTTGTTGCATTTAAAAAAGCTGGTAATTGAACTCTGAGATGAGCCAATAGGTCTGACTCTAGCTACGCAATAGACATCTTGTCTTCGGTCCAGCCTGGCCCACTTGCTACCCTATGCAACACATATGTGACGCATGGTAGGGCTTGAAAGGTAATCCACCTTAGATTTTTGAACGAAAGAAAGCTTCACCAGCACAAAGAATATAGAAAGAAAGAAAAACAGGATGCATTAAAAGATAGAGCAAATCCTTTTAGATTAGCGGGGTCCAGGAAAATGGAATTCATGGCCCACCCAAAGTGTTAATCCATCCCTTTTAGCGTTTGCCTTTACTAATTGACCTTTGGTAAAGCCCACACGCACTCACCTCTTACAATTATGGGCCCCACCATTTAAAAGGACTCATATGGCCAAAAAAGTAGACATGTCAAATCATCAGGTGGGTGACTATGGTACCAGAAAAACGAATGGTTGAAAAATGATGGTCAATAGTCCACATTTAACATATGTATGTGGGTGGTAACAGGCTAGGTTTGGGCTGACCTAAATAGGCCCGTCCTGGGCCAACACTAAGGCCCATTTGGATTCCACCAAAAAAGTTACTTTTTCTACTTACAACAGTAGATAAGTAACTTATTTGATATAAGTTTGGTTTATGATCAATTATAAGTAACTATTTTACTTAAATTTACTTAATCACTTCAATTTAATAAGTAAAAACTAAGATAAGTTACCTAAGGCATAAGTAGCTTAAGGTGTCGTTTGGCACCGTAGATTTGGGGGGAGTTGAGGGGATTTCAAATCCCCTGTTGTTTGGCAGCCTAAAGTAACTAGGGGTTTCAAATCAAGACCGGGTTTCAAATATACGGTGAGAGCTTGGACTACACCTAAAGTCCTTTCGATAGTTGCATGTGTAACATGTGTCACCAGACTATTATTCTATTGGGCACATGGCCTACTAATGATATCCAAAAACAATTAGTTTATCAATTGCATCACTATAATTACTTTAATATGATGATCATCACCATCCAAATATTATCCATGTAAATCAACGGTTAAAAATCATTGGTTAGTCACTTGGACATGATCTTATGCTTCTGGCCCATCTAAGACTTGGAATTTCATCATTTTCAGACAACGCATATATTTTAGTGGGCTTCGTACAACCATTGTGTTAGACATTACATATGTTACTAATTAGATACATTAAAGTTGATTTAGTAATTAAATTCAAACCCATGTAAATATACATGCATAGTCACCATAGCTACTTTTGGATTAAAGTTGATTCCCAACCTAAGGTGCCAAACACAATAGGAGGATTTTAAATCCAGGGGGCTCCGAATCTAGGGGGTTCCAAATCTACGCTCCCAAACAGGTCCTAAGTAACTTACAATCCAAACGCCTCCCTAAAATACTCAAGACCAAAGCTTAGATGGGCCTAGCACTGTAGGGCCAGGCCCAGTAAATTTGCTGCCCTAGCGGGGCCTGAAAATGAATATAAATCCAAAGGTGGATGTTCCTAATCAATCCGTTAACTACCCATATACTCCCCCTGGCATGGATGGCCTATCTCAAAAGTCACTCTCGTTAGACAATCCAATCCATCGGTTCCACGGTTAGAGCGGAGAACCAAAACAAAGGTCGAATGCACGTTGGAAATCCAACTGTAGAAAGACCAATGGACAGGATTGCTTCATGAGTTTTATTCGGAAAACATGAGCCATCTGTCCTGCTGCCAGATATGGATGGATCCGATGCGTGCCCTATGTTAAGGTTCTTCTTGCTTTATGTATCATTTCTCATTTAAAAGATTTAAAACCAACGGTCTACTTGCAAAGTCGGGCTACACATGGCCCATACATGCTAAGCCCAAACCGGGTCGAGTACATTCATGATAATTTACCAATTTTGTTTTAGTGATCATGTCCATTTTAATCTAAGATTAGATTTGCATGATTGATGTGATCTTTTGGGGGCATGCGCCATGCCCATTCTAATATTTCTAACCTACCATTCGTAGATACTTGTAGCCTATTTGATTACAAGGAGCCCACGGTGTGGAAATGCATAACCATAATAGTTATATAATTATTTTGTGCATCCGTATGGTCCAAAAACATATCATATTTTAGGGCTTGTTAGGACTGTGGATTATATTAGTACGGAAGTATAAAAGCCTCATCATTGTAATTTTACAACATTTCTTCAAGTACATGCAAATATAATATAAGAAAGAAAAATAAATTTGTAATTGTTGACCATCCCGCCTCACCTGAGCGGCTGAGTAACTACAATTAATTGAGATACAAGAGAATGCAGTGGGGGCGCCAATTAAGGCCGGGGACCCTCTAATGCCTAAGTCAGGATAGGTCTATAGAAGGAGTAGAAGAATTAGGATATTTGTCGTGTACCTTCACTATGGTAGGGGGTGTATTTATAGGATTTCTCGATCACTTGCCTATTTGAGTTGATTTGAAGGGCCCGTATTGGAGTCGGATTCTAACTTTATGAATATCCTCGGTTGGCATGATCCTCGGCGAAAATCTCCGAGGGTATTCTTATCCTTATATATTGTGAGGGTATTTCTATTCCGAGTTGGTGGTCGATATCCGACGCTGATGTTGGTACCCAAGGTCGAGGTCGGTATCCAAGGTCGAGGTTAGTACTTGATGCCAAGGTTGGTATTTGAGGTCAAGGTTGGTATCCAAGGCCGAGGTCATCTCAGAAGGTCAACGAACAAGATCGACCTCTAAAATCATTGGTCGGCACCAAAGGTCGGGGTGATTTTTTGGCCCTCAAGCAATCCATAGTTATTGAGTCTGGCTGCTAGACTCATCTATCTCATATATTTGTTTTAGCATCATTTTACCCATAATAGTAGCCCCCTACTTTCGAGCTCTATACTTTATGAGCTTTAGAAGTAATGTATGTTCCTCGATTTTGTTGCATTTACGTGTAGTGGTCGTGCATGGTATAATCAATAGGTTGACCGTCAAATGGTAGACATTGTAGTAGGCCTAGCACTAAAGACTTTCTTCCCTTAAATTGAGGAAAGTCCTTTTGCTTGATCGTACAACTCGGATAGTCAGAATTTGAAAGAAATTCTCCTCTCTTGACTTAGGGAGACTCTTTCATAGTAGAATTCATGGTGAAGGACTTTCTTCCATTGCACTAAGAGAAACCCTCATAGTCGATCATGTATGTTAGATAGTTGAATTTTGAAAGAAATTCTCCTCCCCTGACCCGGGAGGTTCTTTCATTGTAAAACTCAGTGGAGGGCTTTCTTCCCTTTTATTGGGGGAAGTCCTCATAGTCGGTCATATAGTTTGGATAGTCGAAAGATCATTAAAAGAAATTCTCTTCCCCTGACCTGGGGAAGTTATTTTTATTGTAGAATACACGAGTATAGTAAATAGTAAAATAATAGTAGTGTCTCGAGCAGCTTTTACCTTTGAGAAGGGAGGTCACCCTTGTCGAGTAGGTCGGGGTTTGCCAATAAACCTTATTACCAAGATTTGTTAATTGGTTCACCTCGGTCGTCAGGTTTCCTTGCTCACTCCATCTTCCTTAAGTACATGCTCCTGCTTGGCGCTCAAGGGAGTACACCGATGGAAGTGACTTTCCGAATGTCTGTTAGTATGATGGTCTCGATCTTGGTCATCCCCTTTCTTTCTTTTGACATTAGCGACAGAGGGCTCTTCTTCTTCCCTTGACTTCTTATCCTTAGTCGAGTTGTTTTCTTATCGAGTAGCTCTTTATGAACTAAAGAATTCATCGATATGGGAATATTTTTTAGCTCAGTTAAGTAGGTCGGCAAAGGTATTCGGGAGGTTCTTACCAATAGAGAAGATGAACTTTCCTCGTTTGAGGCTGACTACCATGGTGGCCATCGCTATCTAGTCGAAATAATTATCGATTTGGACAGATTCAATGTTGAAACGAATGATGTAGTCTCTTCACAGTTCGTCCTTCTTTTGAATAATGGTGAGGAGATGAGTTGCTAGTTTCCTTCTGTCTTTCCCACCAATGAACTAAGTGGTGAAAGTCTTGTTGAGTTGAGTGAAAGAACTGATGGATTTCTGCTTTAGGTGTCCGTACCATTTCCGCACTATCCCCAATAAAGTTAGGGAGAATGCTCGGTACATCACGGTGCCCGAGGCACCATGAAGCTCCATCCAAGCTCTGAAGGACTCAAGATGCTCGGCCGGGTCTCCGCATCTAGAGTAGGGAGCGATATGGGGCATTCGTAACATGGATGAGAGTTGAGCCCCCATAATGTCGTCGGTGAACGGTGGTTCAGCTTCCTCAAGCATAGCCTCCATAGAGGTCGGACCCTAGGCTCGACATGCCTATTGAATGCCACCGAGCTGTCCTTAGATTTCTTTGAGCTCGGCTTCCCACACGACTTCACTTTCTACTATGGCCTCGAGAGCCTTTCTGCGTCTCTTCTTCTTCAGGGTGCAGCGTAGATCGGATTCAGCGAGCTCAGTTGCCTCCACGATTTGCGTGGGGATGCACTTGCTTTGTTCCGGTCGATCCTTTATAACATACGAGTCGTGAGGTGGTTTAGAGGTCGAGACTGGGTGGAAGCTGCTCCTAACGTCACGCCTTGGTCGGGGAGGGGGTGTTGTCGTTCTAATATGCACATTATTTGATCCACATTGCTGGTTAGGGCCTCGACTTAATTCTTTAGGAAAATGAGTCGACCGGCTCTGTTGCGGGGCCTACCCGAGACCACTGCTGGAATGAGGTTGGTATGATGTTCCGACGGTGATTCTTCAAGTTGCTAGTCTGGTGCGAGGATTGGCTGCTCTGGATATTACTTGACCTCACGCGAGTTATGAGGAGCCTACGGAGGTCGAGACCGCTCAATAGGTGTCCCTTCCTTTGATCCATGGTCGAGGGGCAGGTTCTGGCTTTCTAGTATCTGGATTAACTAGTTCATATTACCGGTTAAGGCTTCGACCTGGTTCTCCAGAGAGACCAGACGGCCACCTCGATTTCAGGATCGATGAACAGGTGTGGGAAAAGCAGAGTCAACATCGTGCAGTGAAGGCAGACCTTGAAAATCTGCGGACTGCTTGACTATCATGTGAGCGACTAGTGTGGGAGTTGTCGTGGCGATGGCCACCAAGGTCTTCTTTCTTCCTTTCACCATTACGAAACCTTTGTGAGATGGAAACGACTTTGACATCGTTCCCACAAACAGTGTCAAACTGTTGATGGATAAATCTGGTCAATCTCGCCTCACCTCCTCCGAGCTGCTGAGTACCTGTAATTAATTAAGATACAAGAGAATGCACTGGGGGTGCCAGTTAAGGTCGAGGACCCTTCGATGCCTAAGTCATGGTAGGTCTATAAAATGAGTAGAAGAATTGAGATATTTGTCATAAACCTTTACCATGGTAGGGGGTATATTTATAGGATTTCTTGATCATTTACATGTTTGAGTTGATTTAAGGGGCCTGTATTGGAGTCAGACTCTAACTTCAAGAATATCCTCGATTGGCATGATCCTCGACAAAAATCTCGGAAGGTAATCTTATCTTTATATATTGTAAGAGTATTTTTATTCCGAATTAGTGGTCAATATCTGAGGCCAAGGTTGGTACCCTAGCCCGAGGTCGGCATCCGAGGTCGAGGTTGGTACCGAAGGCTGAGGTCAGTATCTGAGGCTGAGGTTGGTACCCAAGGCTGAGGTCATCTCCTGAGGTTGGCGAACAAGACCGACCTCTAAAGTCATTGGTCGGCATAAAAGGTCGGGGTAATTTTCTTGCCCTTAAGCAATCCATAGTTATCGAGTCAGGCTACTTGGCTTATTTGTCTCATATATTTGTTTTATCCTCATTTTACCCATAACAGTAATCATTACAATTTTACATTATATTATTTGTGTTACTGATTTTATGTTTCAATAATATAAAAGTATCATCAATATGATTTTATCATATATATCTAAACATAGAAATTATCAACTAGAATATTTGTTTTCCAGAAGGTGAGTATTGTAATTTATAATTATTGTATGTTTATTATACATCATCATCAGGCCTCATTTGGCACCATGGATTTGAAATGCCTTAGATTAAAATTTTCCTGAATTTGAAATAGCTTGGATTTGGAATCCTGTGATTGTGTTTGGCACCCTCAATTTATAATCCATTGTAATTAAAAAGTAGTTATGCATATTATATTTATAGGGATTTAAATTTAATTATTAAATAAATTTTAATATCCCTAATTAGTGTACCTATGTGATGTTTGACACAATGATTGTAATAAGCACATTGGAATATATACTTTAGTAAAAAAAAAATGATGAAATTCCAAGTCTTAAATGGGCCGTAAGTAGAGGATCACATATGAGACACTAACCAACAATTTTTAACAGTTGATTTATATGGACAATGTTTGGATTGCGCAGGTTATCCTATTGAAGTAATTTTAGTGATACAATTGAGAATCTGATTGTTTTAAGACATTATTAGTGGGTCAGGTGCTCAATAGATTAGTAGTATCTAGTGACATGCATGTTACACATGCCACTCATGGGAGGATTTTAAGATGTAATCCTAGCTTCCACCTTAATTTCAAGCTTGCTTTTTGAAGGGATATGAAATCCTCATTTACTTTATGGTGCCAAATAGTCAAAGAACTTAAAATCCCTTCAAATTCTCTAAAATTCATGGTGCCGAATAACCTTAATTATGTGTCAAGCGGATGAGAGATTTGAAATCTCCTTAGATCCTCATAATTCCATAGTGCCAAACGACACCTTATAATTTGCAATCCAAATAAGTGTAAATCTATGTGGAAGAGTGAGCCCTCAAGATCTGACGGTCCACACGATATGAGACCTCCACAAAGCCGAACATGAATGGTCTAGACCTAGTGGTCCGCCTAACCACTACTGGAGAAGATGTGTTTAATCACCCCTTTGATTCTACGGTATAGATGGCCTCGAATTATGATCTATGACTTAGATCGTCCCAAGGACAAGATAAATTGACAAATATCAATCTATCACTTTTCTCATTTTACTCTCGTTGTTGCTTAATCTATTATTCACGAGAGAGTCTCTTCCCATTTATAGGGAAGGATGGGGAGTTTGGATGAGATCGAAAATTATCCAGTCTTATCCATATCTCCTTATCTAAATCTTCATTTAAAGTTGAATTTGAAATTCAACTTCAAATGGAAGAAAGAAAAATGATTAATAAAAAAGAGGTCAAACCTTATTGGACCCACCCACCAGTTATTGCCTACCAGTGGGCCCCACCGGCCTATGTCCAACATCTCCCACTAAATCACATTGTCGAATAGGCACAAAAAAAAATAATAATTTGTCCATCTAACTCGCTAAATAATAATTAAAACAAAACATCGCGATCAAAAGAATCAGAGGCTTGGGATCAGTTGGATTACCATAATCTTCTCACGGGTGTTTAGGTACTAAGTGGTCACCTAACTAGTACTCAATAACTCAAGCTTTATAATGCCTGTCCTAGTCCGTATGATCACATCGGATGGAGTTAACTCTCGATCTGGAGTACTCGGCCAACATACGCACTTATTCAACTTATTGAGTTATTATGAAAACCCGATTTTCACAAACTCAAACTAAAATCAATTTAAAACAATACTTATATATATACTTTTAAGAAAGTATATTGTTTGCAAAAGTCTATAAAAAAAACTCGATATTGCCGGAGAATAAGTCTTCAAGTGAGTATTTATAGTTCTAGAAACTTGGTGTAGCTGTCACAGAATCTTCCCCACGTAAATGTGTAATTTGGAATCAATCAAGCTGCTTTCCTAATATAACTAAGTCTGGCCAACAAGGACCTTTCGTTATAGTATACTAAAGTAGCGACACTCAATCTCATCCTCCTATACACAAGAGGAGAGTAGCTAAGGACACAAAGAGTCACCTATGGGACTGGCTACTCGCACGTTGTAATGATTAGATCGAATTAAAGCAATCTGTAGGTAAAATGTCCCAGCACGTGGCTACAATCCACGTCGTAAAGTAAACAATACTAGGTATATGTTGGGTCTACAATACGCATGTCATTACACATGAGGTACGACTCATCTCATAACCTCACAACCTATCTGTTAAATTAGGCTATAACGTTGATTGCATGTAAAGTAATGGTGCAATTATGTTATTCGACTTAATTAGTTTCATCTTCAATCTTTTAAGATTATAGGCGGATACGACTCACTTATATCCTCATCCTTTATTATTCACAATAAAGAGAAGTTTATACATCAGTTTATGAACATCGCTCCAAATATACCTCTCTTGTACATTCAAGGTTGGTCAACCCGTGCGAGTGGGTGATCGTCTTGCTGACAAAAAATAGAAATCGTACATGATCTCATGGTAAATGCTGATGATCTACATACCTAGTCTATATAAGTACTTAATACTGAATAAATGAAATGTGTTATTCATTAATGAAAGATCAAATGTACTAGATATAAGCATATCACTCAAGCTCTCCTCAATCTCATCTGCCTGACGTGAACCTGAAATAGATCTCTAGCTATAGATTTTGTTATGGGATCAGTCATCATCTCCTTAGTAGAAATGTAGTTGAATGCGATCTTCTTATCTCTCACTTAATTACAGATGTAATGATACTTAATCTCAATGTGCTTGGACTTCTGGTGGTGTTTAGGGTCATTTGCCAAGTAAATGGCAGAAGTATTGCCTATCTTCAGCGATATAGGTTGATGAACACTCAATACAATACCCAAACCTAGTAAAAATCTGCAAACCCATACACACTCCTGAATTACAGTACAACATGCAATGTACTTGACTTCGATAGATAAAAGAATTATGGATGTCTATTTCTTACTCGACCATGAGATAGTTCCCTCTCTAAGTAAGAAGATATATCCTGAAGTAGACTTTTCCACAATGGTATCATTACCCCAAGAAGCATCAGAATATCCTTTGAGCTCGAACTTTGTACCTTCATAACATAACATTAGGTCTTTCTTTCCTCTAAGATAGCAGAATATACGTTTGACGGCTTACCAATGAGACTATCCCAGGTTACTCTGATAACGGTTGACTATGCCAGCTACATAACTAATATCCGATCTAGTGTAAAACATAACATACATTAAACTCCTTACTACGATTGCATAAGGTACTGAGGACATAGCCAATTTTTAGGCTTTAGTCTGGGGACAAGATTTTGTCTAACTTGGTAACTTTGTCCAAAGGCGTTTCAACAACTTTTTGAAATTTTCATCCTGAACTGCTTAAAGATCTTTTGTATGTAGGTGGCTTGAGACAAGCCTAAGAATTTCCTAGGGCTATCCCTAATGATTTTTACCATAAGAATAAAGTTAGCTTCACCAAGATCTTTCATCTTAAAGTTCGAAAATAGCCAATCTTTAGTCAACATCAACAATTGCATGTCATTACCAGCTAGCAGGATATCGTCTATATGTAGAGATAGTATCAGAAAAGATCTTCCAGACCATTTCATGTATACGCAATTATCTTCTTCGCTCATTGTGAATCAAAAAGTAGTGATGGCTAAGTAGAACCTTATGTACCACTATCTTGAAGATTGCTTCAGCCCATATATACATTTCAACAACTTGCAGACTTTTTTTTGGATGCTTTTTGTCTACATAACCCATGGTCTGTTGTATGTATATCTCTTCATCCAAGTTACCATTTAAGAATGTGGTCTTTACGTCCATCTGATATAACTCTAAGTTTAAACTTGCGACAATGGCAAGATCATGCGGATTGAGGAGAACTTTGCAACAGCTAAAAAAATCTCATTGTAATCAATGCCTTCTTTCTATGTGAAACCTTTAGCAATTAATCTTGTTTTGTACTTATCCATTATAGCATTTGCCTTTCTTTTAATCTTGAATACCCACTTATTGCCTATCGCTTTCCAATTGGAAGACAGATTTACAAGTTTTCAGACTTTATTCTTCTTTATAGAAGTGATCTCTTCGTTTATAACAGTCACCCAATCGGCTGAGTTAGAAAATAATAATGCATCCTAATAAGAATCAGGTTCATCATCATCAACCGCAACGCAAGAGAATCACTGCCCCTCAATATCGAAGTATCTTTGAAAAATCAATCATCTTTTACTTCGACGTAACTTAGGAGCCTGCTGAGATGTTCTCCCACTGTCCTAACGAACTATAGGAGCATCATCATTTTAAGAAGCAGAACTCTCACTCTCATGAGATATATCGAGAATTTTAAAAAGTTTTATTGTAACCTTTACTTCATTTGATTGGGGTATCTATCTTCGACGAAGGTCACATCCTGAGATTCTATCTCAATCCATTATCCATAGTCCTTATAAACTAGGGGATATCTTATGAACACACATTCAATAGTTTTACTATCAAGTTTCCTTTTATGCGAGGCAGGTAGCAAAATATATTCCAAATATCCCCAAGGGCATAGATTAACTAGAGAAGGAATCCTCCCATACCACATCTCATATGGGGTCTTAGAAATGAATTTGAATGAGACTCTATTAAGGACGTAGACAACTATTAGTAGTGTGTCTCCCCATAATGTGGTAAAGAGATTGGCTTGTGCCATCATCGATCGAACCATGTCTAATAGTGTCCTATTCCTTCTCTCTACAATACCATTTTGTTGTGGAGTGTAAGCCATTATGTACTGCTGTAACGTCTCGAAAAAATTCGTATAAAGACTCGAGTATCACCTCAGGCAGAAATCACTCAGGACCAAATCCTTTAGAAATTAGACGAGAATTAGCTAGTGCTAAACTAGAGTACCTGTGAAATTAGCACTAATCACTTTAAATATGATCTGCAAGACCCAAAACATGTAGAATCATTAAAGCTACTTTACCCTGAAATTTAGAATCAATCTCTAAACCTGTTGCTCTCGGGAGCACCTTGAGACTCCGTATCGGACCTGGACCGCGCGTCGAAAGTTCGATTACATGAAACCATACGGTTATGACTGCTATGTTGGACTTAACCACTACTTCAAAAATCAAGTCCTAATAGTATCCGGTAATGCGCAACTTGAGCCCGGAGCGAAGTGTGTGAGAAACACGAATATCTTTAGGAAACGAACTGAAACTTAAGTGAATTGAGTCATTTCACTTGTAGGCCAAATCTAAGGATTTAAATTGTTGGAATCTGACCCAATTACAGCCTCGGATCAGGAAAAATTTTCAACACATGTCAGTACACTTGTGGCCTGATCAAGTACCGGTGATCGTTGAACTGAAACTGGTCCGCCACGGTCGAGCTGTAAATCCGATCAGACAGAAAACTCAGCTTGACCTAGATCTAATGTCAGGAAGCATAAGTTCGACCGCATGAAGAAAAGGGGCCTCCAGATGTGCTCCGTTGGACCGAAACGGCCAGTCTTTAGCTATAACCTAAGTATACCATGGCCCTGGGGCCATTCTCAACACTTCTGGGCCTATATAAGGGCCTAAAACCCTCTCTCTCTCTCATTCCATACGAATTCCTAACCCTAGGAGAGAGAAGAGAGAGAAAAGAGAAGGAAAGAGAGAGAAAGTGAGAGAGAGAGAGTTGGCGTTTGCTTCTGGGATTCTTCCCTGACGCTCTACGTGCTTAACCGCCACATCTGTATCGCTTTTCCGGCGATTCCGACTCCGTACTTGGGTAAGAAATCCTAACCCTAACCTGTTTTAGAGGTTCAAATAGAGCAAATGATAGGATAGCTAACCTAGTCACTATTATAGGTTGTTGTGGTGCCGTAGACAAAAACTTCGTGTACGAACTGAATTCGTTACGAGTCTACCAGCGTAAGGTGTGGATTATAAATGTTTATGTTATGGTTTTCAAGGCTTTCAATGTCAGTAATTATTTATGACTGACTTGATTACTGTCACATGTGTGTAGATACAATGTTTTCCACATATTGCATGTATATGTAGATTATGTGAATTTTAATGCATTTCATGTGCATATTGAAATGTTCGAATGTGTATGGAATTATGATTTATGCTTGCCATACTCATTGACTAATAATACATGCTTGGTGTACTCACAGTGAACCCCTTGTAAAGGGATTTGCTATAATACCTGTTATAACTACCACATTACATGTATATGATATGTGTAGCCTAAGTGTTTGATGAAATGCCTGAATGTGAAAATGCTTGTAACGAGGGTGTTGAGATGAGATTTTCAACTCCTTTATCTATGGTTATAGAATCCTTCATACAACCTATTTTAGTACTATGTGAATTAAGGATGAAATGCTATTGTCTAACGCATGTGTAGTATGTGGTTTGTTGAATTGCTTAGAGTAAGATTTATATTTGATTTTAGCTTTCATATGCTGTCCTTGATTAATACCTATGCATACTATTATTTGTATTGTGTTTGGGGCTACGATGTAGTCCAGGCAATCAGTAATGGTCTATGGTTGGTGGTCGAGCTGTTTAGCTACGACAGACACGCCCGATGAATTTGAGTCGTACGCTGCTTGTCAGCAGTGCTTAGGCCACATGGACTGTTTGCGCGCTCCATGTCGATCAGCTCGACGTATGCTCTTACCAGTCGAGCTTGTCAAGCAACCCGATTGGCCTAATGTATGTTCTCCATGTATGGACGCTATTGCTTGAATCTAAGGTACCAAACTCACCAGTGAAAACTCGTTTAACCTTAGTACCTTGATCCGCTAAGACTCATGAGCCGGGCATAGTAGTATGGGACACCGTGGTCGAGCTGTCGGCCTACGCTGGGGTGACGAGCCTCCCTATAGTATCCAGTGAGCAACCCAGACTCGTGATCCGAATACGGTGGTATGGGACACTGTATTCGTGCTGTCGTCCTACGATCAGGTGATAAGCCTCTTGTAGTGACCTCGAGCATAATCTAAACTGCGCTGAGGTGATGAGCCTCTCTGTAGTAAACTAGAGTATAAACCAGACCTGCACTGAGGTGACGAGCCTCTCTGTGGCGACTTGGAATCATCTATCGTATGTGAATGACTAGGAGTGACGACCCTAGATGGATCAATGTTTGGGTATATAATATAAAGGGAGGTACCTTAGCTTCCCAATCCTACTGTATGAAAAAGGGCTAACTAAGAACTTGGATAATATAATCATGCATCGCATTGCACGGTGCTTTAGCGAGGAAGTGCACATTTACTGAGAGTGGTGCATGCCACGATCGTAAGATGTTGTCACAAGAGGGAGTGCAGGTGAGGGCATGTATCATTACAACATACCATTCTTGCATTAATAAGAGTACTTAGGACATGAGTGTTGTATTGCTTTATCATTACTGCTTGACTGAATTGATAACATGTTAACCTTTGCTTCATAGTTCCACTGAGTTGATCACTCACTCCGACATTCTGGGATGGTGTTGTACACACCAACCAGACTTTGTCTTAGCTGCAGGTGATGGCAATGCTTATGAGGCAGAGCTGAACTATTACAATGATGAGGAGGAGTTCTCCTATATGCAACTCTCTAGCAGGTCCATGTAGACCTAGAGTTGCGCTGATGGGGCTACAGGGTTTTGGGATAAAGAACATTACACTTTCTTATTTTGTACATTTTGGAACTGAACTTGTAATTATTTAACCTAGTGACATTCATACTCTGAAGGCTTGCTATTATATTTTGAATAGTTTTATACGTATCACAGTCTTCCGCTAGCGTACTTTAATTGCCTCTGGAGTATGATATGCTGTTTTGGTATAATCTCATTCATGTTTAAGGCACTAATACAGACAATATTTAATCATCATTATCTATGTTGCATAAATTGATGCATTGGAACTCGGGAGTTGAGTCTATGCTCGACCCCCCGATTTTCAGGGCGTTACAACTACCGAACAATGCAAACATTTTCACAATATAATTTAAATATTTCAGATATATATGCTGAGGGTCAAATATTGCATATTAAACCCTATTTATCACTTGGTTTTATGAACATGATAATGCTTAATGCTCTATTTTAATCATGTTTGTGTTGCAAGGTGAATTTAAGAGCTTGGATTGAAAAGGATGTTAGAAGCATGGATTTGACGCTCAAGAATTACCAAAGACAAGTGTGGATTTGATGAAACCAAGAATGAAGAATGCACATACTAATGATATAAGAAAACCAAGTCAAGATGAAGAAAATCGTAGTTTTCAAGTGAAATTGCATAATCCTCGACTAGTCCTGGACACCGCTCGACCAGTCCAGGCTACGCACGACCAGTCCTAGACACTGCTCGATCAGTCGAAGCTCGACCGGTCAAGGTTCCTCGACTTGAACTCCAGTGAGTAAAACAACTAAATTTTTATCATGCTCGACCAGTCGAGGGTGTCCCATGACCAGTCAAGGATGGCCCACGACCGGTCGAGGACGTCCCACGACCAGTCAAGCGTTATGCAATTTTTGCGCGGACTGCGTTTTCACTTGGTGCTAAAGTGTAAGACCTAAAACTATAAATAGGGGTCCCTAGGGCACTCCTAGGCATCATCTAGGGTTTGAGGAGTGGAGCAAAGGTGTGGAGAAGCTGTCGCTAAGAGTTTTTTCTTCCTTTTCTTTAGTTATTTTATGCTTTTCTTAAGAGATTCTAGTTCAATCATGTCTATGGTTGGCTAAACCTCTTAGCTAGGGCTAAGAGGTGAAGCTTGTAGCGTGATTGGGATGTTTCTATTGCTTTGATTCATGTTTATATTGAACTATCTTTGATTCTAGTTCGATGATAAGGAATACTTCTAATTTTTTATGGTTTTTTGTGACTCAAATTACAATGGATTTGCGATAGCTTTGAGTATGTTCTTTTCATGTATTGGGATTGTGAATTTAGGACCATTGTCCCTTAGGCATGGTTGGATGATGGAATCCTCCCTAACTTTCCCAATTCTCCCAGATTGGTTATGGATTTGGTAAATTGTTGTTGTTTGCCTTGTCTCCTGGGCATGGTTTTATGACGGAATCATTTTCAGTTCTTACACCTCTCATCCATTGAGAACTAGGTCAAAGGAAGTTTAGATTTGATTTTACTGAGGTATCTTTCAATTGGATAGGATGAGACTCCGATTCCAATCGTGTAACTTGAATCAAGCATAGATCTCCCTGATCTCTACAAGTGGATCCTTGACACTCTAGCTACCACCTTTAATTTCATTAGTTTTAATCATAATTACTCTCTCAAATATTTTAGATTAAGTTTTCATCTTTTTATAGTTCTTCTTCTAGTTGCTCTTAGAATACTCACGAGATTAGTCCCTATAGATTCGACCTCGGTCTCACTGAGATTATTACTGCATCGCGACCCTACACTTGGGGTTGTGAACAAGTTTTTGGCGCCGTTGCCCGGGACTAACGGTTGCCTTTTTCTAAGATTAGCCAGATTTGGAATTAGTTTAAGATTAGGGTTTTTCTAGTTTCTATTTTTAGGATTAAGATTTTTTGAATTATTTTAGAAACTAACTCTTTTCGAAACTTTCCTTTTTAAAAATTAACTCCTTTTTTTTTTATTTTTGTTTTTAAGAACTTTCTAATTTTAGAATTTCTATTTTTAGAAAATGACTTGTTGTTTTCTTTTATAGGATTCTAACATAGAACCTTCTAAATTGGTAACTTTTTTCTAATTCTCTCTTTCTATTTCTAGATCTCTTATTACTGTAGGATTTTTCATTTATTTTTTCAGGATTTAATTTAGAGTTAGGGTTTCACCATGCAAGAATAGATACGTCAGTATGCTGAGATGGATAAGAGCTATTAGGAAGGGATGTATGATGATTATGATAGAAATCAACCTATGTCTCAAAATTTTTCTGAAACCATCATCGAGAACCGACCGGAATATAATGCTCGACCAGTTAAGAAGTCCTTACGCGATCATATGCAGGAGAATAATTACACCCCATGGATTAAGAAGACAGTATGTGAGTGTCTGGGTTATCATAACTATGGGAGTGAGAATTATTATCACCCATCAGACAAGAAGAAAACAATGAGAAATTATATTATGGGTGATAATGTGTATTAACAACCATCGGATTCTCCCACCTATGATCCCTATGACTATGATCAGTGGAAACATGAAAATTAGAAAGATAAACCAACAACATGTTATAATGATTATTCTCTTAGATCCCCTACCTTTGAGATTCAACCAGAAACAATCCAAGAGGATTCATATTAGAGTTACATAGACTGTCTTGCAAAAAGTAGAAAAATATTAGAAGCGCTTGATTTGCGCATTAATAAGTTAGAGGAGGCTCGTTCATCCCAGCCATAACTCAACCCAGAAACACAATGTGAGAAAAGTGACCTAACTTGCTTGTGAAGAACTCTGGAATCTGGAATGAGGAGTTGGATTCCGTTAATGAGTATGCGGCTCAATTTTCTGAAGAGTTGATCTTGATGATGATCTAAAGGAATGATCAAGAGAGGTGGGTGTCTTTCAAATATAATGACATTGATATACTTCACTCACATGACACACTTGGTTTCAATGATGAAGGATAGGTTAGTTTATTCGAACCTCAACCCAATTTAGGAATAGAATGTGAGGAATGTGATACCATCCCAAGTGTGTACTGCACAAAATTAGAAGATAATGAGTATTGGGATGACGATCATGAATGTTTAGCCCAAATTCGACTGGAATCGATCTCAAGTTTGGCCTAGGTCAATGATTAAGAGGTTCAGGAAGTTGTCAACCATAATGATCTACTCCACCTATCTGACATGGCCGATTTAAATGTGGAGGATAAACCACTTTCAACTAACCCTTCCAACTTTTATGAGGTATGGTTAGAGTACTCCTCTGAATTAAATGATGATAAGATAAGGAAGATGGACGAGTTGCTCGATATGACTTTGGAATTTGAAACCATCCAGTTGAGGCCACCATTTGAGTTGTCAACCCTTAACAATACAATGCCTTTACTGAGTGGTATCGATGAACAGAGTTTTCACATCAATGCTTCACCCATTGATCTTCAATCTGTCTGTGCAAGGCAAGTGCAAGAGAGCATGCATCCATCCACTTCCAGAAATGATGGAATCCTTGGGCAGATCATCACAAGCTTTAATGAGGAAAATGAGTCACTTGGGCAGATCATCACAAGCTGAATTTTCTAACTCTTTGGACGATTGCTTGACACACTTTGCGGATTCAAATGGTCCCATCATACAAGACATAGTGAATGCATGGCATGACAACACCTCGGTAGTTGTTACTGACTAAGAGAACCCTTATCCTTAAACCTATCCCTCCACAGATCTTGAATGTTTACCATTAAAGGGGGAGGAGCTAGGAATTGAACCGAAGTTTGAAACTTCGGAATGTGTTGAGACTACATTATCCGCTGAGAATTTTTCTGAATTTTATCTACTTATAGTCTCTGATTCACCATGGAGTACTAACATTAAAACTTTTTCTATCACAAGTGAATCATATATACTTTGGATACCTCAAGTGATTCAACGATAATTTTTTACTGAAGTCTATAAATTTCTTTAGAAATTCATGCTCCAGGGCATCCAAGCCTATTGCAAAAAAGGCTTTTGGATGATCTTGTTGAGAAACCTACTGAGAAATTTATCAATGTATTGGTTGGAAGAGAAACCTTACGGCATGACTGGGTAGTTTTTCCTTTGCTTTCCTAGTTTAGGATTAGTTTATTGCTTTCATGTTATGTTTAGGATAGTCAGCTTTATGCTATTTAGGATAGTTTACCTATTGTCTGTTTGAGTCTTTTGTGCTAAACCATCTTCATACTGAGATCATAGGAAACACCTCAAATTTCCTTCTTCAGGTACTACCTTTCCATTACTTCTCCTTTACTTTCATTGTCTCATGTGCATTGCAAGCTTATATCTTTTACATTGAGGATAATGTAAATTTTATGTTGGGGGTGTGGATTAGGCAAGCTAATCAGTGTTTTCTTAGTTTTTGAGTAAAAATTGTGAAAATTTTACAGAAAATTTTGTAAATTCAAGTGATTTTGAAGTTCATCCGTGATTTTGAAGTATAAGATACTTAAGGTTGGTGATTTATGACTCTTGGGTTCAGTTACTTATTAGATTTCATAGTTAAGCTTGAATTATTAATCGATGATTAGAAGTTTTAAACATTGATTGAGTCATGATTTCACATGTCACATCTAGCTTTCACATTAAAGCTTCAGTCAACATTGAATTATTAACTTGGTGATTATTAAGCATAGAAGGAACCAACCTGGGGAATTTATCTATCATGTTCAATATTAAAAAAAAGAGAAAAAAAGAATACCCAGCTAAAAACAGTTGTCATAAAAAAGGGCTACCTATTGATGATCATTGAAAAGATTGAACATAGCGTGAAAGCCATCGATGGAAAAATCAAAAGTTGGAACAATAAAATGTTGAACTGTAAGGTAAGTTTTGGTTTAGGTTATAGTTATCCCGAATGCTCCTTTGATTATCAATGTTATCATGAAAATAAAGAATTGAACATTTGATTGTGATAAGTTTAGGTTTCACTATGCATTCATGGAACTCAATGTTTAGAATTGTTCTAATTCGTGGATTAATACTTTGAACTAGATTGTGAAATTTACTGAGTGCTAGGGTTTAGGAGAAAGTAATGCTCGACATTGATGTATTTTAGAATTCTATTATCTAGATTGTTTTTAAAACGACTTGAGCTTATAGAAATTATACAACGGTTTTCGAAATATTTTTCACATACTTTACTCGGGACTAGAAAAATGCTAGTTGGGAATTGTGTTGAGGGTCAAATATTGCATATTAGACCCTATTTATTACTTGGTTTTACGAATATGATAATGCTTAATGTTCTATTTTAATCATGTTTGTGTTGTAAGGTGAATTTAAGAGCTTAGATTGAAATGGATGTTAAAAGCATGGATTTGACGCTTAAGAATCACTAATGACAAGAGTGGATCTGATGAAACCAAGAATGAAGAATGTACATACTAAAGATCCAGGTAAACCAAGTCAAGAATGAAGAAAATTGAAGTTTTGAAGTGAAAGTGCATAATCCTCGACCAGTCCTAGCCTCTGCTTGACCAGTCCTGGACACCGCTCAACCAGTTGAAGCTCAACTAGTCAAGGTTCCTCGATTCGAACTCTAGCGAGTAAAACAACTAAAATTTTGTCCTGCTCGACTAGTCGAGGGTGTCCCACAACCGGTTGAGGACGTCCCATGACCAGTCGAGGACGTCCCACGACCAGTCGAGCGTTATGCAATTTTTATGCGGACTGCGTAAATTTGAGACGGTTTTCAAAAATTTTCACTCGGTGCGAAAGTGTAAGACTTAAAACTATAAATAAGGGTCTCTAGGGCACTCCTAGGCATCATATAGGGTTTGAGGAGTGGAGCAAAGGCGTGGAGAAGCCGTCGCTAAGAGTTTTTTTCTTCTTTTTCCTTAGTTGTTTTATGCTTTTCTTAAGAGATTCTAGTTCAATTATGTCTATGGTTGGCTAAACCTCTTTGTTAAGGCTAAGAGGTGAAGCTTATAGCATGATTGAGATGTTTCTATTGCTTTGATTCATGTTTATATTGAACTTTCTTTGATTCTACTTCGATTATAAGGAATACTTTCAGTTTTTAATGGTTTTTTGTGACTCAAATTACAATGGATCTGCGATAGCTTTGAGTATGTTCTTTTCATGTATTCATATTGTGAATTTAGGAAATTCTATTGTTCACCATTGTCCCTTGGGCATGGTTGGATGATGGAATCCTCCCTATCTTTCCCAATTCTCCCAAAGTGGTTATGATTTTGGTAAATTGTTGTTGTTTGCCTTATCTCCTGGGCATGGTTTTGTGACAGAATCACTTTCAGTTCTCACACCTCTCATCTAGTGAGAACTAAGTCAAAGGAAGTTCAGATTTGATTTTACTGAAATATCTTCTAATTGGATAGGATGAGACTCCGATTCAAATCGTGTAACTTGAATCAAATTAGATCTCCCTGATCTCTACAAGTGGATCCTCGACACCCTACTTACCACATTTAATTTTGCTAGTTTTAATCACAATTACTCTCTCAAATATTCCAGATTAAGTTTTCATCTTTTTCTAGTTCTTCTTTTAGTTACTCTCAGAATACTCACAAGATTAGTCCCTATGGATTCTGCAAGTGCTATGTTTTCTAGCTCCTATAATTGTCAAATTGTGTAGTGTCAAAACCTCTTGGAATCTGTGTCTTGTGTAGCTCATCTATATATTCAAGACTGTGCATCTCATGTACAAGAACAAAGGTCTTTACCTCAAGAACTTCAAATGTAAGATTAAGAGATATACATACTCAAGTATAATACCATAGGATAGTTCACTCCTTCAAGCTTCAAAGTTCAAGGTTTTAAAGCTTCATCTAAGGCAAGACAATAGTCTTTACTTTAGTACTCAAAGCTCAAGGTGAAGTACAACTCAAGTACCTCGAGCTCAAGCTTCAATGTATTTCAAATTCAAGGTTCAAAATGTCTCAAGTTCAAGCTTCATCATATGTCAAGATCTCAAGCTTCGTGAACTTCAAAGAACAAATATCAACTGAAGCAAAAGAAGATTTAATGTTTATATATCGTTTTTTAAGGTATGAATGACCCTAGATTGACCATAAGATAGGTCATTTTGAATACATAATTTAATTGGGTCACTTTATAAGTGCATAGTCTGTTTTTCGACTAGACATAGACTATGTTCGACTAGTCCTAATACTGGCTTGACCAGTCCAAGAAATTTCTTGACCAGTCCTAAGTTTGTTACTAATTTTCAGAATTTTTTGTTAAAACCTCGACCAGTCCTGGAGACTGCTCGACCAGTCCAGTAGGCTCGACTCAAAGTCCAGTAACTAAAATGGGTCCCGCATGACTAGTCGTGGATAGGACTCGACCGGTTGAGCAGGCCCTTCGACCAGTCATGGAATGACCTGATCTTTTCGTGCCCAAATTTTCAAAAGTTTATTGGTCCTTCGACCAGTCGAGCTGTCCTCTATGCCAATCGAAGGAACAAGTTCTGCACTTATAAATATAGCACAATTTTCAGAGTTTGATATCCAATTCAAGCAAAATCAAGACATCACTCTGAGAGATAAGTTTGTGATATTCTTTAGTTATTTAGTGCTCATTTAATATTCTCTTTAATTAACTTTTTGTATTTGATTTTGTATTCTACATTTCAATATTATTTGAAGAAGGGATTGAAGTTTTCCCATTTCTTGGAATCAAAATCAAATCAAGCTAGCCAAGGTGATTTAATCTAAAATCAATTTAGAACTTAGAACCATTTTATAAGTAAGTGTGAACATTGAACATCTACGTTGAACTTCTACTTTGAATTGGTTCTACCAGACTACAACAAAAGAGAATATCCAGATAAGTATTTTATAATTTTTGTAAATTCATTCTTTTTGTTTCTTTAAGATTGTGCCAGAAAAATCTCTTTCTTATGGTTTATCTGAGGTGATCTAGAAAACTCAGAGTGTGGGGCTTTTGAATTGTGTAAGCTCACTTGAAAGACACAATTGTGAGGGTTTTAGGTGAACCTTAAAAAACCTATTTCATAGTGAAAGCTAATATCTATTGTGTGAGGATATTAGGAGTGGAGATAATTGTGTGGCTGTTTTTCTAAACAATTGGTGTACACACAAGCGAACCACTATAATTTCTGGTCTTGTAGTGATTGATTGAATATTTTATTGTGTGGATGTTGTAATTTCCCTTTATACAATTGTAGAGAATGTTGTGATTCTTTTTATGCAAGTGTAGGAATGTTGTAATAGCTTAGTTACTTTCTTTGCTATTCTTTTCTTTATTCCTCTATATCAGTTTAAGATTTTGATACACAGACCGTTCTAGGAATCAGGTTGTCCTACCATAAACCATTGATTTTTGGTGTAAGGTTGTCCTTAGAACAACATCTATATCAACCTCTCAATACTTGTACATTTGAGGTTGTTTTACATTTCTGCATTGTGAGATTGTTTGTGTGCTATCTTTATTTATAGTTGTTTAAATTTCATATTTAATTTTTAATTTGGCATAGTCCTATTCACCCCCCCAAGGACTTGTAGCTTGGCCTTTTCAAGTGGTATCAAAGCCTAATAGCTCGCTTTAATTATTTTTTGGATTTATTTCCTGAGCTAATCGATCTTATCTTTTTAAGAAGTCAAATTTTGATAGCCTTTCAGTCACTAGGCCTCCACCATTTGATGGCTCCAATTATGCCTATTGGAAAGCCAGAATGAGGATTTTCCTAAAATCCATGGATGAGAGCGTGTGGCAAGCCACAACGACCAATTGAACCCCTCCAACCACTGAAGTGACTGGTACCAATGGATTTGTAACTGTAAAAGTAACACCTTATTTTACTTGGACCAGTCTTCAGAAAAGTGAAAGTAGTGCCAATGCAAAGGCTCTAAATGCCATTACTTGCGCACTATCACCAGATGAATTCAAGAGAATTATATCCTGTGATACTGCAAAGAAAGCTTAGGATGTTTTAGAAATGACACACAAGGGAACAACAATTGCCAAGAAATCTAAAGTCCAAATCCTCACAACCAAATTTGAGGAAGTACGTATGAAAGAAAGTGAAACTTTGATGGACTTCTATACAAGATTGAATGACATTGTCAACTCTATGTGGGGTCTCAGTGATAAAATCGTAGAAAGTAAAGTCTATGCAAAGATACTATGCTCACTGCCTGAACGGTTCAATTCAAAGGTGACTACGATCTAGGAACTTTGTAATACAGATAATATGAGGGTAGAAGAATTAGTTGGCTCATTACAGACCTATGAGTTAAACTTTAAAGCTCCTAAAAGTAAATCCATCGCCCTTAAATCTTTCAAACTTATTTATCAAGAAAATGACAATTTTGATTTAGAAAATTCTAAAGATGATATGGCCCTTTTAGTTAAAAAGTTTTATAAGATTTTCAAAAGTAAAAAGAGGGTTGATTACAAAAACCTAATGAAAGGAAAAAATCTAAATCTAAAACTTGAAAATCTTTAAAAGATAGTCAATGTTACAACTGCCATGAATATGGGCATCTAGCGAAGAAGTGTCCTAAAAAGGACAAATCGAAAAAGAAATGTATATTGGCTACTTGGGATGAATCTTCCTGCTCTGAAGCCTCTTCTGAGTCAGAAGATTCTGAAACCGAGTCGGATAATGATGTTAAAGCCCTAATGACTCTAGCCAAGTTCACTTTTTCAGATAATGATGATTCAACTAGTGAAGAAAATCTGAATGGTGATCATGAAAATGAAGAAGATCTTCAATATGCTTATAATGCCCTATACAAGAAAAGTTACAAAATTTCTGTAAAACTAAAACTTCAAAAAGAAAAGTTTTCAAAACTTAAAGAAAATTTTGATAATCTAGTCTTAGAAAAATCATACATTCCAGATTGTTTTGCAAAAAATAAATGCGATTTAGATTTCAAAACCTCTGTTGTTGAAAATCTAAAATCTGAAAATGAAAAGTTAAAAACTAGAAGTCTCTTCACTTTTGAGTTTAAAAGACACTTGGAGGTATGCCCAAGGTGATCTTAAGTTAGAAAAACTTTTATCCGGATCTAGAAAATGTGGCGACCGATCTGGATTAGGCTATAACAAAAGTATTCCTCCCAAACATAAGAATACTCTACCCAAATTTGTGAAAGAGGAGTCTTCAAACTCAAAAGGAAAAAGTCTGAATCAAAACTATTCTAAAAATGCTAAGACTTTTCAAACCTTAAAACCTAAAAGCAACCATTTCAACTATAAAAATAAGAATTGACTTAGTTAAGGAGCTCTTAAAATCTAACTCAGTGGGTTAATCTTATAACAACTACAAACATAAGAAGACCAACTATACTCCTAAACCCAAGACTATAATGAAATGGGTCCCTAAGGTTACTTGCTTGGTTGCTCACACCGCTTTCAAAGCTTCGAGCCATTCAAAGTGGTACCTATATAGTGGTTGCTCCAAATATATGACAGGCGACAAAGGTCTGTTAACCAATCTTAAAGACATGACTAATGGTTCAGTCATATTCAGTGATGGTAGCAATTACAGAATTATTGGCCAAGGTACGGTTCAACTCTTTAACCTCCCTCTATTTGAGAATTTTTTATATGTAAAAGGGTTAAAACACAACTTATTAAGCATCTCTCAAATATGTGATAATAATCATAGTGTAAAATTTACTAACTAAGGTTGTGAAATCCTAAATAAAAATGGTTCTATAATATTAACTGGTCGCAGAACTTCTGAAAACTGCTACATTGTGAGTGATTCAAGCTCATCTAATCTATCGTGTTACATGATCCATACCGATGAGACCGAATTATGGCAGAAGTGCCTCAGACATGTACACTATCACAACGTGTATAGATTGAGCAAAAGAGAGTTAGTAAGAGGTCTACCTAAATTATAGAAAGTGGACAAAATATGTGGTGAATGCTAGATTGGTAAACAAATCAGGAGTACTGACAAAAAGGTGAACTCCAATGCCACACTAAACCGCTCAAAATTCTCCACATGGATCTTATTGGACCAACTAGAATAGATAGTCGAGGTGACAAGAAGTACATTCTAGTAATTGTTGATGACTTTACCATATATACATGGGTAGTCTTCTTAAAGGATAAATAAAAAACTCTCGATGAAGTAAAAAGGGTACTTAAACGTATCCAAATGGAAAAATGATCTCAAGTCTGTAAGATCCATAGTGATCATGGATCAGAATTTGAGAATAACGGTTTTGAGAAATTTTACAGTGATCAGGGAATATCACATGAATTTTCTACACCCAAAACACCACAACAAAATGGTATAGTAAAAAGAAAAAATAAAGTGCTTCAACAAATGGTAAATGTAATACTAAATAGTATGAAGCTCCCTAAAAATCTTTGGGTTGAAGCTGTAAATATTGCTTGTTATATAATTAACCATGTTTACACTAGAAAATCAAATGGTAAAACGACTTATGAAATGTGGTTTAATAAGAAGCCTACTGTCAAATACTTTCGTGTTTTTGGCAGCAAGTGCTACATTTTACGTGACTGAGAATATCTGAGTAAGTTTGACACCAAAAGTGATGAAGGGATATTTTTAGGGTATGCTCTGAATAGTCAAGCGTATCGAGTTCTTAACAAGAGGACTGGTGTAATTCAAGAGTCCATTAATGTGGTTATTGACGATCACTTGAATACACCTGTCTCAAGTTTAGAAAATGATGAAGTTCTTTTAATTGATAAACCAAATACTTCATCAAGTCAAAATAACTCTGAACTGGGGACTGTTAAAGACCATCCAACTAATCAGATTCTTAAAAATTCTCTCACTGGTGTGCGCACTTGTAAACAAGTAGAAGATATGTGTAATTACGTGTACTTTACATCTCAAATAGAACTGACTAACTTAAAAGAAACCCTTTCTGGTGAAAACTGGATTGTTGCGATGCAAGAAGAGCTCAATCAATTTGTCAAAAAAGATGTTTGGTACTTAGTTCCAAGACCGAAAGATAAATATATTATCGAAACAAAATGGATTTTTAAAAATAAGTCTAATGAATGTGGTAATATTATTAGAAACAAGGCAAGGTTGGTTATACAAGGGTACACTTAAATTGAAAGCATTGATTATGATGAAACCTTTGCCCCAGTAACTCGTCTTGAATCAATCAAACTATTTATATCTATTGCATGCTTTAAAAAGTTCAAAATATACCAAATGGATGTAAAGAATACATTTTTAAATGGTGATTTGCATGAAGAAGTGTATGTTAAACAACCAACGGGTTTTGAAGACCCTAAGCATGCTGATCATGTATACCGCCTAAAAAAGCCCTTTACGGTTTAAAACAAGCTCCCAGGGCATGGTACAAAAAGTTAACTAAGTTTCTACTAAGTCATAACTTTATAATGAGAAGTGTTGATAAGACATTGTTTGTAAAGAAACATAATGATCACATTTTAATAGTTCAAATTTATATTGATGATAATATCTATGGATCTACATGCGCTAACATGACTGTTGAGTTTGCTGATCTTATGAAGTCTAAATTTGAAATGAGCATGGTTGGAGAATTGAATTATTTTCTAAGGTTGCAAGTTAAACAGTAACCTGATGGTTTTTTTATCTCTCAAACCAAATATGCTTTAAACTTGTTAAAAAGTTTGAATTTGAGAGTGAAAAAAATTTTGATACTCAAATGAGTACAACTTTAAAACTCTCAAAAGACTCTATAGGTAAGAGTGTGGATCCTAAGCTATATTGCAGTATAATATGAAGTTTGCTTTATTTAACTGCGAGCCTACCTGATATTGCATTTAGCGTACGAATTTGCGCTAGATATCGATCTGACCCTAAAGAGTTACATTTAATCGCTGTTAAGCGGATTATGAGATATGTTGTTAGTTCAGCAAATCTTGGTCTCTGGTATCCACATGATACTAGTGTGCAATTAGCTGGTTACACGGATGCTGATTGGGCTAGTAACATTAATGATAAAAAATTAACTAGTGGTGGTTGTTTCTATGTAGGAAACTATTTAGTTTCTTGGCATAGTAAGAAATAAAATTCCGTATCGCTCTCAACTGTTGAGGCTGAATACATAACGACAGGTAATGTATGTACTCAGCTTGTATGGATGAAAAGAATGCTAAGCGATTACGGAATTGCGCAAGATTCTATGGTTTTATATTGTGATAATTCAAGCGTAATTAATATATCTATAAGTCCAATCCAGCATTCACGAACCAAGCATATTGACATTCGATTTCACTACATTTGTGAATTAGTGGAAGACAAGACAATTTCCTTAGATTATATTCTGACCGAGAATCAACTAGCTAACATATTCACAAAATCGCTCAACAAAAGCAGGTTTGCTAAATTGAAATTTGATCTTAGTATGTGCAATATGAATTAATAATTCACATCTTTGTGTATCATAATGTATATATTTGTTATTTTAAAATTTTAGAATTTCAAATTTTGTGTAAAATTGCATATTTTGGGCTGTGCATGACCAGTCGAGTACATACTCAACCAGTCGTGGCACGACCAGTCGAGCATGTACTTGACTAGCCGTGAACCGCAGGTTTGGTGCTTTATTTGGAGGAAAAATTACTTTTTCCTCATTTGGGTTGTCTTCTCCAATGGCTCCTACGTCGACCGGTCGAACCCATATTTGATTCCTCTGTGGTTAGTGTATTATTTTCGATTTTCTTATAAATTCTAGTCGTTTGCACTTCCTTTTCATCATTTATGTGATTTATTTCATGTTTTCCATTGGTTTTTGGGGTTTTCTACTCAAAAATCTGATTTACTAGAAACCCACTTTACTTCTTTTCCAATCTCCATTTTTCTTGATGTCACGCCCCAAACCCGGAGATCGGACTCACAGGAATCCCGATCATCGAATCCTGTGCCGATGGCCTCCGTAGTACCCCATTCTCGACTCTCAGCGCCCATACGCCAGATTCCGATCCTGGGATCCTATAAGGAGGATTTTCCAATGTACATTTATCTCGTAAGAAGCATAACCACAAGTTTACCCAAATCACAAAGGCAACATCATCATCACATATCTACTAAAATAATCATTTGAATATAATGCTAAAAGAGAAATACATATATTGAAAAATCAAAGCTCCAGAGGTCCGCTGCGTGCTCCAAGCCCAACGCTATTACAACCTAACGCCACCTGCATGCATCTATCGTGCATAAGCTTGTACAAAGCTTAGTTGGTGGTGAGAGTGTGTGCACAAGGTAAGTGCCAAGTAAGCAATATCAGAGTAATTAGAGTAAGCGGAAATACTGACAAGCCCATAAGTCATACAATATTAGAATAATGCGAAAAACATATTGATAGGCCCATAAATACTATCAGCCTTATCCAGACTTGTAACACCCCAGATTTTTACCAATTTAGAGTTAGACATATTTAGGCAATGGGTCGATCCTAACACCTTAATTATTTCTCAAAACCTCAATCCCAAAGTCTCAAATCCTCTTTCAACCCATTTCCTTCAAAATCTCTCATTTCCTTCAAAAATCTCACCTTTCACCACCTTATTCTTCAAATTTTTTGAAGTACTTTCATATTAGATACTAATCCTAAAGTTTAAATGATGAAGAACAATACTTAAACTAAAACTTACTGTAAATGGTAAATATGTAAATAAAATGGGCTTTTGACTATTAACCTTTTGGAATATTACGAAATAAATAGATTATTTAGATAGATTAGATTCTCCTACCTCAAAATCATATATTGTACGTCAAATAACTCATTCTAGTTTACAAATGAGACCCGATAATGCATCGACGGACTCAGGGACCCAAACAACACAATTCGAGGGGACCCGAGGTGGGTCCCGCATGTATCCGGCACCCCCGGGGGGGAGGGGGGAGGACATTGCCCCTGGGGTGAGCTATCGCCTTAGAGTCTAGCAACCGGTGAGGGGCTCGCCGGTTCGGCGAGGCCTCATTGGTATAGCGGGCCCGGTCGGGCCGCATCGGGCCGGGCAGGCCGCTTTTCACAAATTTCTATGACTTTCGTCCAACTTTGAAAAGTCATATCTCCCTCGTTATAAATCCAATTTAGGCAATTCAAAATTAATATTGAAGCTTGATAATTTAGTTTCATATAAAAATAAGTAAAAAATATAATAAAATACTCAATATAGTTAAATATAGGTCGTTGTAACAACTATCCGAAAATCATTGGTTTGGACAGCTGCTGCTTCTGGAATTTTTAGAATTTTTCTACAAACGAAATCTAATGAAATTTGGTAGGGATGAAGTAGACTTGATGAAGAACTATTAAAAAAATAATTAAAATAATATACCAACTAAAAGTGCCAGAAAGAGGCGTTGAACTGCCCAAGGACCTTATTCTATCGTAATTAGGGCACGATTTAGTTAAGTGCTAAACTGAACAATCAATAGAATTAGCTCGAACTACTTTAAATATGAACTACAGACTCAAAATGTATAGAATCATTAATGATACATGATCTTGAAACTTAGGATCCATCTCAAAACCCAGTTGCTCTTGGGAGCACTTTGAAACTCCGTATCGGACCTGAACCGCACGTCGAAAGTTCGATTACCCCGAAACCATATAGTTATGACCGCCTTGCTGGACTTGACAACTCCCTCAGAAATCAAGTCCTAATAGTATCTAGAAATGCACAACTTGAGCCCGGAGCAGTGTGTGAGAAACATGAATGTTTTAGAAATAAAAATTTAAACTTAAGTAAACTGAGTCGTATCACTTGCGGGCTAAATATAAGGATTCAGACTGTTAGAATCTAACCGAAATACACCCTTGGATCAGGGAAAATTTCCCATACATGGCAGTGAACTTGTGGCCCTGATTGAGTGCCGGTGATCGTTAAACTGAAACTGGTCTGCCACGGTCGATCTGTAAGTTCGATCAGACCGAAAACTTAGCCTGACCTAGATCCATAGTCAGGGAACTTAACTCCGATTGCATGCAGAAAAGGGGCCTCCAGAACATCTCCGTTGGACCGAAACCGCCCATAATTGGCTATAACCTAAGTATACCTTGGCCCTGGGGCCATTTCCATCAGTTCTGGGCCTATATAAGGGCCTTAAACCCTCTCTCTCATTCCATACAATTTTACAACCCTAGGAGAGAGAAGAGAGCAAAGAGAGAAGGAAAGAGAGAGAAAGTGAGAGAGAAAGTGGGAGAGAGTTCCTGGTTTCCGAGCCCATCGCTCCACGTGCTGAATCCACCTGTCTGTATCACTATACCGGCGATTCTGATTCCATTTTCGGGTAAGGAATCCTAACCCTAATCTGTTTTAGGGATTTCAATAGTGTAAGTGGTGAAATAGCTAACTTAATTCATGCTATAGGTTGCCATTCTACCGTTGATAAAGACTAAGTGTCTAAAACAAATCCATTATGCGTTTACCGGCGTAAGGTGCAGACTATAAACGTATAGGTTATGGTTTTCAACGCTTTTAATGTCAGTTAATGGTTTATTACTGACGTGGGTGCTATTTCACATGCCAAATTCGTCGTTTGTTTCGCGTTTCAGATATATATGAACTATATTGACTATAGTGTATTATAGGTATTTGTTGAAATGATTGAATGCGTGTAGAATTAGGATTCATGTTTGCCATGATTATCTATCATGTATAGGGGATAGTTACATTTGTAACAACTCCTTGGTGAAAGGATCCGCCCAAATACATGTTATGACCGATGTACGTCATGTATGTTGAAGGGTGCAGTTTAAGTGTTTGTTGAAAGGACTGAATAAATATGAAATTATGATTTGTGCCTACCGTGGCTATGGGATATAAGTGCATGATGATGGTGTATGTGACAACTCCTTGTCGGAAGGATTTGTCGAAGTATATGTTAAAAATCAACATATGTCATGTATGTTGATAGGTGTAGTATAAGTGTTTGATAAATTGTCCGTATGAGTAAGTAATTGGTGAATTGTATTGTATATGGGCGTTGAGATAAGGTTCTCAACTACCTTAACTGTGTATAAATCCCTATGTACCTTATATTATATTGTCTGATTACTTATGAAATGCATATGTTTGAATTAATGTTTATATTGTATTTCATAAAATGCTTAAATGGTTATAGGATTTAAATTACTTACTGCTTGATTATCTCACATGAACTCTTATTGGTACTGAGTGTGGTTGGGACTATGAAATAGTCCATGCAATCGGTAACAGGTTCTGATTGGGTGGCTGAGGTTGTTTTCGCCCACAGGATGTGTTCGATGAGTCCAAGCCATACTTCAGTTGTCGACAGTTGTTAGGCCACATAGAGTGCTCATGTACTTCATATCGATCAATTCGATGTGCGCTCGTACTAGTCGAGCTCATCAAGTAACCCAATTGGCCCGATATATGTTCACTATATATGGACGCTACTGCTTGAATCTAAGGTACCAAAGTTACCAGTGAAAACCCCTTTAACCTTGGTACCTCGATCCGCTAAGACTCATGAGCCGGGCATGGTGGTATGTGACACCGTGGTCAAGCTGTCGGCCTATGCTGGGGTGACAAGCCTCCCTGTAGTGTCCAGTGAGCAACACAGCCTCGTGAGCCAATACGGTGGTATGAGACATTGTATTCGAGTTGTCGGCCTACAATGATAAGGTGACGAGCCCTTTATAGTGACCTCGAGCGTATTCTAAGACCGCGTAGAGGTGACGAGCCTTTACATAGTAACAAGAGTACATACTAGGGCTACACTGATAAGGTGACGAGCCCTTTGTAATGATCTGAAACCGTAACATCATATGAGATTTACTAGGATTGACGACCCTAAAATGGATCATCGTTTGGGAATTGATATAAGGGAGGTACCTTAGCTTCCCAATCCTGCTGTATAAAAAGGGTCTAATAAGAAACTCGGTAATTATGTTCATGTACCGCATTACGTGTGCGCTTGGCGTAGCAGGTCAAGTGTAAGACCCGTATCCTAGTCCGTACTATTTCGTCGAATCCCGCGATCCTTCCTGTCGAATTTCGGCAACCTGTGACGTATAATCGACGTTGCGATCGACCCTAAGCCTTATGCTGTACATTTGAGTTGGCTTAAATCAAGACTTGTACCATTGCGACCGCACCGTCGTCGCGGTTCCGACGCCGCGTCTCTCGCATCGATCCGATACCCTGGCAGGAAGATGTGAGTCGGCGTTTATTTCGAAGGAAACGCCGCGGGTTTGTAATCCCAAGAGAATCTCTACAATATGTCAAATCAATCCCATCAATCAATCCCATCCATCACCTCATGTCAAGTACAAGCAACCCATGCTTTCTCTCTTCAAAGTCAACCCTTTCTCACCCTCTCTCTTACACACCCATGCTAGTCAAGTACACATCACCTCACCCATCACTCACATCCATCACTCTCTCTCTTTACATCCCATCTCTCCCTCTCTCTTTCTCATTTCTTAACTCAACTCCAAGCAACCAAAGAGAGAGCTCACGTCCAAGCTTCTCCACGTGAGAGAGTGCATGTGTGTGGCCCACTTTCCCATCCCAAATCCTCCATCCTAGCCTTTCACCTCTCATCTTCCACCATCAAAGTGAAGCTTAAGGAGACTGGCATTTCAACGGACCGAGAAGATCGACCGGTGGGTGCTTCTATAGGCTAGATTTTTCATGTTCTTATGATGGGCCAAGTGGGGCCTACCGATCAATGGTATGGATCTCACTTTGGACCCTTGATGTGGCCAATGGCCCACCTTGATGCTTAAGATCATTCCATGATGGGGCCATTCTCCATGGACCCCATCATGATGTTTAATTTCTTTCATGAATAGGGTCATCTAGACCTTCTAGTTGGGTGGAGAAAGGATCTCCACCGTTGATTTTCAATTTGGTGGGCCCATATGCAATGGGACCCACTTGATGTATGATTGGATGTTTGAAACGGAGGGCCCATAGTGCCGGGGTCCCTCCATCGCACGTGTATATATCTCTCTCTCTCTCTCCCTCCCTTTCTTTTATTCTTCTTTTCTTGTGATGTTGATGTGATTGTGTGGCCCGCCCGAATAGACCCCACCATAAGGCTTGTATTTTATCCTAAACCATCTATGGGTGGGACCCACCTCATTTGTATTATATCCACAACACTCATCATTTGGTGGCCCATCTAAACAGGGCCCACCTTATGCATGTGAAAGGACGTCCATGTGAAAACACAAATATAAGCTTGGTTCACAAGCTTCTTGGTGGCCCACTTGTTTAGGCCCCACTTTGATGAATGGATTCAATCCACGCCGTCCATCCTATTAACCATCTCGTTTTAGGCGTTGAGCCGAAAAATGGGACTAATCTAACTTTCTAGCGGGCCACACCCTTGAAAATAGTAATTTCCATCGTTGAAACTCACCTTAATTTTTCTACATGCCCAAAAATGCCCAATATTGGACTTGATGGATTTGTTATACATGGTAGAATCCATCGGCGGACCCGGATTCAGCAGATGTGGGCCCTACCTCTGAAAAACCACGAAATCTATGGTTTTAAAAATATATATATATATATATCAAACAGCAGCATTTGCTGCTGCTGCTGGTGTCAGACGCTGACACCGCTCCAGGCGGGCGAGCGGACAGCAGGTCCCACGGCCCCTGACGTGGGCCCCACCTTGATGTTTATATGTCATCTAAGCCGTCCATATGGTGGGCCATCAGGGCAGAGAGCCCCCCTCCAAATTTCAGCCTCTTCCAAGACTCAGGTGGCCCACATCATGGGAAACAATGGGACTGAATGTCTGCCTTTGAAAACTTCTTCTGGGCCACAGAAGTTTTGGATCAATCTGAAATTTGTTTTTACTCTTCGTCCAGGTCTATGTGACCACATGGACCGATTGGATGGTGAACAAACATTATGGTGGGCCCCACGTGGGACCCACAGTGATGTATGTATTTTATTCACACCGTCCCCAGCACGGGACGGTGGAATCCACCGTGTATGTGTTCTCTCCAGGCCGTCCACAGCAGTGGATGGTGAGCTCCACCATGATTCATGTATTTATCCACACTGTCCACTGTCTATACAGTGGACCCCACCATGATGCTTGTGTTGCATCCCCAACCGTCAATCCATTTTGCAAGCTCGTTTTAAGGCATGAGCTAAAGAATAAGTCAGATATGTGGTTCAAGTGGGTCCTACCACTATTATTTGAAGTGAGGATCGGTTGATCCTTTGGCGGCATGATTCATATATATATATATATATATATATATATATATATATATATGTATGTATGTATTTGTGGCCATTTTTAAGGCCCACCTTGGCATTTATAAGGCCCGTGTTATGAGGCCCATTTGATCTACATATGGGGCCCAATTGGTGTGGTCCATTGGAGATACATAAAACCCATGTGATTGGGCCCATTCTGATATATTCTAAGGCACATGAGTTATAGCCCATTGCAATGTACATAAGGCCCGTTGGTAAGGCCCATTAATGTGGCTCATTTGATGAATGTAAGGCTCATGTGATACGGCCCATTTGATGTACTTAAGGCCCATGGATCAAGGCCCAACGGGTTGTCCTTAGGGTCCATTGCAATGCGTGATTTCTCCATGATTTGTGGCAAGCTATGCCTTGGGAGCAATGTTGGTTTGACGTCCACATTGCAAGTATAATGTTGGTTAAATGTCCGCATTACGACTCTCCCTAGGGCCATTGATAGGCCGTACTTGTGGTGTGTAGGCCTTCTAGGCCCATCTGCATTATAGAGATAATTCATCACTTTATAACATGCTTAGTATAGCTCCATGATATATGCCCATACGCATCATATGTATGCTTGATATGAGGAATGTTTGATCATAGCATAAGCCGTTGGGCTGTGACATTTACGGGACTCCTTATGAGATGGAGTGCCCCCACATGAGTGCGTGGTACGCACAGGATTACTGCATAATTTGACGATGTGACTCATGCATTCCGCATATGTGTGACTTGATCACTGCATGCCCTAGCAACATCAGGGCCGTGGCTTCCACAGGCACATCGTGGATGGTCGTATCGGATACCGAAAATATTGGCTCCAGCATTGTGGGCACTTAGGATGTCCTTGGGTGAAAGTCTCAGAACCTTTTTAGTACCAGGAGATGCTCCAACGTCTAGACGGAGTGGATACACGAGCGCCCGAGTGCCGGATACCAGTAGGCCGCGTCTCCCACTGTTTCGTGGTCGGTTGGAAGGGGGTGTGGCCTTATCCGCCCGAGTGAGGGGGCTATAAGGTAGGCTGAGTTTGACTAGCTCGTAAATGAGTCCGCTATCGACGAGCCGGGTAGGTATTGGCAGACTACTGGTTAGGCGGATAGTGAGGTCTATTCCACTTGCTCGACTGTGCAGCTAGGGAGGAGGCAGTCTGTGTGGAGTGTATTAGACCCCGGTGATATCCAGAGAGGAACTGTACTGATATGTGTACTTGATGAGGACTGACATGTTTGTTTTGCATCTTGCATATGACATTTGGCCACATAGGTCTCGCATCGCATGGCCTTGGTATGGCCGATAGCATTCATGTCTTGCATCATATAGCTTTGGTACAGCTGATAGCATTCATGGACTTATCGCATATTTCCGCATTACTCTGATATTGTACACTTGGCGCTAGCCTTGCACACACACTTACACCACCCTCTAAGCTTTTGTAAGCTTATGCACGACCGTCGCGTGCAGGTAGTGTTGGACAGCAGCAGCACTGAGGCTGGACTGCACATCAGTTTATTTTGAAGCTTTTGATCACCCTGTATTTTCCTTTTCGCATTGTACTTAAAGTTTTCGATATAGTGGATATGTGGTGATGTTGTTTTGCGACTTGGTTATGCTTATGGTTATGCTCTATTACAAAAAAAAAATTTCTACTGAAAATCCTCCTTGTAGGATCCCAGGATCGGAATCTGGCATGAGAGTGCCGGAATCCGAGAATGGGGCACTACGGAGGCTGTCGGCACTGGATTCGGCGATCGGGAATTTTGTGAGCCCGTTTTCCGAGTTTGGGACGTGACATCAAGCACTAAGGAAGTGTTTCATGCGTGATCTTGAGATGAAGTCGCTGAGGGAGAGTAGGTGAGGGCATGCATCATTATTTCCTATCATTCTTGCATTAATCAGAGTATTTAGGGATGTTTGAATGTGCTGCTTTATCATTACTACTTGACTGAATTGATAACATGTTAACCTTTGCTTTAGAGTTCCACTGAGTTGATAACTCACTCCCACGTTATGGGACGGTGTTTTAAACACCAACCAAACTTTGTCTTAGTTGCAGATGGAGACCCGACTGGCGAGGCAGAGCCAGATTTTGAAGACGAGGAAGATGATTTCTCATATATGCAGTATTCAGGGGGGTTCATATAGACCGTTCTGATCGACGGGGCTTCAAGGTTATACTTGTAGTGGACTATTACATTTTTGTCATTTTGTATTTTGAAACAATGCATATAATTATTGACCTGTCAATACATCATACTTTGGGGACCTATACTGATTTATAACGTTATACATATTTGAGTTAGTCTTTTACTTACGTATTACAACTGTCCCTGGATTATGTTTTACTGATTTGGCTTAATCTTATTCATGTTTTATGCACTAATACACACAATATTTAATCATCATTAAATATGTTGCATAAGTGATGCGTTGGAACTTGGGAGTTGGACTTCTACTCGACTCCCGATTTTCAGGGCGTTACAAGACTATGCAATGCAAAATATAATAAATCAATATCATATACTGAGGAAGTAATGTAGATCAATGCGGAGACAGTAAGCTAAATACTATGTGTTAAGGATGCAATGTAATATGCGATGTGAATAAAATGACCAAGCTGGAATGTGAAGTCGGGATAATAGTATGTAATATTACAGGTTACGGGGTTTACTACAAGGGACTTCTATCCAAACTAGTCCCATACTTAAATTTGGATTGTCAGACTTAATGTGGTAAACTCCTGATCTCAGGTTAGTCGTGCGCCCAACCGAAATCCTGGCCATGCTAAGGTACACATAATTAGTTACGCACCACTAGCCAGAGTGGATAGTGAATGAAATGAATGCATGAGTATGTAACTCCTACTCAATAAGTCCACCTATCAGTACAGTTCCTCTCTAGAAAATCACCATGGTCTATTACACTCAAACTAGATTGTCGCCCCATCGCGCGTAACAAGGTGAGTGGAAGAGACCTCACTATCCACCTGCCAATATCGGACTCGGCTCGTCAATAACGGACTCATTCCTCGAGCTAGTCAGACTCAGCCTAGCATTACCCCCTCCTCTCGAGTAGGTAAGGTCGTACCTCCTTCTAACCGACCACGACACAGTAGGAGACGGCCTAATAGAATATGGCCCTCATGCGCTCATACATTCACTCGGTTTAAACGTTGGAGCAACCTTTGGAACTAAGAGGCTTTAGAGACTTTCACCCAGGAATATCTATAACACCCATGTAGAATAAATTCGGTGTCCCATCTGGCCATCCACGAAATACATGTAAAGGCTACGGCCCTGATGTCGCTAGGGCGTACGGTGGTCATGTCACACAAATGTGAGATGCATGAGTCATAAAGTCCAATCATGCATCAATCCTGTGCATGTTATGTGCTCATGTGGGGCAACTTCGCCTATCAGGGAGCCCCATGAATAACCTGCCCTATGGCATATGCAATGGTCAATCACATCTCATAACAAACATACAGATGATGCGCATGGGCATGTATTATGATGCTATATTGTCACATCTCATAATCGGTATCAATAACCGGCCTCAATAATCGGCACTGACATTCAGAATCGGAATCAGCCTCGACAATCAGAATCGGCCCTGATAATCCGCCTCAACAATCAAAATCGGAATCGGCCTCAATAATTGGCCTCGACAATCGAAATCGACCTATACAATCAGCCTCGACAAATCAGAATTGGCCTCGATAAATCGGCCTAACAAAGGGCCTAAGGGAATGTCACAATGAGGACATTTAACCATCATTGCCCATCAATGTGGACATTTAACCAACATCGCTCCCAAGCAGTGACCCACATAGAGCCAAACATATAATGGGCCAACGGCCTCACATAAAGGCCTAATATACAACATAATGGGCCTTACTCAAGGGCCACATATATACAACAGGTGGGCCCTACTCATGGACCTCAAATACATCACAATGGGCCCCATCATATGGGCCTTGAATACATCATATTGGGTCTCGCCCATGGGCCCTGAATATATCTTAATGGGCCGCACCCATGGGCCTTAGATATATCACAATGGGCCTTGTCCCATAGGCTTCCAACCTATCGCAATGGGCCTCATCAGATAGGTCGTAAATGCCTCACCATGGGCCTCATATACAACAAGTGGGCCACACTACCTGGGCCTCATATGCATCAAATGGGCCCAGTATCTGGGCCTAACAATACAAACAGGTGAGCCTCGCCCATGGGCCAAAATACATCATGATGGGGCCTCATGGATGGGCCTCACCAATGGCCTCGAATGGGCTTAGACCACATCAAGAATCATTTTAACAGTTGTAAGCGTAACATGTGTATCATTGTACACAATCAATCCATGGGGCACATGGCCCACTAATGATGATCAACACGGTCCAAACATTGCCCAGGTAAATCGGCACCAACCAAACATTTTCCATATAAATCAGCACCACCCAAATATTGTTCATGTAAACCAGCACCATCCAAACATTGCCCAGCAGCGGGTCCCACCATCAGATGGCTGGGATGTACATATACATCACGTGGGACCCACAGAACTCACTGACGTCAGTCAGCAGATGGGTCCCACCATCAAAACAGGTGGATGACATAGATGCTACACATGCATCATGATTGGGATCCACCGTCCATGAGTTAGACGGTGGATGCAACGCACCATCAAGGTGAACCCACCGTCAGTATAGATGGACGGTGTGAGTGCAACACGCACCATGGTGGGGCCATGCATGGCACCATCCAGATGGACGGTGCCGATGAAACTCATACATCTATGGTGGGTCCCACCATGTAAGCAGATGGATGGTGCGGGTGTACACACACATACATAATGGTGGCCCCACATCCCACGTGGATGGAATGGATAGAACAGATACATCACAGATAGACGGCGTGGAATATAATGCATACATCAGTGGGTAGGCTCCACCTACCACCATCCAAGTACGGACGATGGATATAAAACACTTACATCAAGGTGGGTCCCACCCCACGTGTCACATGTGTGGGATGGCCCCATGGCTCTAGAAATGATAGACAGAGTGTATATATAACACATGCATCAAAAGAAAGTTCCACCGTCCAAAACAGATGGATGGGTGGTGGGTATAGAATATATATACCAAGGTGGGTCCCACATGGGGCCCACACGTACAAATATATTAATATTATAATATATATACATACCATATATATGTATTTATATGTTATATATATATATATAATATTCTTTAAAGCAGCAACGTCCAGAGCATGGACACTAGCTGATGGACAGTGTGGATTATCCACATACATCACGGTGGCAGCAATGCACCATCCAATTACCCCAGCACCATCTAGATCATCTGGATGGTGTGGATGGAACAAATACAACATGGTGTGGTCCACATAACTAGGTGGCGTCAATACATCAAGGTGGGCCGTGAATGGACGGTTGAGTGTAAGGCACGTACACCACGGTGGGGTCTTCACATGCACCGTCCAAGTGGACGGTGCTAGATAAAAGTACATACATATATGGGTGGGCTCCACCCTCACATGAGTCACACGTGTGAGGTGGCCCCATGTCCCAAAGAAATGGACGGGAGGTGTGAATATATGCATACATCATGGTGGAGATCCACCGTCCTAACCAGGGATGGTGTGGATCATACCATATATCACGGTGGTCCTCTCGGCAGTGGACCATGTGGATCTCACACCAGAGAGGTGGGTCCCACATGTTGCTGATGTCAGCAGCAACTGCTGCTACTATAGCAAAGTAGCTGCACGACGTGGATGAAATCCACATCTCAAGTGGGTCTCGCCATCCAGATTTACTGGACAGTGTGGATCCGCATCAAGGTGGGCCACGTCCCACACGAACGACCACCACATCAGGGCCCACCATCCCATGTAGTGGACGGCATGGATAAACTCATTCAACATCTGGTGGGCCACACATCAAGAGAGAGAGAGAGAGGGAAAACAGATGGAGGGGCCCCGCCACTATGGGCCCCTCAATACAATGCATACATCAAGATGGGTCCCACCATATGTGGGCCCTCAAATCAAAAAATTGTTAGTAAATCACCCACCTTTGATCTTCTTGGACTTCTTCTTCCGTCAACTCATCCTTGAGCTCCAAGGGATGAACTTCAACGGTTGAGATTGGTTTTGGAGGATAGGGATGGGAGATAGGAAGTGGGCCACACAAAGCTCTCTTATGGAGCTTACTTGGATGTGGGTTGCTTGAGAGGAGATGAGAGAGAGCTATGTGAGAGAGAGAGGGGTGTGAATGATGTAAGAGGGTGATGGGTGAAAAGGTGAGTGATGAGTGATGTGTACTTTGATATGTGAGGGATGGGTTGCTTTGACTTTGGGGTTGCTTGGGGATGGGGTTTTGTACTTGACATGAGAGGTGATTGATGGGATATTTCTCTTGGGATTGCAACGCGCAACATTTTACTCAAACTGAACGCGGGCCCATATCTTTTGGCCTAGGTATCACCTTAGCACGCGAGACACACCGTCAGAACCCCGGCGACGGCGCAGTCGCAATGATACAAATCTCGAGTCACACCAACTCTGATATATGGGACATGACTCATGATCGCGCGCAAATACCGATAACAGATCACGGGTCACCAAAATTCGACCAGGGGGACTGCAGAAGCCTATGAAACAGTACAGTTTAGGATACGGGCCTTACATTTGATATCTTTGTTGCAAATGGAATGTAGAACCAAAAAGAAAAGTTCTCGTGGCCCCTCTACATCTCATTTGACTCCTATCATAGTGCACCACCTTCGGTTACCCGAAGATAATCCCACTTATGTGTGGGATATTCGGTTGCGCAATGTTATAGTAGAACGACCTGTTAATGTTGATCATTTGGCTCCATTTGATATCCTTCCTCTCCTTCAGCCTATAGGATGGGATAACATACTACATTGGGGTGGGCCGGTATACCACTCCATTGTGCATGCTATGTATGCTTGCATTACTGATTTTTCTACTGAAAATCTGACATTTACTGTTGCAACCAAAGAAGGTCCAATTAATGTGGATCATCGTCTTATTTCTAGATTAATGGATTTACCTGTCAATGATGAAGGTATTCCCATTAGCACTCTAGTGGCAAAACAATCTGAAACTGAAAAGTGAATGCTCACTAGAGATTTATGCAATATAGATGCGGAATAGAATATTGCTGGAAATATGCCTACCTCAAAGTTTTTGTTACCTAGATACAGAATCCTTCACAGGATTTTTATTTCGAATGTCTATCTTGATCTAGTAACAAGACCGAACTCACTACGTTCATGGTTCGTATTATTCATTCCATCATTTCTGGAACCTCTATATGTCTTCCTTCCTTGATTTGTCATTGCATCATTCAGTTCCGTCTCCATCCAGGAGACAGTGACATTCCCTTCGCTTATTTTTTGACTGTGTTAGCCACCCATAGTTTAGTGGCTATGCCTGTTGAAGAAGCTCCCATTCAACAACTCCAATATTAACAAGATGAATTTGAAGCTGGCACCAGGCCAAGTCAATGCGGGTGCTGGTGGAGCTGATGCTGCAAATGAAGAGGAGGGTGATTTGCCTTCAGATGACATCAATATGGATGATATTTTTGACAAAATCGAATCCAATTCTGTAGATGATCCTGATTATCAGCCATCTGACTTTGATGCGCGTTTACGCTCACTTGAGGAGAAGGTTGAAAATAGTGTCCCATGATATGTAATTTAAATATATGCGCAAATATCTTAGGCGCATTAACAAGGGACTTCATCAAATTGATCCTACCATACCTGCTCCTTCATCGGGTTCAGATTAGTATTTGAATATGTGGTTTGTAATAACTTTTAAGATACTTGAATTTCTTTTGTTTTATGGCTTGGACATGCTTGAACATGTTTTCTTATGGTTTAGTTACTTGGTAATCATGATCTTACTTGGAATACTCTTCTATTTCCTTCCTTATTTATCCACTTCCATTTTCATTTATTGTTTCCTTCCTTTGTCATGTTGTGACAAATAGGGGGAGAATTATATCATGCTTGTGAAATGTGGAATTGTGGATAGAATTATGGATAGGTCACATTTTTTTTTATTATAAGGGGAGTATTGTTGGGGGAGTAGAGCTTTGTTGCATTGATGCATATTGTTTTGACCTGTTTATAACTGGTGCATGATTCTGTAACCAGGTTGTAACTGGTTTATATTTATAACTGGTGCATGATTCCTTATTATGCATATTATGCTTATTTTTAACGAAGTGTGTTTTGTTACAAATTTGACAAAGGGGGAGATTGTAAGTGCTATGTTTTCTAGCTCCTATAATTGTCAAATTGTGTAGTGCCAAAACCTCTTGAAATCTATGTCTTGTGTAACTCATATTTATGTAGCTCATCTACATATTCAAGACTGTGCATCTCATGTACAAGAACAAAGGTCTTTACCTCAAGAACTTCAAATGCAAGATCAAGAGATATGCATGCTCAAGTATAATACCATGGGATAGTTCACTCCTTCAAGCTTCAAAGTTCAAGGTTTCAAAGCTTCATCTAAGGCAAGACAATAGTCTTCACATTGGTACTCAAAGCTCAAGATGAAGTACAACTCAAGTACCTCGAGCTCAAGCTTCAAAATGTCGCAAGTTTAAGCTTCATCATATGTCAAGATCTCAAGCTTCGTGAACTTCAAAGAACAACTATCAACTGAAGCAAAAGAAGATTCAATGTTCATATATCGTTTATAAGGTATGAATGACCCTAGATTGACCATATGATAGGTAATTTTGAATACATAATTTAATTGGGTCACTTTATAAGTGTATAGTCTATTTTTCGACTAGTCTTAGACTATGTTCGACTAATCCTAGTACTGGCTCGATCAATCCAAGAAATTCCTTGACCAGTCCTAAGTTTGTTACTAATTTTCAGAATTTTTTATTAAAGCCTCGACCAGTCCTGGAGACTACTTGACCGGTCGAGTAAACAGTGCTCAACTAGTCCAACAGGATTAACTCAAAATCCAGTAACTAAAATGGGTCCCACACGACCAGTCGTAGACAGGACTCGACCGGTCGTGGAGGCCACTCGACCGGTCGAGCAGGCCCTTCGACCAGTCGTGGAACGGCCTGATCTTATCGTGCCCAAATTTTCAAAAGTTTGTTGGTCCTTCGACCAGTCGAGTTATCCTCTGGGCCAGTCAAAGGAACGATTTCTGTACTTATAAATAGAGCACGATTTTCAGAGTTTGATATCCAATTCAAGCAAAATCATGACATTACTCTAAGAGATAAGTTTGTGATATTCTTTAGTTATTTAGTGCTCATTTAATATTCTCTTTAATTAGCTTTTTGCATTTGATTTTGTATTCTACATTCCAATCTTATTTGAAGAAGGAATTGAAGTTTTCCCATTTCTTGGAATCAAAATCAAATCAAGCTAACCCAAGGTGATTTAATTTAAAATCAATTTAGAACTTAAAACCATTTCATAAGTGAGTATGAATATTGAACATCTATGTTGAACTTCTACTCCAAATTGATTCTACCGGGCTGTAACAAAGGAGAATATCTAGATAAGTATTTTACAGTTTTTGTAAATTCATTCTTTTGGTTTCTTTGAGATTGTGCCAGAAAAATCTCTTTCTTATGGTTTGTCTGAGGTGATACAGAAAACTTAGAGTGTGAGGTTTTTGAATTGTGTAAGCTCAGTTGAAAGACATAATTGTGAGGGTTTTAGGTGAACCTTGAAAAACCTGTTTCATAGTGAACACTAATATCCACTGTGTGAGGATATTAGGAGTGGAGTAGTTGTGTGGCTATTTTTCTAAAAAGTTGGTGTACACACAACGAACCGCTATAATTTCTAGTCTTGTGGTGATTGATTGATTATTTCATTTTATGGATGTTGTAATTTCCCTTTATGTAATTGTGGAGAATGTTGTAATTCTTTTTATACAAGTGTGAGAATGTTGTAATAGCTTAGTTACTTTCTTTGTTATTCTTTTCTTTATTCTTCTGTATCAGTTTGAGATTTTGATACACAGACTGTTATAGGAATCAGGTTGTCTTACCATAAACCATTGGTTTTAGTGTAAGGTTATCCTTAGAACAACATCTATATCAACCTCTCAATACTTGTACATTTAAGGTTGTTTTACATTTATGCATTGTGGGATTGTTTATGTGCTATCTTTATTTATATTTGTTTAAATTTTGCATTTAATTTTTAATTTGGCATAGTCCTATTCACCCCCCTCTAGGACTTGTAGCTTAGCCTTTTCAGATTCGACCTCGGTCTCACCGAGATTATTACTACATTGCGACCCTACACTTAGGGTTGTGAACAATATACTCGCCACTTCTATCGGATCGAAGAATTTTAATCTTTTTCTCAAGCTGATTTTTCACATCAGTTTTATATTTAAGAAAACAATCAAAAGCCTCAGATTTTTGTGAGATGAGATACACATATCCATAACACAAGTAAACGTTAATAAAAGTGATAAAGTATTGATATCCATTTCTAGCATGTACATTCAAGGGTTTAAAGGTATCTGAATAGATTATCTCCACGTGGCCCTTGAACCTAGCTGCTTTAGGGAATAGTTTCTTCGAAGTCTTTTCGAATACACAATGTTCACAAAATGGTAAATCAACTTTGGATAATGAATCCAACAGACCAGAACATACTAGTCTTGTCATATGAGCATTTCTAATATGAGTTAACCTCGCGTGCCATTTTAGAGATTCAGATATTACAATTTCATTCGACATAGAAGATAAAGTAAGAGGTGCATTATCACTATCTATGTCAAGAATAAATAAATCTGAAATTAAATTTCTTCAAGCAAAGATGAGGTTATTTAGTCTTAAAGAAACTCGTGTCCAGAAAAACAAATATCAAAATCATCAATTAACAACTTAGAAACATAAATTAAATTCCAACGCATGGGTGTTGCATAAAGAGTATTACGGAAGATTATTGTTTACCTTATGCACATACGGAGATGGTAAATGTCAATCTTTAGTATGTCTTCAACAATATTATTTCTCATATACACCTTGTAACTTCCCTTAGCTACAGGTCGGAATTCCTCGAGTCCTCAACGACTTCGGGTCACGTGCTTTGTTGCGCCTAAATAGAAAATCCACTCATTAGATATAGTATCAACGGAAAGGATTTCAAAATAACTACCTACATACAAAGTATCTAGTGACTTAGGAATTACCGTCTTTTTATGGGTACACTGTTGGGCATAATAGCCGGAATTTTTACAAACGAAGCAGATTATGTTTGCCTTTTTCTGCATCTTCTTAAGATTTGGAGGAGGTGTTGCAGACTTCTGTTCTTGGTCATTCTTTTTCACCTTATTGTGAGTTTTGTACCGTTTCTTGTTAGCTTTCCGCTTTTGGGTCTCTGCTGTAAAGGCCTTGACCAAACCTGATTGAATTACATTCATTTCAACCTCTCATACCAAATGGCTACAAAAGTCTCTGAACATAGTGATAAAATCAATATGGTTCAAAATCCTTTTGATTGAGACCTAAGATTCAGGTAAGGAATGGTGCATTGCTATTATCTTTTGATTTTTAGTCGATTTACACCCAACATTCCTAAGGGAACCTATCATCTGCTCCATCTTGCGGATATTATCTTTGATCGGGCAGCCGACTGGTATCCTATATTCCTGAAATTCTAATTCCATTCTCCAAACTTTTGTATCTGACTTCTGTGCTTATGCATTTATCAATGCTTCCCATATTCCTTAGCGGTGTCATGCACTTCATACGTCGGTATGAGTTCTTTGTGTATTGTACTAATTAGGACATTTTGGGTAGAACAATTATGTTTATGCCACTTATTGTAGCGGTTCATTACTGCCTTATGTTCTCCTACATTTCTATTCTCAGCTAATATAAGTTCCTCTTGAACCTCATCGAGTGTATGCAATATGTCATCCTCATCTAGAAGGCTCTGTACTGCGCGGGACCAGTCTTTGTGGGTTGTTACCATCGAATTGTTGACCTTTGAGTTGTTCAGTGATTAATGCTTTAGTGGCCATCTCTACATTGCATCAAGTATCACTACTTAGCTATGATTTATGGTATTAACACTAATCATTAGCATTTCTACATGTTATTCAAATTTTCAAGGTATAAAAGTAGTCAACACATCTAAACGAGATCTGAAAGTCCACATACATGAATGGGTGGTATAGATCAATCAAGTTCTCTTTTTAAGATGAATTTGATACTTTTATAAGAATATATTTATATAACGTACAACCTTCCATTACAGGTTACATGCATCATTTGGTGAAGGAGATTTAACTCTCACTCAGGTTATGCACAACATTTACATATAGGGAGCATTCTAGTACTAAGTTTTCTATTTTCTAATGAAAAATAGACTTAGATATAATCGCATCAAGCCTAATTATATCACACATATAAACATTATCATCAAATTTTTTTTTAAAGTGCTTAGATATAAATAGAGTTCTATCATCACCAATGATCATGTCCATTAGCGACGGATCCAATTATTATCATTCATGATCACCGTTGATGATGAATCCTCTCATCGACATTGATCATCATGATTTATGATGGTTCCGATCACTAATGGTCCCTTAATCAATAGTGAATTGAAGGATATATCAATGAAACTATATTCACATCCATGCATACGTACATGTAGTAATTAAGACACATATGATATATACATTTTGCTTGTCTGACTCTAAAAATGTGTAGCTCACCTTAAATGATTACATTCATGATACTAATATATCATAATCAAGATTATAAAAATTTATTTATTTATTATTTATTTTAATACATACATTGATCTTTATCATTTTCAGATATCTTAATCGTTAATCATTAAAATGGACCGCACTATAGGTTAGATCTTGTTAAATAAAAAATAAAAATAAAAAAAACCCTAAGTCACTTCCTATTATTTGGTTTAAATCAACCCACAAATTGTTGAATAAAAAACCCTTAATAAGATATACTTAATCTTTAAAGTAAGTGAATTGGGGTTCTGATACGGCCCATTTAAATTTGTATATAAATAAGCTTTCCAATTACTCATGGATTACTTATTATGGTTCCTTTATTTTTTATACAAAAAACATATTCAGATAGTTTTTTTTTTTTAAATGCTACTACATGAATAAATGGCCCAAGTCTAGATTCTGAGCCCACCTAAATAAGGAGGCTTTAGACAACAATTGAACAAAATTGTTATCTATTAATTTCACTAAATGAGACTTCAGGCCTTTAATAGTTATGAAATAATTTGTGGTAATTTATCTACAGTAATAAATATATACCCCAATCTTTATTATTCAAAACATGGGGCCTAAAAATGTCACCAAAAAATGGATTTCACTAAATAGGATTTTATTTAACTTTTGGCCATCCATTTCATAACCATCGATTTGATAAGCTAATTTTATGGGCCATAAAAAAAGGATCTCATAATCATAACAGTGCGGATTGATGCACATTCTAAATACATATTCATTAGAAGAACATGGTAAACCCACACTATCATCTCTCCCTTATGATTACCATATTATAAGAGATATGTGGTGCCTATTAAAAATAGCTTCCTATTAAAAATGCTTCTTTTTATTCGACCCTCAATCTCTCTTATCATTGATTTCTATCTCAAATCAATATATGGTACGCCATTATATTTGAGCTTTATCAAATCTCAAATGTTTGATATTGGTGATTATTAAAAAGGCTTCTTTTTGTTCGAACCTTAATATCTCCATTATCATTGATATCTATCTCAAATCAATATATGGTACACCATTATATTTGAGATTTATCAAATTTTCAATGTCCAATTTTACTAATCCTTGGGATTAACCCATTTTTTTCTCTCTTTTTTTTTTATATAAAAAAAATTTCTTCTCAAGTCAATAGGATGTAAATCCAGATATCATATATTTGATATAACGATTATTATTATTATCATTATTTAATTCTCATACCACATGAAGAAAATAAATAATAATAATAATAATAATAATAAATGAATATATAAATGATCGATGTATAATTAAAATAAAATATATAATATAATAAAATGGATGACTGACCTTTCGCAATTAAAACAATAAATCAAAGATCCGTCGTGAACGTGGCTCTGATACCACTGTAAGTATGTGCGGAAGAGTGAGCCCTCAAAATCTGACAATCTACATGATATGAGACCTTCATAAAGCTAAAGATGAATGATCCAGATCTAGCGGTCAGCCTAACCACTACTGGAGCAAATGGGTCTAATCACCCATCTGATTCTACGGTATAGATAGCCTCGGATTACGATATATAGCTTAGATTGTCCCAGGGACAAGCTAAATGGACAAATATCAATATATCACTTTCCTCTTTTTACTCTCATTGTTGCTTTATCTACTATTCACAAGAGAGTCTGTTCCCAGTTATAGGGAATGATGGGGAGTTTGGATGAGACCAAAAATTATCTAATCTTATCCCCATCTACTCATCTAAATCTTCATTTAAAGTTAATTTGAAATTCGACTTCAAATGGAAAAAAGAAAATTGATTAGGGCGTGTTTGGCCAGGCGCATTAGAGTGGAGTAGATGGGATGGGATACGGTTTAAGGTAATTGATGGGCTGTCAATGGTTGTCCATTGATTCCATGGGTTTGCAATAGTCCAGGATGGACACAACAATGTGTTTGGATGATTCATAGGATTGGGTAATGTCGCAGTAATAGACGGTTGGCATGTTTAGAAATGCATGGATTACTGGCACTCCCATGCGGCTAGCGTGTTTGGTGCAATAGCCATCCGATTGTGGTAATTAATGCCTTCCTGCCATGTGGTCCACCGCAGCCTTATATTAAACGATCCCACACTGTGGATCCAAGGGTTGTAGATCATGCCCAGGCCAACTGCGAGGTGGGGTTAGTTGGTGACCCACTCATCTAAGGTCAACAATACCAAGTGGGCATTCTAGATGGTGAGTTCAGTTGGTAGGTGACACATTGATATAGGATCCATCAATCTTACTCGGTGCCTGTGTGGACCAATCATCAGCGTGAATTTGTGTCCACATATATAAAAAAATTTACGCTCACTTTTAACCTCATTTTCTCATAAAACACAAGTAATCAAATGGCAAGGACCATGATGCATCAGGTATGCAGACCATGAAAAGGGTTTCAGTGGAGTTCATTAAAACAGTAACAGATATCCAACGAGATAAACTAAAGTTTAATAATAACATACAAAATGAAAAACATAACCACAATTCTCGTTACAAATGCAGCTACTCTCTCTCCAATGGACATGGCGGCATCATCCGTCGAAGTAGCCCGAGAAACCATGGCTCGGGTCGTCTGTTGGGTCGACGACCAGTAAGTACTCCTTGTGTCAAGCTCATCACAAGAGGCGGATACATATCCCTCATATTTGGCTCGTCCTATAGCTGGTTGAGCAGTTGTATTATTGTAGTGATTGTCCCAAAAAGAAGATGCTTCTTTCCAGTTTTTGAAGACTCGACTTCCAATTTGGCCTCATCCCAAAAAAGATATATGCTCGGTCGGTGACCAATGTGTACAACATAATATTTCTCTTTCCTCCTTGCTACTGAGGATCCACACAATGTCAAAGACTCTTCCTCTACCCTACAAGTCCCACACCCAATCGAGGCATACAAACTCTACTATAGATTTAAAATGGTATACCAAAATCATTGGCTATTATCGAACTTACCTTCGGTTGTCGAAGATTCCTACCTGCTCGCCGGTTGTGAGGAAGACAATCGATACGGGTGTACACGAACCGAGCTAGCTCAGTTAGCTCTCTCGACTCGACTCGACTCGAAAAAGCTCGATTCGACTCGGTTCGAAGCTAAGTTCGAGCCGAGTCAACCTGATTTTTTGAGCTCGAAAATGAGTTCGAGCTAGCCCCAGCTTGACTCGACTCGGATCGAACCCAGCTCGAATCAAACTCGGATCGAACCAGTTCGGTGACTCGGTTACTTTGATATTGATGTTGCTCACCAAGTGTTTGATGAAATGACTCAAAGAAGTGTGGCTAGTGGCAAGGAAGGTATGTATATGAAACCAACACCCTTTTTTTCTTGATTTTTATGTTGCTTAGAAGGTGTTTGATAAAATACCTGTAAAACCATTGCCGCTATCTCAAATACAATGAGATTTTGAAGGTGCAGTCTAGGTGTTTGTGAAAATGTTGCAATGGCGAACTCGGCTCGAACGGGCCTAAGCTACTGACCGAACCGAGCCGAGCTAGCTAGTCAAGCTTGAGGACTGAGCTGAGTCGAGTTCGAGCTGAGGTCAGCTAGTGGCCAAGCCAAGTCGAGCTGAGGCCAGCTCAACTCGGTTCGACTCGATGTACACCCCTAACAATCGTTGCCGGTCTGGAAAACAGGGCACACCATTCGTCCTAACTCACTGCTTTGTTGACTTTATATGGAGACGCACCGAGTAATGTGAGTCGTCTCTTCCATCAGAGCACGGTCTTGAGACGGCTGTCTCAAATGAGATCGTCCATCACATCCCATATACCACACTCTTTTGAGGGATGAGCGATATCTGTAGGTGGGATTTGCTGAATCCATCGAGCAGCCTGCTACGTTTACGAGGGCGCTTGGGCTGAAGTACAATCGCTGTCCCAAACAGTAAATGGGATAGAATAGCACATCATAACCCTCTTAATATGGTAGAATCTCAACCACCGTGTCGGGCCAAACACGCCTCATGAGACCGACCCACTAGTGATTGCACACCAGTGAGCCCCACTGGCCTATGTCCAACGATAAGCTCACGTGAGTTTCTTTGTTTTGAAAGCGAAAATTTCATATTCACTAGACAAGGATTATTTTACATTTTACGTTAGAATCTATAATGATAGGTGAAGCCAGTGGTTGCTTTATATACTTTACAATTCTATCTTGTAAATCTAACAACTAACAATGTCAAATAAAAAATGTTTTCTTCTCCGAGAGATTTCTTGTCAGCAGCGATGCTACTCTAGATAAGCATGAAAAAGAAAGGTGCATTTATATCTTGGCATGCAACCAATTTGACTTTCGGGCCACGTCCATCCAAGAATGGGAATGTCCTTTTGGACGGTGTAGATTCATGGCATGGACACTAATAGCCTACCTGATTTATGGGCTATGGCATGTCTACGCTGGGACCCACCTTATGAGTGGCTTGGATTTGGCTTTCATATGCCATGACGACCTTCTCCAACGCCCATTCTGGCAAATCACCCTGCCCTCGTACAAACCAAACGAAGAGCATTCCTGTCGGCAGAGCCTACGCAACTGAAGGAAAGTTGATACAGACCAAGCATCTAAAGGGGGCGGATACTGGGGTAACACTTTAGTGGGTGTTACCTGTACCCTGTGGGGCTCATATTGATGGATCTGTTATATATCCACACCGTGCATCTACTTTTCCATATCAATTTAGAACTCTGTCCCAAACCTTAAAAAGATCCATATCTCAATTGGACCACATCACTGGAACAGTGGTGAATTACCATTAAAACTTTTTGTGGGCCACAAAAGTTTTCGATCAATCTGATCTTTTTATTTTTCCTTAGTCTAGGCCTGTTTGACCTTATAAACATGTTGGATGGAAAACAAACATTATGAAAAACTTACGATGAGGCTTAGGAAGTTTTTAATGGAGTGTTCAATAACCACTGTTTCATGTGATGTGGTCCACCTGAGATTTAGATCAGCTTAATTTTTTGGACCATATCCTAAAATGTTCTGGAAAAATGGAAGTATGATGTGGATATACAGCAAATCATCAAGGTAGGCCCCATAATAAAGACAACACTCACCACCTAATGTATTTGTTGTATATCCACGCCATCCATCAAATTTTCACCTTATTTTGAGGCAAGATTTCAACACTAAAGTAAACAGTGGTGATCGACTTAGAAACTTCATGTGGAACATAAAAAGTTGGGATCAAGATGATATATGTTTTCCTTTCCTTTAGGTTTGTATGACCTTATAGGTTGCACGGTTAATAAACATTACGGTGAGCATTCAATGACTTCTGTTTACTGTAGTGTGGTCCACTTGATATTTAAATATGCTTCATCTTTGAACATGTTCTAAGGAGGCGTTTTGCCCAAGGTATTAAATGGTATTAGGTGAGATAGAACTGCATTCCGTCCTTGCAAATTCCATCCATCATTTGGGGAGGATGAGAAAGGTTAGGAATATGCTGGATGTAATCACATTTGGTCCATGGAAATGCATATGGTCACACCCAGAATTTCCGTGGATTTTGACATGGGCCCACATTTATGCATGCATTTATCTATGCGGTCTACCCATATGCATGGTTTACACCTGACATTCTTATTATATATGTGTGTACAGGTGAATGGCATCCCTTGTGAATTTAGTCTGTTAATTACAATTATATAGTTCACCAAATAAGATTTTGTTTAATCCAATGTTCTCCGTGGTAAGAATTTTATTCCAAATGGATGGTTAAAATACTATAGTATTTCTATACATGCAATCATTGTACAATATGTTGTTAATTCCATTTAATACAATTCAATATCCTTTTATTCAACGGACCAAATAGGCCCTAAAATTATTGAAAAAAAGATTATGTACGGCGCGTAGTGGCCCACCCTTTTAGAGGCTACAATTCTCAAATCACAGAATTGGATGGTCCTGCCTGTCAGAGCAGTGCCTTTCACGTGTCAGCGGACTGACCGGTGTACCATAACCAGCTATACATGTCGCACAAAGACGAAAGCTGACACTCCTCGATCTCCAACTTATACGAACAGTTCAAAGGGGAAGCGGATTGGCTGGTGTGCCTCACACTAGCTATATAAACTGTTGCATTGACGCCGGCAAGTTCTGTGGGTCTGATTATGAGATATGTGTTATATCTAAATCGTCCATCATTTGGCCAGCTCCTTTTAAGGCTTGACACAAAAAATAAGACAGATCTAATTATCAAGTGAACCACACTGCAAAAGGCAGTGGGGAAACCCTTTTTGAGGTCACACAAGTTTTGGATCAACATGAAATTTCTTTGTCCTCTTCATTTAGGTCTTTGTGACCTTATGAATAGATTGGATGGAAAATAAACGTTATGGTAGGCCCTAGAAATTGTTTAATAGTGAAAATCATTATCTCCGCTGCTATTTGTGGCATGGTTATGATCTTTGGATATGATTCATTTTTTTGATAATGCTCTAAAATGATCTCTAAGAACGTGTTTGGGTAATCGCGTTAGGGTGAAAAACGAGGGGTAGGATTGTAAAATTCATCCCTCTTCCATCCCTTACACATTTGGAAACTTTCTTCATCCCTCCCATCTTTCACTTCTGAATACATTTGTCAGAGGAGAGGGATTCGGGCGATCTTACGTTGGGGAACTAACGGTATTTCGATGACTCCTCGAGTTGATCCCGCAGTGATAGCGGATCTAGCGTACGGACACCGCCGGATGTGGAATGACAACCCGTTGAGGACGAGATGTTGGCGCGTTTGGGCAGAAATGGCAGGAAGCAGGCTCGATTTATACCCCTGCATGTTGCATCTTTAGATTTGGAGAGGGAGAAGAGGACTCCTATTTCTAAAACGGGGTGAAGACAACAGGTAGGCCCCTTCATGGGACCACTGATTTGGGAAGTTTTCAGGAAATTTTTTTCTCACTTTCTCTGTTATGGTATGAATTTGGGAGGAGGATCGTCTTATTCCGCTACTTCATTGCAGGTGGGCTACATCTCTGCCTATTTGGAGCTCTTCCGCTAACTCTAAGTATATTCATCGTCCCAGCTTGAAACGGATTTCTTGTAAGTTTCTGATTTTGGGGCTTTTCATTTTTAACTCATCCCAATTTGAACAATTGGTTATTAATTTGATGTTAAGGGGGAGTGAACCATGGTAGCGTAGATTAGCAATGGGTGTTGGGTAGAGCTTCCTCAGTGAGACGTTTTTTAATGTTAAGGGGGAGTGAATCATGGTAGCGTAAATCAGCAGTGGGTGTTCGGTAGAGCTTCCTCAGTGAGACATTTTTAAGTTTGGTTTTTTTTTTTTTTTTCCTTTTTCTTAATTCGAAATTATTTTACACTAAAATTCAGTTACTTGGGAATTCTTTCATATATAAAAAGTTCGATTATTGGGTTTAGATAACAGATTAAGGTTTTTTTCTGGCGAACATTGTATTTTCAAGGATGATACCACAGTGCCCTCATACATTTCTGTATTTTATCAAGTGTTATTCTTTACCACTCCACTGCCATATTTTGGTTTCTACTTATGCTGGCATTTCCACAAAGTAATTTTGCATTTTTTTTAATTGTACAAGTGTAATTTAATCCTCATAGCAAAACATCCACGAAATAGATGTTTTCGAAAATCTTAAATGTACATGAGGCACGGTTTGAGCACTAGTGCGGTTCGATAACAGTTGGAATTGCCGGGATACAACAAACTTGAAGAGAATGAGGTGAGACGAAAAATTGTAAGTCATCATAATGTACTCTGTGAACAACAGGTTGAACCATGTGGCACATCTGTAAGGCAATTTCTTCATTTTGTATACTTTAACAATCCAATTCATTGTCATCATGAACAGCATCATGTAGGCAGTGAAAATGAGGATGGCCATCTTTTCATCTAAAATTGCATTTTTCAACCTATGTTTCTATCCATGATTATATAAAAGTTACATTGGCCATTCCTATTCACGTTGATTAAAATAAGCAAATCATGACAGTTTGTGGATATAATCTAGGTTATTTGTTGTCATTCCATCGTATACAGTGAAACTTGTCATATGTGGTGATGTTGAAACCCCTAAGATGACCCAGATTTAAAGGAAAAAGTCCTGATTTTTATTATTATAGTATGTTGGGTTGTATTCAAGCTCGCCTCAACTACAGAGTACAATCTCTCTACCTTTCAAACATTACATGCATGACAATGGCTATTAAAACCACACACGTGCATACCGGCATGTATGTGGATTTATTTATAATTTTCTAAGTTACCTCTCTCAAGTTTTTTTTTTTTATTATTATTATAAATTTCTAGTTTTCATCCATCTCAGCAATCAATGCACCCACAATTACAGGGAACAAATTATGGCCACACATTCATGTGGGCCCAATAATATCCTGTCAATGGATGACAGTCCAAGATGGGTCACAAACACCTATCTCTATCTGTATGTAGTGAGAGTTATTGTCTCGCATAGATTAAACTATTAATGGACCAGGTAGCTGTGATGGAGTGACTTGAATGTAGGACGGTTGGCCATCATGCTCTTTTAACATGGGTGTCATTGATTCTTAGAAAATGTTGTGAATATGTTCTTGAGAAATGAAAATTAAGTGAAAGAGATTCTGATTCTGCACTGCTTACATTAATGAATCAACCTGATATTGGAGTGGGTCATCCACACAATTGGCGTGATTTTTATTTCCCTTCATCAGGAGCAATAATCCTGATCAACAGTTTGGATGTCAGGCCTTTGGATGATTTTAATGCAAGATCCGGATTTCCTGTATTGTGGTCCACCTGATAGTTATATACTTCTCATCTCTACTTGGTCACGTACGTGGTTTTTGATCAGCACATATGTAAGAATGTCATGATGAAAGAAATACATCGTGGTGGGGCCTATGGAGCAGTGACTGTTGTCTGAAGCCTTAAATCTTCAGATTTTTCTGTTGCTCAACCGGTTGTGGGTCATCCACGACCGGTCGAGGGAGTTGCTCGACTTGTCGAGCACTGCACGACTCGAAGTCCACCGAGCTCATTTTTTGGTGTCCGGGACTTACGACCGGTCATGGTGATTGTTCGATCGGTCGTAGGTCGTAGCCTTAGCTCGACTAGTCGTAATTACGCAGATTCATTTCCGAATCTGATGCGGACTGCGGAAATTTGAGTCAGTCTTTCCTAAGGTGTGAAAGGAAGTTGCCTAAACTATAAATAGGGGTCCCTAGGATTTTTTTAAATAATGAGAAATAATTTGAAAGCTTTCTAAAGGGGTTCTAGGGAATTCAAAGGGTGTAGCAAGGGTGAGATTCGAGGTTGTTCGAATTGGATAAGTCCTCTCTCTTGTAAGTTTCTTTTCATAGTGGATTTCTGTCGCTTTGTGCCGTGGTTTTTTCTCGCAAGGGTTTTCCACGTTAAAACTTTGTATTCTTCTATGATTGCTTGTTACTATTGAATTGCTATCCTAGATCTAGATCTGTGTGATTCCGCAACACAAATCCCCAACAAGTGGTATCAGAGCAATCGTTGGGGCACAGATCTGAATCTGCAGGATTAGTAATAATGGGAAACGGCAAGTTTGATATGGAGAAGTACTCGGGCAAAAATAATTTTGAGTTATGGAAGGCTAAGATGATTAGCCTGTTAATCAAGCAAGACGAGATTAAGGCTCTTGAGGAGTGAAAATTTACCATGAAAGATAATGAATGGGAAAACCTTGATAGCAATGCTTTAGCCTCTATTCGTTTATGTCTCACGGATGAGGTTCTTTATAATGTTTTGAGGGAGAAAACTGCGGCTGGTTTGTGGGCGAAGTTAGAGAACATCTATGCAAAAAAATCCTCTAAAAATCGCCTACACTTGAAGCTACAATGTTATACCTTGAAGATGGCAGAGGGTGGAGATCTAGAAACCCACATCAGCAACTTTAATAATTTGATGTGTAAATTGCTGGATATGGAGGAAGTGGTCAAAGATGAGGAATAAGCATGTATATTGTTGAATTCTCTTCCTGCATCATATGAGTCTTTCAGGGACACGATCTGCACCGCAAATAAAACACTAAGTGTTGACACCGTTATCTCAGTCATTCGAGGAAAGGCTATGAGAAAGTTAAACGGTGACATGGTGGCATCTTCCGATGCACTGATTACGAGGGGCAGAGATTCTGAGAGAGGTACAGGATCCTCAAGACCTAGATCCAAATCCAAGGGCAAGGGCAAAGGAAAATTAAAGGGTTGGAATTGTAGGTTGTCTGGACACATGAAAAAGGATTGTAGAAATCTTAAAACGAAGAAAGAAAATTCAGCGGCTTCTTCCAAGAAAGCCAATGTGGTCACATCTGATGAAGAATCAAGTGGTGGTGATGTTTTATCTGTTTCCATAATTGGTCACTTACACGATAATCATAAAGATGAGTGGATACTTGACATAAGAGCATCTTATCACATGACTCCTCAACGGAGTTGGTTCGCTAGTTACAAAGAATGCCATGGTAGGCAAGTTTTTATGGGCAATGACAATATCTGTAATGTTGTGGCTATTGGCACAGTGAGTATCAAGATGTTTGATGGGATGGAGCGTACCTTGACTGACGTCAAGCACGTTCCTGATATGAAGAAAAGTATGATTTCTTTCTGTGCACTTGAGGCTATAGGGTGTAAGTTCACTGATATTGATGGTGTCCTTAAAGTTTCAAAATGGGCACTCGTGGTTATGAGAGCGCAGAGACATGGAAACCTTTACAGGTTGATTGGGAGCACTTTGGCAGGTGGAGTGGCAGCAGCTATTGCAGACTCCACGTCTCTACGTATGTGGCATGCTTGTCTGGGTCATATGAGCGAGCGGGGCATGAAGGTACTTTCTGATCGGTGTTTGATTCCATTTTTTTAAAATTCTGATTTAGATATATGCGAGCATTATATATATGGTAAACAATCTAGACTGTCTTTTAAATTTGAAAAACATGGTTGTAAGAGAGTGCTTGATTATGTGCACTCTGACGTATGGGGGTCATCACCAGAAGTTTCCATTGGGGGGTCGTCATGGTTTGTTTCATTCATTGACGACTACTCCAGACATTGACGACTACTCCAGAAAAATTTGAATTTACTTCATGAAACGTAAATCCGAAGTTTTTACCATATTCAAGCAATGGAAGGCAATAGTAAAAAAACAGTCAGGGCGAAAAATAAAGGTTTTAAGGACCGACAATGATAGAGAATTTACTTCTACTGAGTTTAATGATTATTGCAAGCATGAATGGATCATCAGGCACAACACAGTGTGCCACACGCCCTAGCAAAATGGTGTGGCTGAGCGAATGAATCGAACTCTCCTGGAGAGAGTCAGATGCATGTTAAGTAATGTTGCATAGGGCAAGGACCTATGGACTGAGGCCGTTAACACGACTTGTTATTTGGTGAACCGATCTCCTTCAATGACAATTGAATGTAAAATTCCAAAGGAAGTATGGAGTGGTTAAAAAATCGACTACTCAGATCTACGCATATTTGGTTGTGAGGCTTACTCTCATATACCGTCAGTTGAGAGAGATAAGCTATACCATAGGGCCAAAAAGTATATCTTTGTTGGCTATAACTTTGGTGTAAAAGGTTACAGGTTATTTGACAAGGTCACACACAAGGTTATTACTAGCCATGACGTCAGATTCGATGAAAGCTCCCTATTTCGCAAGAATGATCAAAAGGAGCAAGAGGAACCAGAAAAGGTGATCGTAGACGTCCAGATTGATACAGATGATACACAGGCAGAGACAGATGTGAAGACAAAGGTAAAGGGTCAGGTGGAGCAGCCACCCATGAGAAGGAACCCATCGCGTGATCGCAGGTTACCGGCAAGATACATGGACGACTCTAATATTACATATGCCCTCATTACAGATAAGGGGGACTTCTCTACTATTCAGGAGGCTCTTGATGAGCCTAATGCAGAAAAGTGGAAGGCAGTGATGGATGATGAGATGGATTCGTTGCACAAAAATCATACATGGGAGCTGGTGGAGCTTCCTTTGGGCCGAAAAGCGATTAGATGTAAGTGGTTATTTAAAAGGAAACATGATAGATACAAAACAAGGTTAGTAGCGAAGGGTTATGCTCAGAGAAAAGGAATCGACTTCACAGAAATATTCGCGCCGATGGTTAAGCAGGTATCTATCATATTCGTGTTGACACTGGTTGCCTAATACGATCTCGAGTTAGAACAGATGGATGTGAAGACTGCATTCATGCATGGGGAATTGGAACAGCAGATTTACATGAAGCAACCAGAGGGCTACGAAGTTAAAGGGGTAGAGAAAAAGGTTTGTAGGTTAATGAGGTCGTTGTACGTCCTGAGACAGTCACCTAGATAGTGATATAAAAAATTTGATTCTTTCATGGTGAGTCAGAAATTTACTTGGAGTGAATACGATCACTGTGTCTATTACAAGACACTGAGTGATGGAAAATTTATCATCCTAGTACTGTATGTTGATCGCCTGTCATGATATGTCTGAAATCAACATACTAAAGACTCAGTTATTAGAGACATTTGAGATAAAAGATCTGGAGGCTGCAAAGAGGGTCCTCGGCATAGATATTCATAGAGACGGGAAGAGGAGCAGGCTTTAGTTGTCACAAGCAGAATACCTTGAAAAGGTATTGATCAAGTCTGAGATGGACCGGCAAAGTCAGTAAGTGTTGCCCATGCGGCTCACTTCAAGCTTTACTCAGAACAATGTCCTAAATCCAATGAGGAAAAGCAGGATATGTCTCATGTGCCTTATTCGAATGCGGTTGACAGTTTAATGTATAACATGGTCTGTACGAGACCGGATATTTCACAGGCAGTTGGTGTTGTGAGCGGATACATGTCAAACACCGTTAAGCAACATTGGGAGGCGGTGAAATGGCTACTTTAATACATACGAGGTATAAAATACTACATCTTAACTTTTGAGAAAACAGGGACAAAGTTGGTAGGATATGTGGATTCCGACTATGCAGGCAATATAGATTTCAGGAAGTCTACTTCAGGATACTTGTTTGTACTAGCGGATGGAGCAATCAGTTGGATGTCGAAACTTCAGTCCGTGGTGGCTCTTTCCACGACCAAGCTGAATATATGGCAGTGACGAAAGCGTTTAAAGAAGGTGTTTTGATCAGAGGCATGATTTCAGCAGGAGGCCGTGCCGGTTAACTGTGATAGCGAGAGCGCTATCAATTTGGCTAAAAATTCTGTTTATCACTCTCGTACTAAACACATTGATGTTCGTCACCACTTTATCCGACAGGTGCTCGAGGAAGGAGGAGTCGCATTGGAAAAGATTCACACCAGCATGAATCCAGCAGACATGCTCACCAAGGTCGTTCCTACAGAGAAGTTCAAGTTCTGTGCAACTTCTCTGGGCTTGGCGATGGCGTAAAAGAAGGACGGAGTGTGCACGAGAAGCGTTGATTGAAGCTATGATGAAATGAAGAGATAAGAGAAGAGGTCAAGGAGCTACACGGCTGAAGATTGAAGACTTGGTGGAGATTGTTGTCTAAAGCCTTAAATCTTCAGATTTGTTCAAGTTCTGTGCAACTTCTCTGGGCTTGGCGATAGCGTAAAAGAAGGACGAAGTGTGCACGAGAAGCGTTGATTGAAGTTATGATGAAATGAAGAGATAAGAGAAAAGGTCAAGGAGCTACACGGCTGAAGATTGAAGACTTGGTGGAGATTGTTGTCTGAAGCCTTAAATCTTCAGATTTTTTTGTTGCTCGACCGGTTGTGGGTCATCCACGACCGGTCGAGGGAGTTGCTCGACTTGTCGAGTACTGCACGACTCGAAGTCCAGCGAGCTCATTTTTTGGTGTCCGGGACTCACGACCGGTCGTGGTGATTGCTCGACCGGTCGTAGGGGTCCTACAACCAGTCGTAGCCTCAACTCAACTAGTCGTAGTTACGCAGATTCGTTTCCGAATCTGATGCAGACTGCGGAAATTTGAGTCAGTCTTTTGCAAGATGCGAAAGGAAGTTGCCTAAATTATAAATAGGGGTCCCTAGGGCTTTTCTAAATAATGAGAAATAATTTGAAAGCTTTCTAAAGGGGTTCTAGGGAATTCAAAGGGTGTAGCAAGGGTGAGATTCGAGGTTGTTCGAATCGGGTAAGTCCTCTCTCTTGTAAGTTTCTTTTCATAGTGGATTTCTGTCACTTTGTGCCGTGGTTTTTTTCCGCAAGGGTTTTCCACGTTAAAACTTTGTGTTCTTCTGTGATTGCTTGTTACTATTGAATTGTTATCCTAGATCTAGATCTGTGTGATTCCGCAGCACAAATCCCCAACAGTGACCACCACCACCACTGGGCTTATTGCAAGGGGACATGTACTGGTCCGTACAGGTTTTATCTAAAATAGTTTATTATATCTGAAAACCCACATCCCATTCAGTACATTAGGCGACCCAAACGTGGAATGCCTGTATCCCATGGGATAGTTTCATGTACAATGAAATCCAAACACATCCGGTATTTGGAAGGATGTGTGGTGCAACATCCGTTCAATCAAAACGCCCCCCGAATTTGGTGGTATACACAAGTCCTAGACAAATCTCTGAAAATGAGCAATAAATGTGGAATTGTAATCCCATCCCTTCAATTCCTATGGGATTCATTCATCCAAACAGGCCCTAAAAATAGATGAAAAGTGTAGATATAATAAATACATTACTATGGGGCCATGTAACTTTGATCTCCTTTGAATTGTTTGTCCAACTGGGAGCTCAAGGAGCATCAATGCGCGCACGACACGTACCTATAGCAGATATATAGCTGGTGTGTGGTACACCAGCCAATCCACTTCCGTTCAAAGGGGAAGCGGATTGACTGGTGTACCTGACACAGCTACATAGCTGTTGTATTGATGTCAATAAGTTCTTTGAGTCTGATCATGCGGTATGTGTTACATCCAAACCGTCCATCCATTTTACGAGCTTGTCTTAAGGCTTGAGACGAAAAATAAGACAGATCTAACTATCAAGTGGACCACACTACAAAAGCTAGTGGGAGATTGAACGTCTACCATTGAAACCCTTTTTGGGGTCACAGAAGTTTTGGATGAATATGAAATTTGTTTTTCCTCTTCATTCAGGTCTTTGTGACCTTATGAACAGATTGGATGGAAAATAAATGTTATCATGGGCCCTATGAATTGTTTAATGGTGAAAATCATTATATTCACTGCTATTTATCGTGTGGTCCAAATGACCTTTGGATATGATTCATTTTTTGGATAATGCTCTAAAATGATCTCTAAAAATAGATGAACGGGGTAGATATAATAAATACATCATTGTGGGCCCATGTAACTTTGATTTCCTTTGAACCGTTTGTACAACTCGAAGATCGAGGAGCGTTTGTACTCATCTTTTGCACCACACGTACCCTACAACAGCTAAATAGCTGGTGTGTGGTACACCAGGCAATCTACTTCCTTCTGTTCAAAGGAGATTAAAGTTACATGGCCCACTGTGATATATTTATTTGAAAGCAAATTGGCTGGTGTACCACACACCAGCTATATAGCTTGTAAAGTGTAAATAGGTGTCGTGTCCGAGTTGTATGACCGGTTCAAAGAAGATCAAAGTTACATGAGCCCTGCACTGATGTATTTATTATATCCACACCGTTCGTAAATTTTTTGAAATTATCCAAGAGCATGAGCCACCGCACCAAAAGTAGTAACAGGATGATGGTTTTCAAATTAAAATATTCTCAAGGGTCACCATAACATTTATTTTCCATCCAATTTATTCGTTAAGGTCACAAATACCTATATTAAGTGGAAAAACAAATTTCATATTGACCTAAAACTACTGTAATCCCATATGAGTTTTAATGGTAGACATTCAATCCCCCACTACTTTTTTCAGTGTGGTCCACTTTATCTTTAGATCTATCTTATTTTTCGTCTCAAGCCTTACGACTAGCTCTACAAATGAATAGACGGTTTGGATATAACACATACCTTATGATTGAACCCACATAAATTGCTGACGTCAATACACTAGCTATATCTGCTGCACCACACACCGAGTAGTCGGTGTATTCACGTCACCAAGTTCTGTGGTCCCATCATGAGGTATGTGTTATATCTAAATTATCCATCCATTTGGCGAGATTGTCTTAAGGCTTGAGCTTAAAAATAAAGCATCTCTAAAGATCAAGTGGACCACATTGTAAAAAGGAGTGGGGATTTAACGTCTACCATTGAAACTCTTTTGTGGGTCACAGAAGTTTCAGATCAATATGAAATTTGTTTTTCCTCATCATCTATGTATTTGTAATCTTATTAATAGATTGGATGAAAATTCAACGTTATGGTGGGTTCTACTAATCTTTTTTAACGGTGAAAATCATTATTCTTTCTGCTATTTTCAGTATGGTCCATTTGAGCTTTGGATATGATTCCTTTTTTGTCTAATGCTCTGAAATAATCTCAAAAAATAGACGAACGGTGTAGATATAATAAATACATCATTGTGGGCCACGTAACTTTGATATCCTTTGAACCGTATGTACAACTCGGAGCTCGGGGAGCGTCGGCGCTCGTCCTTTCACGACACGTAGCTACACTAGCTTTATAGCTGGTGTGTGGTACACGAGCCAATCCTCGTCGTTATTTATTTTATCGACACACTGTTCATCAATTTTTCGAGATCATTTGAGATTACTACCCAAAAAATTAATGATATCCAAAGATCAAATGGACCACAGCACAAATAGCAACCGAGATAATGATTTTTACCGTTAAAATTTTCCTAGGGCCCACCATAACGTTTATTTTTCATCCAATCTGTTCATAACGTAAAAAATACCTGGATGAAGAGAAGAAACAAATTTCATATTGATCCAGAACTTCTGTGAAGCCCCAAAGGGTTTCAGTGGTAGACGTTCAATCTCCCACTTCTTGTTTTCAGTGTGGTCCACCTTATCATTATATCTGTTTTATTTTTCGTATCAAGCCTTACAAAGATCTCGAAAAATGGATGGACGGTTTGGATATAACACATACCTCATGATGGTACCCACGGAGCTTGCTGACGTTAATACACCAGCAGCTATACGTAGCAGATGTGCATGTGGTACACCAGCCAATCCGCTTCCCTTTCAGATTTCCACTGATTGGCTGTCAGGATATCAGTGGGGCCAACTGATGAACAGGCTGCATTACCTGATCAAGCTCCAAATGTACGGTGGAGAAGGGTGCTGGGGCAGCTGACTAGAATCTTGATACAGATAAATGTTGAAGTTATCGAAGTGAATTGCAGCAGACTTGTGCAAGATCGAAGCCTTCCAGCAGTTGGGACTCATCATGAATATGTCCTTAAAAATCCATGTTGGTTCGCTCAGCGGCCTCGCCTTACTTGTATGCGAAATACGAGTCCGTGGTCACTTTCTTCTAACCTTCCATTTTCCTCATTGGATCATAGGCTACCTGATTAATGGATTAATCTGATTCATGAGTTAGGACTTACTCACATTCAATACCAGCTAACTATTGGATCGGATCTCATACACGTGTCCCAAATTAGCACGTTTCTTGAGATTCACCTCTTCAAAATCTTTTCGCGCGAATCGCGGCAGTATTCCTCCAACGTGCACCGCCAAATCCAAAATCAAGAGCGGGAATTATTTTACTTATTTCGCACTCTGGCAGCGTACGGCGTTTGATACGGAAGCGGATTGCGTCCTGCCCCTGCTTAGACCGAATCAGTCCAAGCAGGTGCTGCGTGGGATCCACCTTAATGTATGGGTTTTATCTACGCAGTTCATCATTTTTTCCATATTATTTAATGATATGAGACTAAAACTACGGTAGGTCCAATTCTCAAGGGGATCAAACACTAGGGATTGAACGCTCACCATTAAAAACTTTTTAAGGACCACAGAAGTTTTAGATCAAGCTGAAACTCATTTTTTCCCTTAATCCATGTATATGTGAGCTTATGAACAGGTTGGATGGCAAATAAATATCATGGTGGCGCTACGAAGGTTTCAACGGTAAGCATCATTATCACCGTTGCTATCTTGTGGTGTAGTCTACTTAAGGCTTTGATCTGTCTGAATTTTGGAATAGAATTCTAAAAGAATCCGAAAAATCTGATAAACGGCCTAGATAGAATATATACACTACGGTGGGTCCCACAGAGCCCTGCATGTACCCATTTCCGTCTAAACATGGCAGGTCGCAATCCGCTTCCGCGTGATACGCGGGCACTCAGACATCGCACATGTGCCGCTCACCAACTGGGAGCGGAATCGGTGTTACCAGGGTAACACGCTAGTGTGTGTTACCGAGACCGTGGGTTCCACCTTGATAAATGTATTGTATATCTACACCGTCCATCCGTTTTTTCCATCTCATTTTATTACTTGATCCAAGAACTTAAGCAGATCCAATCTCAAGTGGACCACACCTGAGATTGCTCCAAACAGACTTGAATGAAGGGAGAATACAAAGATCAACTTGATCCAAAGCTTTTATGAGCACGATGATTAGTTTTTGATGGTCAATCACCACATTTTTCACTGGTGTGGTCCACCTAAGATTTGGATCTGCTTAAGTTTTGGGATCACGTCCTAAAATGATATGGAAAAAACGGATGGACAGCATGGATATGGTTATACAATCCGCTCCCTCACTTACTCAACGTAAACTTACAGAATTGTGGAGCCCACCGTCGCTACATTTCCGCCCAAGAATCAGAACGGCTGAACAATCCTAACCGCCAATTCGTAGAGACTAGATTGTTGAAACATGACCGTTGGTTATTTTTTTTTTTTAGCCATCCAACAAATGTCCACCAATCCGATATTCAGATAACCAAATAATCATAATATTTAGCTCATGATACATCCATAATTTCTAAAAACTTGTAAGGACCTGCGTATCATCCATCCCACTCTACCACAGTATCAAAGATTTCCCATTCAAAAGTCAAATGACAGGATGGCCCACTAACAGATCTTACATTAATGTGTTTATAGAGAAGATCTGAATCTTAGTCTACTCACCGTTCTCGAATCTCACTCAACGACTACATGCTTTCCCCCGCATGGACTATATAAAGCGAACATTTCCGGTTCATTGAGAAGAAATGATCCTGGTCCATCAAAATTTCCGGCACTATTTTTTGAACTCGAACCGTCCATCCAATGGGCCCCACCCATGCACCTAACCCAGTGTAAAAAAAACACACATATTAGATGGTCTATATGTCAAATCACCGTTCATTTTACTTTCGTGTGTGGACGACTGTCCTTTCTGTTTCCATATGAGTTAAATGCCAAAGTTGGCAGACGAGGATGGATGACCTAGATTGAATTAATGGATATCCACCGTACGGTATTGATGATTGGAGATGACCCAAGATTGTTTGTCACGATGAACGAGAGTGAACCTGATAAATAATGGTACTCTACACTGCTACTGAGCTGGAAGGGTCAGCATACAAATAATCAAATACATTAAAATGAGACAAGCACCAAACCCTACACCTGTGATGGTTTGGAATTCTAGATCTCCCTGCAATTAAAAGATTCTCATGCATCCATGCATGCCTTTCAATCCCCCACCCTTGTCTGGACGCCATACACTAATAAATAGGTGGGCCCCACCATGTGTGGACTACAGAAATACCCTTGTACTAATTCGGCTGTATGGTACAGAGGTTTGCTGCTATATCCGGATATACTGCTGTTTTTAAGCTGGGACTGTAGCTGTTGGATCGGGGGATGATGTTGCAATTATCCAGACCGTTTATTTGATGAGCCCCACTGTGGATGGGGATATTTATCAAATTAATCTCACGCTGCAATATTTCAACCCTTCGGTTATGGAACGTCTACTTGAACCATTATTTCGTGGGCCATAGATGGGATCCTCCAATTACATATCCACGGTGAGGCCCATTGAATAAACGGTTTGGATCGTTGCAAGATTAACCCAGATCCAACAACTATAATCCGAAGGTAAAAATAGCATCAGGTTGCCATGTACCGGGGCAAACCACTAAAATATTTTAGAAGAGATGAAATTTTTACAATAATAGTCCTATGGAATGAAATAAACCCAAAAATAGCCTAATTACTCGTGGAGCTATACAATTTTTCTAGCCATGAGATAATGAGATAATTAGATTTTGTCCTTTTTCATACGAAACAGCATCTCTACCCACCTGCTTCATCGTGCAACCGTATCAAGCAATTATCTTTTCGAGGAGAGGAGATTTTGGGTCTCATGAAGTCACAAATGAGCCCACTACTTGGGAGATTTAATCCATTCATTCAATTTAGAGCATCCTTGAGTATTAGAGGGCGTTGATTTCATATTCATCTAAGGCCTCTATGGCTCTAATAGAGATCACAATGGCATTTTTCTTGCAATTATTTCTTCTAGTGTGGTCCATTCCCGATGTCTTTTTCCTTGATTCTTGGGATCATGCTCTGAAATTATTTCTCCGAACTAATGGCCAGAATGGAATTTAATGAAGATGCACGATAGGCCCCACAATATCATTACGTAAGCATATATGTGAGGTCAGACCTGTTAGTGAACTTATTTGTGCACTTTAGTTATCAGTCAAATACATCTGTGTGTCAGGGAGTCGGTTAAGCCCTTATAAGATGGAGATTGAAGACATATGGAGACTTAAAGCATCAATAAGTGAAGAACAAGTAAATTAAGTGTCTTAACCTTAAACCCAAGATAACCTTGACCTCTAGGTGATCCTAACCTTAATAGGTAAACATTCTTTGATCATCCCTTACCTTTAATAGCCTAATTAGAATATGATAAGTAAGGTTAAAGGATGCGCTAAGCTACTTTAAATATAACTGCCCAAAATAACAGTTTTCGAGTGGCCATTAATACCATTAATAGGCAGTCGATAGATTTCGATGGCATCGAAGGACCACTCAATCCGATCAAAGAAACAATTCAACAACCCAACAGATATATTTCTATATTTTCTCGATGAGATCGATAGTGTGCTCAATCCTACCGAAGGGTCTTTCGATCATACCGAAGGACTTTCGATCCCATCGAAGGGCCTTTCATTCTCATCAACAGAGTCATTAACTAATCATTTTATAACCGCTCAAATACAATTTCTTATAAAATGGTGCTCGATTCTTATGCATTTGGATGATTTTTTGTTGTAATAGAAGCTTAGGGGATTCCCCACTCATATCCTTCATCCCAAGCCTCTGAACCCATGAGATCTAGGTAATTATTTATCACTTGAAAGAAGATTCCACCATTGATTATGAAGACGAGCTTGATCTTAATTTTGTTCTAGAGATTAGTCTTGAACCAATAGTCAAATCCTTGTCTAAATCTTCTAGAACACTTATCTAGTTGAATTCCCTAGGATTTCAACTATCACACTAGTTGTAGTAAATTCCACCATCCTCCCATCACCTTGATCAGCGCATTGAAACATCACATGTAAAATATTTGTTCATGGATTTGAACTATCAACATCAACAAATGTGTGAACAATTGAGGAATGGATTCAAGTACGAGAAAACTTTGAAGAAGTAACTCAAGAAAGACATAAAAAAGGGAATCAATTTGACAAGTATCAAGTATGAGTCCATACACTCTTTCCTTATAAAGGATTGAGTGTAAGAGTTTGTGACTCAAACTCGAATAGGTTCGTGTAGGACATAGGCTCTTGTGTAGGGCCAAATTCACCGGACATGGGTCCGTATGTGTTAGTATTCGTGGGAGCCTCCAGTGGGAGTGTATGTGTAGGTCATTGTGTATAACTGTAAAGGTTAGGGGTGGACCTATTGAAAACCTCCGATAATAAATATTGGTACACTCGATAATAGTGCATCCACCAAGAGTAGAGTAGGGAAACTGAACCACTCTACATACTTGTGTTTGGAATTATCTTTTGAGCACATTTCTAATTATACTTGTAGATTTAACTTGCTGAATTATATATATGCATAATTAGATGAATGCTAGTATTTGAATAGTTAGCACATCCCACACACAAGTTAACTATCTAGATTATTAACTAGTTGCTTATTGATGTATAATTTGTAGTGTATATGATTAGAACTACTTTGTCCGAAAAGCCTTAGTATTAAATTACTTTATTAGTTTTAAATTGGTAAATTATTTATTTAGGCAATTGTGGATTTAATTGGTAAAATTGTACGTGGCCTTATTCACTCCTCCCCTCCCTTTAGGACATAGTCATTTATTTTCTATATCAGTCAAGCCTTCACACGTATAACCGTAGTAGATTTATACCCCCACCATGCAATTTCAATTAGTATTAAAGCAGATAGCTCTTTAAGGGCTTGACAATCTTGAGTTGATCTAAGAAGTTTAAGAATGATGTCCACCCAAGAGGGGTGTACTGTCATAAGACCACCCTATTTTAACGAGTCTATATGCCTATTGAAAGGTTAGGATGAGGGTCTTTATAAGAGCATTTGATCTTATGGTTTAAGCTATTGTCGAACAAGGATGAAGTATGCCTGTAAAACTTGTCGTGGTTAATGGTAGAATCATTAGTGCTCCTAAAGTTAAATCCAAATGGAGTGATGATGAAAGAGCGCGATATATTTATGATGCAAAAGCTCTTAACGCTATTTATTGTAACGTTTCCCCTAGTGAATTGAAACATATTTGTACTTGTGAAACGGAAAAAGAAGCATGAGATATATTAGAAATTACCCAAGAGAAAACGAAACACAATTAAAACATCAAAACTTCAACTCTTAATGACCCAATTTAAAAATATAAAAATTGAAGAATCTGAAACTTTAATGGAGTTTTATTCTAAACTTAACGATTTCTACAACTCCATTTAGGGTTTAGGAGAGAAGATTCTGGTAGGTCGTATATATTTAAATCCCTACCGGATATGTTCACTCCCAAGATAACCTCGATATAGGAGTGTAGAAATATAAATGAGATGAATGTAGACGAGTACTAAGGTTCTCTACAAACTTATAAACTATACTTTAAAGCCACCTTTAGTAAGAAGAAACTAGTCATTCTTAAAACATCACATAGACATAAGACTATTGAATCTGAAAGTGATAGTGATAGTGATGATGAGGATGAGTGAGATTTATTTGCAAGAAATTTTAAAAAATTTCTCAAATTGAATAAGAGGAGTTTTGACAAGAAAGACAAAATGGTTGAGAAGCATAAAGGTAAAACTATTAAACAACCTAAAAAAAATCCAATGTTATAACTATAAGAGTTATGGACATAATATTACCATTGCACTAGCAAAGTAAGATGTAAAAGCAAGACTATGACGATAACATGGGATAATATAGAGAAGTCCGAATACGATTTAGGAGACTCCTCTAGTGATGAAGACCATAACCACTTACGTGTCTTAAGGACCTTATCCATTGATTCATTTCCTAAAGAATTGGGAGAACATAATACCTTAGATGAGTGACCTTAGAAGGTCCCTATGTAGGCTTAATTGGTAAATCCGGAAAATTATGCCACATTAATGAGCATATAAGTAAATAAGATGATTTTAACCTCATTTTGTGCTTAATAGGTAAATTCGATAATTTGGTCTCATTTTTTATAGTTTATCTTTAAAATTGTTTAATTTTAATATCATATATTTATTTCTAGACAATCATTGGTCATTCCTATTTTGAATAACCATATTAAGCATCCTCCATGTTTTAATGTTTATATGCACAATATTCATTTATTAGTATGTGTTTATAGTAACATATATGGCTTATAAAGTTTTTTTCATAATATATTTTTATTATTATATCTATGGAATTAATTCTTCTTCTTCTTCTTCTTTTTTCATATTATATTTTTATTAGTATATCTATAGAATTAATTCTTTATCAAATACTGATAAAAATGAAAAGAAATATCAAGTCCCATCAAAACAAGTTAAATTTTATTTTGCAATTTTTGTTTGTTGTTATAGGAATTGATGAAGATAGGGAGAGTAGTTATGGGGGAGCATTGCTAGCTTATAATCCTATTTGTATTGAGTTGTAAATCATTTGTAATTTGACATATAATATTTTGTGTTGTTTTGGTATGTCATTGGTATAGACCATGACATAGTTCAGGTTACATTTTTGTCATATAATTAATAAATGGGGAGATTGTTAGTGCACTTATTTATGCACCTTGTTTGTTAATCGTGTGCATTTATGTGTCATGGAGTTGATTGAGCCATTGGAAGTTAAAAACCAACGACATGTGAAGATTTTAAGTATCAAGGAGTGAAGAACAAGTAAATGAGGTTCCTTGGTGACCCTAACCTTAGATCCAAAATAACCTTAACCTCTATATGGTCCTAACCTTAATAGGTAAATGTTCTTTGATCATCCATTAGCCTTATGAGCCCAATTGGAACATGATAATTAAGGATAAAAGAGGTGTTAAACTGTTGTAAACATAACCGCCCAAAATAATAATTTTCGAGTGGTCCTCAATCCCATCGACAGGTTGTCGATGGGTTTTGATGGCATCGAAAGACCACGCGATTTGATCCAAGAAAAAGTTCAGCAACCCAATAGATATATTTATGAATTTTCACGATGAGATCGATAATGTGCTTGATCCTATCGAAGGACATTCGATCCCATCAAATGGCCTTATAATCCTATCAAAAGAGCTATTAAGGAGAAGATTCAAGCGTGGAGAGTTTTGAAGAAGCAACTCAAGCAAGGCGCAACAATGGGACTCAATCAGATAAGTGTCAAGTATTAGTCCACACACTCTTTCCTTACGTAGAATTGAGTGTAAGAGTTTATGATTCAAACTTGAATAGCTTCTTATGTATGACCTAGGCTATTGTGTAGGGAAGAATTCACCGTACACAGGTGCATACATGTTAGTATCTATAAGAGCATTCAATAAGAATAAACATATATCCTTGGAATAGGACCGAGGTTGTTGATTAGCTAATAAAAAACCAACCAAGTCTCTGAGGGAGCCCCTGGTGGGAGTGTACATGTAGGTCCTTGTGTAGGGATGTAAAGATTAGGATGAACCTATTGAAAACCTCTGATAGTGAAAGCCAATACACTCGAGGAGTGTGTGTTTGCTAGGAGTAGAGTGAGAAAATTGAAATACTATACATGCTTGTGTTTAGGTTGTCTCTTGAGCACATTTCTAATTGTTCTTATAGATTTAAATTGGTGAATTATATGTATGCACGATTAGATGAATGCTAAGTTTTGAATAGTTAGTACATCCCACACACAAGTTCACTATCTAGATTATGGACTAGTTGTTTGTTGATGCATACTTTGCAATCTATATGATTGGACCCACTTTGTCTTGAAAGCCTTAGTGTTAAATTGCCTTATTACTTTTAAATTAGTAAATTGTTTAATTAGAAAAATATGAATTTAATTGAAAAAAAATTTTAAGTGGTCTTATTCGCCCCCTAAGACATATCCATTCATTCTGCAGATCCGTCAAGCTTTCACACGCATAGACATGGTAGATTTATTCCCCTGCCATGCAATTTCAGGATCCATCTTCGAACCCATTTTAGGTTTTCAGAATTTTTAAGGAGAGGAGACCATCACCAACACCGATGAGAGACACAGGGAGAGGGGACCACCACCACCAAATCAAGAGAGAGAGAGGGGACCACCACCACCACCATTAAAGAAGAAAGTTAAGATCGTTGCTTCTACCTCCATAGGACCTACTTTGACAATCCTCTGATGTGTTTACAATGACAATAATTTCATTCCGATCACATTCTTGTGATATTTCAAGGTAATAGTACCTTCAATCCAGCGATAATCTTCATACCACCGATCAATTTCAAGTTTTTCTTCAAGGGAGCGACTGATATGGCAGGTAGAGGTAAGAGTATATAATATGAATGTTTTTTAAGGGTTGCTATTGTAGATCGCAAATAGACACTGTGGATTCCTTAACAAGTGTTGATCCCACTTGGGCACTGTGGATCCCACTTGGCCTACTATGGATACCACTTAGTCACTATGGATCCCACCTAGGCATCCTTTTTATGAATGTTGAATGATTGAATGTGTATATGGATGTAGTTGTGAGTTACGAATGTTGAATTGTATGAATGCAAGTGTGGATGTAGTCGATGGATGTTGATTTTAAATTAAATGAATGAGAATGTGGCAGTGCATGTGGATGTGGATGTGGATGTAAATGTTGAGTTGTCTGAATGAAAACGTTGAAGTGGATGTGATACTGGATGTAGAGGTGGATTTGTATGAATGTGGATTATTAATACATTAGTTGTAAATTTTGAATTGTATAGTATAAAACTTTAAAAGTAGATATAAATGTGGAGTTATATGAATAAAAATGTGGAGGTGGAGGTGGAAGTGGAAGTGGAAGTGGATTGTATGAATGTGGATATGGATTGTATGCTATAAAAATATGTAAGTGTATGTAGATGTGGAAGTTAATGTCAATGTTATTTTCTATGGTGTGCATGTGGATGTAGTTGTCAATGTTGAATTATATGAATGCACATGTGGAAGTGCATATAAATGTGATTGTGAATTATGAATTGTATGGATCCCCCTGAGAAGTGTGGATCTCACTAAGGAGAGGAGGGATGGATCCCCCTGAGCAGTCATATACACACTCATCCATTCTATTCAACATTCACATTTTCTATCATTATTTTAAAGAATGTGATCTATTTACAAAAGGTGCATATGAGATGTGGAGGTTGATGTGGATGTGCATATGGGTGTGAATTTTGAATTGTATTAGTGTTAGTGTGAAGTACATGTGCATGTGGAAGTGGACGTGAATTTTCAATTGTATGAATGAAAATGTATAGGTTGATGAGAATGTTGAATTGTATGAATGCAATTGTAAAAGTGGATGTAAAAGTGATTGTGACCATTGAAATGTATAAATAAAAATATGAAAGTGGATGTGAATTTTGAATTGTATGAATGTGGATGTGGATGTGGAAGTGCATGTCGATGTGAAAGTGTAGGTACGTGTGCATGTGTACTATGGAGTGGGTCTGAGGGGGCAGTGTGGCTCTTACCTACTGGGGTGGATTCCCCCTAACCACTATGGATCACACCTAGGTCCTAGGTAGGATTCATAGTGCTTAGGGGGGATCCACCCTCCTAAGTGAGATCCAATCTGCTTTGTGAAACCACCCCTCTTGGACCCACTTCACACCCATATTCACATTTTCATTCATTTGTATTTAACATTCACATCCACTTGATGCATTCCATATGCACTTCTACAGTTTCATTATTTTCAAAGAATATGATCTATCTACAAAAGGTGTATGTGAATGTGGGATGTGAAGTGGGTGTGAATTTTAAATTATATGAGGGCAATTGTGAAAGTACATGTGCATGTAGAAGTAGATGTGAGTTTTGAATTGTATAAATAAAAATATGGAGGTAAATGAGAATATCTAACTTCATGAATGCAATTGTGGAGGTGGATATGGAACTTAGTTATGTGTTGTGAATGTTGAATTATATGAATGAAAATATGAAAGTGGATGTAAATTTTGATTTGTATGAATGAAAATGTAAGAGTAAATGTGAATGTGGAAGTACCTGTGAAGGCAAATGTGAAAGTATGTCGATACACATATTTACTTATTTTTTAAAAGGTGGCCACTATGGATCGCACGTGGGAATTGTACTAGTGCTGATCCCATTTGGGCATAATGGATCCCATCTTGCCCATTGTGGATCCTACTTAGTGACTGAAGACCCCACCTAGGCACCCTTTTGTGAATGTTGAATGAATGAATGTGCATATGTATGTGGATGTGGTTGTGGGTTATGAATGTTGAATTTTATGAATGCAAATGTAAATGTAGTTGTTGATGTAAAAGTGGATGTCGAATTTTAAATTGAATGAATGAGAATATGAAAGAGCATGTGGATGTGAATGTTGAGTTGTATGAATGAAAATGTGGATGTGAATGTGGATGTGGATGTGGATGTGGATTTATATAAATGTAGATGTGAAATTGCATTGGTTGTGAATTTTGAATTGTATGGTGTAAAAACGTGGAAATGCGTGAGGATGTGGAAGTGAATATGGATTTTAAAATATATGAATGAAAATATGAATGTACCAGTAGTTATAAATATTGAATTGTATGACTGTGAATGTAGAAATGCATGTTCATTATGAATCACACCTGAGGGGGTTGATCTCCCTGAGCACCGCGGATATGGAAGTGTGTGTGTTCGTGAATTTTAAATTATATGAATGAAAATATGGAAGTGTAAGTGGTTGTAGATGTGGATGTGAATGTTGAGTTGTAGGTGTATATGTGGATGTGGTTATGAATGCTGAATTGTATGAATGAAAATGTGAAAGTGCATATAAATGTAGGCATTTTGAATTATATGAATAAAAATATAGAAGTACATATGGAATACATTAGTGGATATGGATGTTGAATTTAATGAATGCAAATGTGGAAGTGAATGTAGATGTGAATATTAAATTGGATGAATGAAAATTCGGAAGTGAATGTGAATGTGAATGTGGAGGTGAATGTGGATGTGGAAATGAATATGAACCTTGAGGAAGGGGGGTGGATCCCCCTAAACACTATGGATCTCACATAGGGAGTGGATCCTCCTTGAGCACTATGGATTGCACCTAGGAGTCTCAGCTATGATCCACAGTGCTCAGAGGGATCCACCTCTCCTAGGTGAGGTTCACAGTGCCAATTGAGATCCACAACTCCCAGGTGAGATCCACAACTCTCAAGTAAGATCCACCCCTCCTAGGTTAGAACCAAAGTGTCTTAAGTGGGTTCCACCCCGCCCAAGCGAGTTCTAAAGTGTCTTAAGTGACATCAACACCCACATTCACATCTTTATTCACATCCATTTTCACATTCATATCTTCATTTCGATCCACATCTTCAATTAAACATTCACATTTACCTCCATATCTACATCAACACCCACATTTTAATTCATTCAATTATAAATCCACATCCACATCTATATTTTCATTAATTCATTTTCAACATTCACATCCACTGTTGCATTCCATATACATTTTCACATTTTCATTAATACTTCTTATGTATTTTATAGGTGTACTTCCCCATGAATGTCCATGCAAAACACTAGTCATTGATAACATATCAGAAGGTCCATCTTCAAAGAAGACAAAGAAGTATCTCAAAAACCACCCATAAGGAGGCCGGTAGCAAGGAGATTCTATTAGAAAAAGAGAAAGAATCCATCTTAGTATAAGAATTTCAGTTTCCTATTTTCAAGAGTTATGTAATAATTTTTAGTGCTGTGATTCTTTTCAAATAAGAAATGAATTGAATGAACGTACTTGTCACTTTTTAATGATTGTTAAATTGAATAAAGGTGGATGTGGATGTGGTTGTGAATTTATTATTACTTATTTATCATTTTATTAAATATATTACATTGTATGTTAATCTGCAGGAAGAAGTCCCCGAGTAAATTTAAACAAATATTGTCTTTTGACTGTCTTCAACAATGTAGAAGTTCGTATATAGTTTACTCTAAAAATGAGGAAGATAAGGTACAAGTGGCGGCAAGTAAACCGAGAGACTCATCGTTAAAGAAGATAAAGAAGTCCGTATCAAAATAAACCACATATAAGTCGATGACGAAAAGATTTTGTTTGGGAAAGAAGAATCCATCTTAGTATATAAATTTTAGTTTTTAGATTTCACAAGATATGTAATTAAATATATATGTCATTCAGGTGGCCACTTTTTGCATAAGTGTTGTGATTTTTTTTTTATAATGGATATTGAATTCAATTAACGTACTCATTATTTTTTTAATGCTTGTTAAATAGAATGTATATGGATGTGGATGTGTATACGAATGATGAATTGAATGAATATGGATGTGAATATAGATGTGGTTATAAATTTTGAATTGAATGGATGTGGATGCGGAACTGTATGAATTTGTACACCTTATTTGTTAATCACACAAGTCATTGTGTCAGAGAGTTGGTTGAGCCATGGGAAGCCGAAGACCGAAAATCCAAGAGGACATGATCATTAAGGAGCAAAAAACAAGTAAATAAGGTGCCTTGGTAACCCTAAGCCTTAACCCAAAATAACCTCATAACCTCTAGATGATCCTAACTTTAATAGGTAAACCTTGTTGATCATCCCTTAGCCTTATAATTATAATTAGAACATGATAAGGATAGAATATGTATGAAACAGTTATGAAATCGTATGCTCAAAACAATGGTTTTCAAGTGGTCGTCGATCCCATCAATAGGTTGTCGATGGGGCTTGATCCAATCGTAGGTCCACTCAATCCGATCGAAGAATGAGTCTAATAACCAATAGAGATAATTTTGGATTTTCTCAATAGGATCGATAGAGGGTTCAATCATATCGAATGCCCTTTCAATCTTATCGACGGAGCAATTAACTAGCCGTTTTATAGCCATTACAAATCAATTTCTTATAAAAGGGCATTCTGTTATTAGGCACATGAATGAGATTTTGGTGCAATAGAAGCTTAGGAGATTCTCCATTCATTTTTCACATTCTAAGTCTCTATAACTATGATATCTAAGTCATCTTCCTTATGATTCATCATTTGAAAGAGAATTCCAACTTCAATGAAGAAGATGAACTTAGTCTCTACCTTGTTCTATAGATTAAACTTGAACCTATAGTCAAATCCATGCCTAAACCATATAGAAACCCATCTTGGTGAATCCCTTAGAAAATTATAACATTTCCATTAGTTATAAGAGATTCACTTAACCATTATCTTAGTCACCTCAAAGGAGCATCACATGCAATGTGTTTGATCTTGGAGTTAGAAGCATTAGCGACACATCAACATTAACGATCGAGAGAGCAAAAGTGAAGCTGATTGAAGCACCGAAGAGCATCAATCAAGCAACTCAAGTTAGTGAGTCAAAGGGGCTCAATTCGACAAGTGTCATTTAGTGAGTCCATACTATCTTTCCTTGTGTAAGATGAAGGTAAGAGTTTGTAACCCAAACTCAATGGATTCTTGTGTAGGACCTAGGCTTTTATGTAGGTCGAATTTATCAGACATGGGTGTATATGTGTTTGTCTCTATGGGAGCCTCCGGCAGGAGTAAACATAAGTCATTGGACTAGGACCGAGGTTATTGGTTAGCCGATAGAAAACCAACTAAAGTCTCTTGTGGGAGCATCTAGCGGCAATGGCGCTATATAGGTTCTTGTATAGGACCACGAGTCTTGTGTAGGGTTGTAAAGGTCAGAGATGAAACTGATTTAAAACGTCTGATAGTGAAATCTGGTGCACTCATGGATTGAGTACGTCTACCAAGAGTGAAGTAGAAAAATCGAACCACTATATATGCTTGTGTTTAAGATTGCCTTTTGAGCACATTTCTAATTATGCTTATGTGATTATTTAGATAAATTATATGTATGCATGATCAAATAAATGCAAAGAGTTGATAGTTAGCGCATCTCACACACACATATACACTATCTTGTTTAGACTAGATGCTTAGTTTGTTGCATGTTTTGTAGTCTATGTCATTAGACCCTCTATTAGCTTGGAAGCCTTGAGTTAATTGCCTTAGTTTAAATTGACACATTAGATTAAGTAAGAAATTGTGTGTTTAATAGGCATAAATTTAATTTGGTCTTAATCACCATCCCCTCTAAGATATAGCCGCAATTTTATAGCTCTGCTAAGCTTCCACACATAGCCCATAACCCGCCACCACTTGCGATTTCATTAATTATATCTCTCTTAAAAAAATAATTAAAATTCTTATATTCTCTTTCTAAAATAGAATCTCTGTGTCATCGCTTTCTGTAGAGGCTTTTTTTTTATATATACGAGTTACTTTGTCTTCCTTAACGATGAGGTTAGAAATTCAATCGAACACTTCGGGAACACCTTTTTAACAACATAGTCTAGGCAAGAACCTTATTTTCTCTTATACATGGTACCTGTGGTTATAAATGAAATAACTATTAGCATAAATGAAAATGAATAAATATATGGATATAGATATGAATTTTGAATTAAAAGAATGAAAATGTGGGAGTTTATGTGGATGTGGATATGCATTTAGAGGTGAATGTGATTCTTGAATTGGATTAATAAACGTATGAATGTGAATATTGAATAAATTGCATGAATGACAATGTTAATGTGGATAGGAATTTTGAATTGTTTGAATGAAATTTTAGAAGTGCATGTGAAATGCATGAAGTTGATGTAAATGTTGAATATGAATAAATAAATATGTGAATGCGGTTATGGAGTGGGTTTGAGGGAGGAGGTGGTTCTCTTCTAAGCAGTGTGGCTCTCACCTAGTGGAGGCAGGCCCCCACGAGCATTGTGGATCGTACCTAGGAGTCCTAGGAGTGATCCAACCCCCCAGCCCACTCCATAGGTGCGATCCACAATGCTTATGGGGGATTAACCCCCCTCAAACTCACTCGATAGTGCACATGCATATCAACATCCACTTCCACTTCCACATGCATGTTTACTTTCATACTTGTACTCATATAATTCAAAATTCACACCCACATGCACATACGCATCCACTTACACATACACATGCACATCCACCTTCACATCCCACGTATACCTTTTGTATGCATATCATACTCTTTGAACGAATGAGCGAAGATGTGAATGTTGAATAAAATGGATGAGCATATGTATGTGAATGTGGCGGTAAATGTGAATGTTGAATTGAAGATATGGATATGGATGAAAATATGAATGTGGATGTAGATGTGGATGTGGATGAAGATTTGAGTATGGGTGTGGATCCTCTTAAGTACTGTGTATCTCACCTAGGGGTGTGGATCCCCCTTAAGTACTATGTATCCCTCTAAGACTACTAGGTGAGATCCACATTCATACAAATCCACTCCACTTTCACTTTCATATTTTCATTCATATAACTCAACATTCACATCCACTTTTACAATTTC